>NC_133811.1:0-600000 GCF_043250625.1 Sebastes fasciatus | reverse complement strand
AATAAAACATGTATCCATAGAAAATGCTTTAAGACGGTGAAATTCTGAAGTATAATTATATTAAATTATAGACACAAAATCAAAAAAACATTGCTGTTACCAACTCCAATTTTGGTGATTTCCAGGTATTGCCTTAAGGACTTACATACTTCTGTCCAATCTCCTCGTTTTATGAAAGCCTTTTTAAAAAAACTATTAAATAAGGTGCAACAAAGCACTTGCATCAAGCGAGAAACTTTGCTTTTATTCTCAGTCTGATAACATTTTGGCTATCAAATGCTTTCCCCCCTGCAACGACAACGATAAGCAAAATAAATTCGGAGATGCTTTTTTTAAAGTCTTGACCTGCATCGCCCCTCATTTAGATCATTGTGCCATGACGGCGGCTGTAATTAGCCACAGAGCACGCTGCGATGATGTAGAGGCAAACGACTCTCTCAGAGGCAACACAACGTTAATTAGAGTCTGTGGAAAAAAATAAAAAAAGACAACACGATACACAGAGAGATGTGGTTCAGTGGGCAAATGAGACAGCAAATGAGACAGCAAATGGATGAAGAACACACAGGTTGTGTGTGTGTGTGTGTGTGTGTGTGTGTGTGTGTGTGTGCATGTGTGTTTGCGTGCGTGCGTGCAGCTATCTTTGTGGGGACCAATTGGAGTTTAAGACCTTCATAGTGAGGACATTTTGGCCTCACTTTGGGACAGACCTTCAAAGGCCTTTTTGAGATAGATGTACAAGGTTGTGTCTGCGTGTGTGTTGTGTGTGTGTGTGTGTGTGTGTGTGTGTGTGTGTGTGATTGTGCATGTGTGTGTGTGTACATGCACAGGATGGAGGCACGTTTGTGTATATAAATTTAGATGCCAGCATCCATATGCATGTACCTGTACAAATGTGTGAAGGGGTTATATACTATATACGAATATACTCTCCATATATGTGTCTGTGTGTGTGTGTGTGTGTGTGTGTGTGTGTGTGTGTGTGTGTGTGTGTGTGTGTGTGCAAAAGCCAAGCTGTGAGAGAGCCCTTGTTTTCGTAGGGAGGCAACAGCTTCTTCAAAAAGCTTTTCCCAGAAAGTCATTACCATTCATTCACACAGGCAGCCTTCCATAAACAGTCATTAGAGGAGGAACACTTACAGTACCGCCGGCTTACTGAGCCTCATCACACTTCACATCACCGCCTTATTCCTAAATCACCTATTTAATTTGAAAATCTATCAAACGCTGTAATGAAATAAATACTTTCAGTCTGTGGTAGAGCTCCAGTTTGCAAACTTGTATTTCTTTATGTAGAAAACCCCTGGATTGAGACATTGTATGGTGCAATCGCACAGTTTGATTTCTTTATTTTCCAGAAGGGAAACATTTATTTTGTTGCATTTCTGTTTTTGCCTTGTTAGCCTAATTACTGCCTAATTTAACGTGAATCTGAGCTAGTAAACATAGTTTTGGTGAATCTCTTCATCATGTCAGATTTGATTTTAGTGACTCAATTCAGCTACTGTATGAATGATGGCTCTTTTATTTATATCCAGTTAACATATGAGGCTAGAAATAATCTACATTTTCAATGAAAGGACCAAAACAAATCATAAATTGATCCTGCTAACTAGTATTATGTGTATTTCAAAGAAATTGTTGTCCAAACAAACGATCAATGAACCACACTGTTGCACTGGGTGACATGTTACTTCATTGCCATATGTTGACTCAATCCCACACCGTCCTGCTGTCACAAATACTCACTGGAGCACCAAATGTGGATTAATCCGCCTCTGAAAATAGTCCCCAACAAATGCACTATTTCCTCATGTTTGTTTGATAAAAACTAGTGACTGGCTGTTTAAGAACAAAGTTAAATAGTCTATTTAAATGTATCATGCTCAGCTCTCCATGCATACTCAATAATCCATCTCTTTCTACCCATAAACTCTTCCTCTTTTGGGTCATTTCCTGCAGATGGTCTGGATTACATTGTCATACCAAACAAACTCCAAAAGTAGTTTTCTTGAAAGAAGACTGATTACATTTTCTAGAACTGTTGGTGGTATTGAGTTCAAATGGCAGTGACTTCTCCTTGATGAATTAACTTCTTCTGCCCTCACTCGCTACTTGTCTTAATCAAATTAAGGCCCAGTTGGGGTGTGATTATATAATTTAAGATAACAGACATTTTGAAGCCTTTTATTTCCTAAAAAAAGGCTCCAACAGTCTCAGTTTGCTACAATCTGAACTCTGATTCATTTAAAACTTTTACTTTTTTCAGACTGAAGTCAAATTCAGTCTGGTGCCACTCTGCCCTCACCACAAAACCAGCCTTTAAGCATTGTTAATGTAGGTGAGCATTTGAAATTATGTAAGAAGATCCTCTGTTTCCTAAAGCGGGTTTAAAAGGTCTATTTTTCCACATTAAGCTCCCTTGGCTGCTCCCAGCGGACCAATTAGACTCTAACTTGGGGAGTATCCTCACTCTGCTCAGAGCGATCCCACTAGTCCCATTTACTTTCACTTTATTTAACGGGGATAATCCACTTGGTGTTAAATTGTTTCTCAGGGAGCTGTGCTCCAAAATTGGTCAGCTTGAAGAGAAAATCTACAAATGTGGTAAATAGAACAATATTGATGTGTTTAAAATCCTTCAGTGCTGCAGGAAGTGTTCATTTATCACTATATCAGAGTAGATAGCCACTGGCAGGCAGAGTTTTGAACCATATTGAATCATCTTTTGAACATATTAATCTATTGATTTTATACTGTATAACTAATAGATAACACTGCTCCCCTCTGTGCTGAAATTGACATATACTGAATTATCACCCAACATTGCAGCTCTAGTCTTAGAGTCTTTCAGCTCATTCCATTGGTTTTCAAGCTGGCAACTTAACTGTTTTGGTTCAGTCTCACTGCTCTCATTTGTGTTGTTTCCAGTCACATCAGGAAGCTGTTTTCAGCAAACAATCTCTGTTAAACCCACTATACACATCCTGCTCAGCACCAAACAGCAGTTAGACTAGACTAGTCTTATTTCCGTCAGAAGTTGGTAGAGACCAAAAACAGAGCTAAAAGAGAGTGAGTATTAGACTTGTATTCATTAGGACACAACTCCAAGCTAATGTTGCTAACATACTCGCCATATCAACTTGATAGGTGATATTATGGCAGTATTGTTTACCTAACTAGCTGATAGCACTTTGTGGCCAAAAATTTCAACAATGCAGGTTTAAATAATATTACGTATATTATCAAATGTTACCAAATATAATTTGTACTATACTGTAGGAAGCTCTGTAGCTCTGTTGCTCTCAACTTAGCGTCTCAACTTACCACTGGGTGTCGCCAAGTTTGAAATTTTTTCTATTTTTATTGTACCAATAGTGGCTTTACTGAACTGTCCATTAGGGCTTTGCATGCTGAACACCAATCAGCACCAATTAGTTCTGTTTGTCTGGAACTTAGACTCACAGTCAGGGTATTAAGCAGGTGTTTAGAGGTTCCAGTCGACAACAACGGCGGCTTTTCAATCAGTTTGAACCTGTGGCTGCTGAAAATACAACCTTCTATTTAAATTACATACAGGAAGGGAATCAATACGCCTCCTTAAATCATAAAAAAAATCCCTTTCTCTCAATGTGAGGCTTTTATTAGGCTAATATTTAGAAAACAAGTGCTTAAAATCAATGTAGCTGACATTGATCTGGTCATTATAGGTCAGTCATATTATTGGTTTTAAATTTTAAACATTTTAAACAAAGCTTTTATACTCTGGTAACACAATTCTTAATATTTTGTGTTAGGGTGGAATATCCACAGCACCCACACTCTATTATAATCAACTATACTCTATATAGCTTAAATCAGCTTTAATTGAATGCACTCTAATAGAGAAAACTGAAACTAATTGAAGAACTCGTTCTCTGCTGGTAATTTGCACACATCTACATAGCTGTACTTGATTTACTCATTTTCCTCTGTATAGTAACTGTCGTTGACAACCAATATTGGCAATATTCACTGTATATTTGGAACATTTTCAGTCGCTATATTGCAGCAGTGCACCTAATGAGGATAAATCAAGCAGAACAAGTCCTCCCCCAGTCGCAGCAACACACAAGCTCCATCACATCATTAGTGGCCTCTGAGTCAAACCAAGTCAACGCTGATAGAAGGTTCAGGGGCAAAAGTTAGAGAGACGGACAATTGATTTATCTGTGGTCACATGAAGGGATGGTATAGGGACTATTGAATGTATAAGACTGTAGGTATGGGTGAGTTTGATTCACTGTATGTGTGTCCCACAGAGATAAAGCCCTAATGAGATGTGGATGAAATCTATTCTTGAGCCTGTTTGTCAATATCTAAAGCCATGATAAGAAAGTTTGCACTAAACCACAAAATCACCACAATACAGCAGCACTGTTTGATGGGGTTTTACCAATAACTGAAGCTTTACATGGCCTTCAACAAATAAGCAAGATTAAAAGGGTGAGAAAGGTAACTTTCAGTTTAACCCCATGAATTTCTCACTCTTGAAGCATAGCTGACTTTTTACCCAAGTTAAATCACCATGACAAACTGCTCGGCTAACCTGTTCAGTTCTGGGAATCAAACCCGTGCTTGGATTGGAATAAAAAGCTTACATAACATGCAAATGCAACATTTTGGGGTATAAATCATACACAAGACTTTTTAGATTTCTAATTTGTAATACAAAAGTAGTAATTATTGTGCATGAGTTATCAAAAAATATAACCCCAATATGTGTCAGGCTTTGATCAGACAATTTATTGAGGCGCTGAGCAAAAATCTCAGCTCCCATTAAACTGTTTTTTGACTGAACAAGACCACATACTGGCCTACACCTACACCATGAGTACCTACATTCATGGAGGTACTGAGTAGAGGTGGGCATCTTTATGAATTTGATTTACAATCAATTCTAAATTAAAAATCATCTTTCAATTTAATATATAGAAATGGGGCAGGTTTCAGGCTCTTACTTCAGTGCATGTTGTGTTTTAAACCATTCACTCATGTATTTAGTCCACTGAAGTATAACAATATGTAACATAAACTGACAGTTATGACCAAACAAATAAAGCAGAGAGAAGCATGGTGGGATAGCAGGCATTTAGTTGGTCAAAGTTATCAGTGTTAAGTGTAGTGTTGCATTTTAACTAACACTATTACACAGCTTTGTTGAATAGTCAATTATGATCGGTCAATTACGGCATTCTACAGTCTGTTCTGTCTTTATAACAGACCGTTGTCAGACTCTGGAGGACAATTTTGGGTCAAATTATTGATTACTCAAGTAGGCCAAGTAGCTGTGTAATAAGCTGGATAATGTACAGCGAGCGGGTCATTGTTGCGTAATAAACCCTTTCCTTGGGTCCTCAGCAAAACACCTGCCATGACATAGTTATGTCAAACAAGTCGCGGCTACTGGCTTTCAGAAATACCAGAGAAATACACTCTGGTTCACAGGAAAAAACACCGCCAGCCAATCCCGGTCAGACGCATAGTGAAATACACACTGGTTCATGGGGTAAAACACCAGGGGCAAACTCTATCTGCCCGGGACCCCAGCTAAAATGGCCCAAAACCGCTATAGATTTATTATAATGTTTGGATATGAACATTATGTCATTAAGTCATTTTACCCTAAAACTTACAAAAGCCCACCAAAGCAAAAATATTCCACTCAAATGTATACTACGTACTGTGTATATCTACACATTTAAGAGTAGGCATAAGACTTTCCTCTTTGATAATGCTTATAGTTAGGGCTGCCTTGGACCAGCCCCTAGTTATGCTGCTATAGGCCTAGATTGCCGGGAGACTTCTTATGACACACTGAGCTCCTTGCTCCTTCTGTATATATTCATGTCCCATTCATTGTTATTAATTTGATTTCTTCCCCGGAGTCCTTGTGCTTTCCCGTCTCGCAGGTAACCATGGATCGGGGTTACACCTGGAACAGGGTTATACCTGGAGCGGGGTTACACCTGGATCGGGGTTACACCTTGAGCGGGGTTACACCTGGATTGTGGTTGCATCTGCTGCCGCATCTGCTGCCTGCTTGACACAAACTGCTACCATCGTTAATTAATTCCGTCTGTACGAGGGACTACCAAGGCTAACGAGGGACTACCAAGGCTAACGAGGGACTACCAAGGCTAAGTGACAAAGTGGCAGCCTGGAGAATGAGACTTGTCGGTCACTGCCAAAGACATCAAGAACTCCCAGCAAGCATGCTGGTGCTGTGGGAACCAACGCACGGGCATCGATCACAGGGACGTCCCACACCAACATACATGGACGTACTGAGGAGAGATGCTGGACAGTGCTGGCGAGCTAGCCAGATGTATGGTGGACTGAGATAGCTGGAAGCTCCGCTGGAAAGCTCTCTCTCTCTCTCTCTCTCTCTCTCTCTCTCTGAGTGAATGGAGGTAGTGAGCGTGAGAGCTGTTGTGATTGCGTTTTTCAATCTTTTTCTATCTTTTTTCTGTATTTGTTCTTTAATGTACTTGTCAGTGTAGTTTCATTATGATATCATTCCGATAGTTGTATTATCACTCTTTTACATCCACTGCTACTGATTTTGTTGTTAGTCCTGCTTGTATTAGTTAGTACAGCTTCTCTCTCTCTCTCTCTCTCTCTCTCTCTCTCTCTCTCTCTCTCTCTCTCTCTCTCTCTCTCTCTCTCTCTCTCTCTCTCTCTCTCTCTCTCTCTCTCTCTCTCTCTCTCTCTCTCTCTCTCTCTCTCTCTCTCTCTCTCTCTCTCTCTCTCTCTCTCTCTCTCTCTCTTTCTCTCTCTCTCTCTCTCAACCCAACCGAACCGGTCTCGGCAGATGGCCGCCCACCCAGAGCCCGGTTCTGCTCTAGGTTTCTACCCGCTAAAAGGGGAGTTTTTCCTGGCCACAGCGCATTCCGGTGCAATGCTCTTGATGGGATCTCTTGTTGGGTCTCTAAACTATAGAGTGCGGTCTAAGACCTGCTCTATATAACTCAGAAAAAAAACAGTTTGGAAACTTGTGTTTGGTGTATTATTTCTCTGTTGTTACAATGCTAATGGTCATTGTATTTTACATAGTTGGAAAGCCTGTTTATTTTCCTTCACAATGATGTCCAACTTGTAAGGATCATGCATTTGTGGGATGAGCAGCACAGCTGATTATGTGGGTAGCGCCCAAGAAAAATTCGCCAAAATGCTCTGCTAATGGTAAACAGTGTATTCTCCTGTTGGAATTGACTCTTGTTTTAAGTTGTTTGGTGGATTGGATGATTGAAATCTCTATCAGTTACAAGGAACAACAAGATATGTTGGCAATTTTACACTTTATTCATTTAATACACCGTCGGGAGCCTCAGTAGCGGTGGAAGATCCATACGCAGCCACAACAGCCTGGCACCTCCTCCTCATGCTGGTCACCAACCTGGACACACGTTGCTGTGGGATGGCATTCCATTCCTCAACCAGGATTCGTTGCAGGTCAGCCAGCGTGGTTGTGTTGGTCACTCTAACACAGTGGTCTCAAACTCAATTTCCCTGGGGGCCGCTGGAGGCAGAGTCTGGGTGAGGCTGGGCCACATCAGGTATTCCACAAAAAAAGCTTTGTTAAAAAAAAACCAATCTTCTCAAACGTCATTATTAACAGTTCTTTAACTTGAATGGGTTCTTCTGAACATGAACGGTTCTTCTGAACATGAACTGTCCTGAACATGAATGGAACATTGAAGAACATGAACGGTTCTTCTGAACATGGCCTCTATTGCGTCTCCCACTTTTCCTGAAATTGTCTGTGCTCGTCACCAACCTTTCTCTTCACTGCAGGCTTTGAAAAAGACATGATTGGGGCTGTGTGACAAGATATATATTCATTCCACTTGGTGTCACTCCGCAATAAAGTTGTGCCTGCTGTGTTTGTGTTGCTCTGCAATTACACCACCAAACCGCTAGTTGGCGGCGGCGTCTCTATGAGTTTCCTTCTTCTTCTTCTTCTTCTTGTACTACAAACAGAAACTGAGCGGAGTTGGAGCTAATAACTGTTGAACCACAGAACTTTTACTGACATTACTGGAACGCCGAAAAGAGAAAATATATCTGAGTCGATTTGTGTGAACAAACATTGAAAAGATCGAGGCAGAGAGAAGTTGAACTTTCTGTGGTTGTCCGGGGTCCTGGACGCTCAGCATCGCTGAGAGACTGGACCAATCACAGCTGTTGCGGTCTGCGTCGCCGCGACGTGTAGTTACATTTCTGGAGAGGTGCACGTCAGGCTACGGCGTCGATTCAATGCAGAAGTATAAATCAAGCTTTAATCAAGCTTATGCGATGTTACACGGGCGCCGCCATAGTTGTTGTGAAATGTTTCTCTGCTTGCATCAAGCCCGGCCGATTGCAAGCCCCCGGGAGCCATATACCCCACTGTGATTCGTTCAGCTCGGGCTCGCGCAACAGAGGGACCTTCCACACAGTGCCATTCACATAAAACTCGCGGGCCGCACTAACATTAAACTTTCATATCAAGGTGGGGGCCACAAAATATCGTCTTGCGGGCCGCGAGTTTGAGACCCCTGCTCTAACACGTACAGCACGCCCAAGCTGATCCCACAAGTGTTGAATTGGGTTGAGGTCTGGACTCTTGGCAGGCCGTTCCATTCTCTCTACTCCCACATTGTGGAGGTAGTCTGTGATAACCCTGGCTCTGTGGGGGCGAGCGTTGTCATCTTGGAGTTAGGTCCCAGATTGTGGAGATATGGGATTGCCACTGGCTGCAGAATCTCATCCCGATATCTCACTGCATTGAGATGGCCTTCAATGATGACAGGCATTGTTTTGCCAGTGAGGGAGATGCCGCCCCACACCATGACACTACCATGAATTGAATTGAATTGAATACTTCAGAGGAAATTATTCTACTAATATATTTAGATTTTGGCTGCTTGATTTAACTTAACATAGAGCATGTATGTAACTAGTGGAGGTATTTTGCTAGTGACATTATTGTGTTATAAGTTATCATCAAGTGATAGAGCGGGGAAAAACAGTCTTACACATGATGGAAAAACACACCCAAGTCACGATCACACCAGTGAAATACATTCTGGTTTGATTCTGCTTCCAGTTGGCTATCCACTCATATTTACTCCAGGGAAGTGAAGAAGTGTTGGCTTATAAAGTCAACTGCAGTCATTGAACCGTAGTCTGCCCGATGCACATGACATGCACGACTCTGCAGAACCCTGAAGCCCCGCCCCCGCTGCAGCACAGAGTGCTGTTTGCTTGTTTATTCAAAGTGTGTTACTCTTATAACAAAATCTTCTTTACGAAAGAGAAATACAAATATCTACTTTTACCTGAGATATCAGCAGTATATATTAACACCAATTGCTTATTGACTTGTCATTTTCTATACTCTTATCTTATAATGTGTCTGTTCCCTGTATCTTTTATTGAAATATATTTCTTCTGCTGCTGCAACAACTTATCTCTACTCATCAAACATTTCATCATATTTGAGGTTAAACACCCTTGTCTGGATCTGATTGATTTGTTTGTTGTTCATGTCAGCACAATTTCCAGTGAACTGATAAATCCAGAGTTGAGTGGAGAACCAGGGGCAGGAGGGAATGTGTGTTACTATTTCAACTGTAGTGATTATTTTTTCTTCCAGGTTCAGGTTGAGACAATTAGTCCCGTTTCTTCCCTTTACCCATGATTCCCAACATTTCACACTATTAAATACCAGAAGTTCAAGTCAAGGTCAAGTTCTACCACACCAAACTGAGAAAACCATTTCTTTATGAACCTGAATCTGTAGCACTGATTAGGATTTCCCTTAACTGGAATTAAGGGACTAAAAGTACAACAGCTGTGAGCAGCTGTATCTGAAAACAGAAAACTAGGAAATTGCCTGTACCGCTTTGTTTGTGTCAATAAAGTCCCTTTCAGTCAGTGACACTTAAGTCAAGGAACTTTGTGATCACCAGAGTAACAGTGAGTACACAAGTATTACTCAGGCATCAAATATCAGGCAAAATAATAACAGTATTTTGATAGAGGGGAAATATTTCACAACAAAAATGTACCTAGGAATAGAAAAACATGTTGCTCTTCTGCAAGCCAAACCTCCCCTACCATAAAAAGCAATAAGCAGGAGTTAACAGCATTAACACCTTCAAATATGCAGAGGCCATAAATGCCAATAATTCATGCTCTTGAGTAATCACAAATCTGAACAGCAACAGCAGCGAGGCTGAATCAAGAAATAACCAACAACAAAGCAGCCTCATAGCTTACTATCACTGCCAAGCTAACACAACCTGTACTGAGCCAAAACACATGATACTACTAGCAATTAATTAGAGCACAAACAGCTAAACAGCAGGTACTAAGCTTACATGCATGATGGTGCATGATGATCTGGCATCTGACAGAGAGGTCCTGGTCCGAAAGCTAGGAGGACAACTGGGGGGCAGCACTGTGATATTTATGCCTATGAAATTTGGATTTTATTTTATGACTTACTATACTTTGACTTTTTTGTGACATCTGGGCAGGGATGCCAGGACAGCATTGTAGGTGAAAAACAGGTAATGCCTCGCGCCTCCTCCTCTGTTGAGTGATGGCTTCTCTACTTTAGCATAGATGGGCTCTTTCACTCCTCTTTCATACCACCTGTCCTCCCTGTCCAAAATATGCACGTTATTGTCCTCAAAAGAGTGTCCCCTGTTCTTCAGATGTAGACAGACTGCTGAGTCTAAACCTGAGGAGTTGGCCCGTTTGTGTTGAGCCATCCGTCTGTTTAGTGGTTGTTTGGTTTCACTAATGTACAAATCCGTGCACTCCTCACTGCATTGGACTGTATACACAAGGTTACTTTGCTTGTGTTTGGGTGTGCGGTCTTTAGGGTGGACCAGTTTCTTTCTCATGGTGTGGCTGGGCTTGAAAGACACAGGCATGCGATGTTTGTTGAAAATCCTCCTGAGTTTCCCAGACACTCACAATGTTGTTACGTCTGTCCTCCTTTTCTTCATCACCCGTGGTACTGGTGTTCTTTCAGGATTTTGTGGTTGTTTTCACAAAGTTTGGGATATCCACAAGCTTTTAGTGCACTTTTCAGGTGTTTTCACTCCTTTTCTTGATCCTGTGCACTTGTTGGTATGTTATCTACTCGGGTAAGGGTTAGGGTTAGGTCTAGATTAAAACGTAGTAATCAATTAGATTGCATGGGCGCACAGGCACACGGGGACCAGGTGAATAAAGTTCCTTAAAATGCCTTAATAAAAAAACTAAAATCTTATTAAAAATACTAAAATTGGTAGGGTCCACTAGCTCAGGAAGGACAGCGGAGAGATAGGTTTAAAAGATTGTAAGGTTTCCCTGAATATGTCCCGCTAAAACCCTTTAATTTAAGGAAAAAGGTTAAAATAGCAGCTCAAGGAATTAGATAAAAATTGAATGAACATATAAGTAAATAAAAAAGCAAATATGATTAAATTTAAAGGTCAAAATAGATAAAATGTAAAACACAACAAACAATACGCGCCATAGGTAATATATGAATATAAGTGGCATACAAGAGATTTTACAAGTGCTGTTAATAGGATATTAAAACACATCAAGCCATGCAGACTTTTTTTTCAGACATTTTCAGATCTTTTTTTTCGGACAGTTTTTTCAGACTTCTTTTGTCCGACATTTTTCAGACTTCTTTTGTCCGACATTTTTTTCAGACTTTTTTTTCAGACATTTTCAGATATTTTTTTCGGACAGTTTTTTCAAACTTCTTTTGTCCGACATTTTTCAGATATTTTTTTCAGATATTTTTTGTCCGACAATTTTCAGATATTTTTTTTCGGACTTTTTTTTCAGACATTTTCAGATATTTTTTTTCGGACAGTTTTTTCAGACTTCTTTTGTCCGATATTTTTCAGATATTTTTTCCAGACTTTTTTTGTCCGACATTTTTCAGATATTTTTTTCAGATATTTTTTTTCAGACTTTTTTTTCAGACATTTTCAGATCTTTTTTTTCGGACAGTTTTTTCAGACTTCTTTTGTCCGACTTTTTTCAGATATTTTTTCCAGACTTTTTTTGTCCGACATTTTTCAGATATTTTTTCCAGACTTTTTTTGTCCGACAATTTTCAGATCTTTTTTTTCAATATAATTAAAGTTGTTACACAGTGTGGAAAAGTGTTCAATCATTTCTCTTTGTTGAGCGGAACGTGCCCGGTATGTTCCATGGCGTTCCTGGAGGTGGCAGCAGAGCATAGTTAGCTGCATGTGGGATTCTTCTGTTGTTGAGGGAAGATAAAAACTAAGGGACATTTGGAGTTTAGGGTAAAGAAACACACTAGCTACACTTGTAAACATTACATTTAATTAGGGTTATAGCCCCAAAGGGGCATAACCCTATTGTTTTTGTGTGAATTTATTATTATTATTCGTTGTCTGCCGAATAAGCGCAATTTGCCGTGAGCTGGAATGAGATGGAAACATGAAACTTGGCATAGGAACTGGAAATGATGTGCAGCTGCTTCTCAAGAACTATGACCCCAATCGGCCACATGATGGCACTGTAATTAACGCCCAAACACGCGATTTTGGAAAGGCCACGCCCCTCACACCGTAAGTCTGATTGACTTGAAACTCATGTCTAGCTCCGTGTGATCTACAAAAAAGCTGCTCAGACCACTAACGTCCGCCTAACTAGATTTTCCGCCATATTGGATTTTTTGAAAAACAGATTTTTGACATCTCCTCCTAAACCGTAGGTCTGATTGCTACCAAATTTTCTGTGGATCATTATTGGGCTAATGTCATCTAAAGTTGCATAAAGCGTGTTGATACCTCATTGCGTTATGAATCTGTTGACCAACAAACTTTTCAATTGGAGGGGCTTAGCAGGAAATTGGCCATAATTCATTGACCATTAGTCAAATCATCATAAATCTTGGTAGATATCTTCAGTACATGTTTGGGAAGAGGCGTACCAAAGCATTTTGCGCTTGACACATAGGGGGCGCCACAAATATCAGAAACTTGTATCGCAAGATCCGGTGGACAGAATTTTATCAAATTTGGTGCACATACTCTGGGGGCAAGTATTAACCAAGATCTATAGTGTCATATTGATCGGTGCATGTGGGCGTGGCCTATTTAGCATTTTATGCTAAATTATGCCTTTGCTCAATTTGCTGTGAGCTGGAATGAGCTAGAGACATGAGACTTGGTACCATAACTGTACATGATGTCATAATACTTCACATAAAATATGAAAACAATTGGCCACATGGTGGAGCTATAACAATTTTCAAGGCCAGCCCCCTCACACCATTAGTCCTATCAATTTGAAATTTGACAGACATGTGCTGCTGAATGTGATCTACAAAAAAGTCTCTTGGACCACGAAAGTCCACCGACTAAATTTTCCGCCATGTTGAATTTTTTGAAAAACACATTTTTGACATCTCCTCCTAAACCGTAGGTCTGATTGCTGGCATATTTTCTGCGAATCATTATTGGACCAGGCTCATCAAAGGTTGCATAAAGCTTGTTGATATGTTATTGTGTTGTGAAGATATTGACCAATTCATTTTTAAGGGGCGGGCTCAGCACGTCAATAGACCTAACTTCACAAGCCTTTGGCCCATCATCTCCAAACTTGCAGCATATGTTCACAAGAGTAGCGGAAACATCTGCTGAAAGTTTCATTCAAATCGGCCACATGGTGGCGCTGTAATTAACGCCCAAACATGCGATTTTGGAAAGGCAACGCCCCTCAAACCGTAAGTCCCATTGACTAGAAATGTGACACATATGTGCAACTCCGTGTGATCTATAATAAAGCCTCTTGGACCTCCAAAGTGCACCTGGAAATATTTTCCGCCATATTGGATTTTTTGAAAAACACATTTTTGACATCTCCTCCTAAGCCGTTGGTCCGATTGCTGGAATATTTTCTGCGAATCATTATTGGACCAGGCTCATCAAAACTTGCATTAAGCTTGTTGATATGTTATGTATATGTTTGACAGACATGTGGTGCTGAATGTGATCTACAAAAAAGTCTTTTGGACCACGAAAGTCCACCGACTAAATTTTCCGCCATGTTGAATTTTTTGAAAAACAAATTTTTGACATCTCCTCCTAAACCGTAGGTCTGATTGCTGGCATATTTTATGCGAATCATTATTGGACCAGGCTCATCAAATGTTGCATAAAGCTTGTTGATATGTTATTGTGTTGTGAAGATATTGACCAATTAATTTTTAAGGGGCGGGCTCAGCACATCAATAGACCTAACTTCACAAGCCTTTGGCCCATCATCTCCAAACACACATTGTTGACATCTCCTCCTAAGCCGTTGGTCCGATTGCTGGAATATTTTCTGCGAATCATTATTGGACCAGGCTCATCAAAAGTTGCATTAAGCTTGTTGATATGTTATGTATATGTTTGACAGACATGTGCTGCTGAATGTGATCTACAAAAAAGTCTCTTGGACCACGAAAGTCCACCGACTAAATTTTCCGCCATGTTGAATTTTTTGAAAAACACATTTTTGACATCTCCTCCTAAACCGTAGGTCTGATTGCTACCAAATTTTCTGTGGATCATTATTGGGCTAATGTCATCTAAAGTTGCATAAAGCGTGTTGATACCTCAATGCGTTATGAATCTGTTGACCAACAAACTTTTCAATTGGTGGGGCTTAGCAGGAAATTGGCCATAATTCATTGACCATTAGTCAAATCATCATAAATCTTGGTAGATATCTTCAATACATGTTTGGGAAGAGGCGTACCAAAGCATTTTCTGCTTGACACATAGGGGGCGCCACAAATATCAGAAACTTGTATCGCAAGATCCGGTGGACAGAATTTTATCAAATTTGGTGCACATACTCTGGGGGCAAGTATTATCCAAGATCTATAGTGTCATATTGATTGGTGCATGTGGGCGTGGCCTATTTAGCATTTTATGCTAAATTATGCCTTTGCTCAATTTGCTGTGAGCTGGAATGAGCTAGAGACATGAGACTTGGTACCATAACTGTACATGATGTCATAATGCTTCACATAAAATATGAAAACAATTGGCCACATGGTGGCGCTATAACAATTTTCAAGGCCAGCCCCCTCACACCATAAGTCCTATCAATTTGAAATTTGACAGACATGTGCTGCTGAATGTGATCTACAAAAAAGTCTCTTGAACCACGAAAGTCCACCAACTAAATTTTCCGCCATGTTGAATTTTTTGAAAAACACATTTTTGACATCTCCTCCTAAACCGTAAGTCTGATTGCTGGCATATTTTCTGCGAATCATTATTGGACCAGGCTCATCAAAGGTTGCATGAAGCTTGTTGATATGTTATTGTGTTGTGAAGATATTGACCAATTCATTTTTAAGGGGCGGGCTCAGCACATCAATAGACCTAACTTCACAAGCCTTTGGCTCATCATCTCCAAACTTGCAGCATATGTTCACAAGAGTAGCTGAAACATCTGCTGAAAGTTTCATTCAAATCGGCCACATGGTGGCGCTTTAACTAACGCCCAAACATGCGATTTTGGAAAGGCCACGCCCCTCAAACCGTAAGTCCGATTGACTTGAAATGTGACACATATGTGCAACTCCGTGTGATCTACAATAAAGCCTCTTGGACCTCCAAAGTGCACCTGGAAATATTTTCCGCCATATTGGATTTTTTGAAAAACACATTTTTGACATCTCCTCCTAAGCCGTTGGTCTGATTGCTACCAAATTTTCAATGGATCATTATTGGACTAATGTCATCTAAAGTTGCATAAAGCGTGTTGATACCTCATTGCGTTATGAATCTGTTGACCAATGAACTTTAAGAGGGCAGGGCTCAGCATATCAGTAGACCTAACTTCACAAGCCCATCGTCTCCAAACTTGAGGCGTACCAAAGCATTTTCCGCTTGACACATAGGGGGCGCCACAAATATCAGAAACTTGTATCGCAAGATCCGGTGGACAGAATTTTATCAAATTTGGTGCACATACTCTGGGGGCAAGTATTATCCAAGATCTATAGTGTCATATTGATTGGTGCATGTGGGCGTGGCATATGTAGCATTTTATGCTAAATTATGCCTTTGCTCAATTTGCTGTGAGCTGGAATGAGCTAGAGACATGAGACTTGGTACCATAACTGTACATGATGTCATAATGCTTCACATAAAATATGAAAACAATTGGCCACATGGTGGCGCTATAACAATTTTCAAGGCCAGCCCCCTCACACCATAAGTCCTATCAATTTGAAATTTGACAGACATGTGCTGCTGAATGTGATCTACAAAAAAGTCTCTTGGACCACGAAAGTCCACCAACTAAATTTTCCGCCATGTTGAATTTTTTGAAAAACACATTTTTGACATCTCCTCCTAAACCGTAGGTCTGATTGCTGGCATATTTTCTGCGAATCATTATTGGACCAGGCTCATCAAAGGTTGCATAAAGCTTGTTGATATGTTATTGTGTTGTGAAGATATTGACCAATTCATTTTTAAGGGGCGGGCTCAGCACATCAATAGACCTAACTTCACAAGCCTTTGGCTCATCATCTCCAAACTTGCAGCATATGTTCACAAGAGTAGCTGAAACATCTGCTGAAAGTTTCATTCAAATCGGCCACATGGTGGCGCTGTAATTAATGCCCAAACATGCGATTTTGGAAAGGCCACGCCCCTCAAACCGTAAGTCCGATTGACTTGAAATGTTACACATATGTTTAACTCCGTGTGATCTACAATAAAGCCTCTTGGACCTCCAAAGTGCACCTGGAAATATTTTCCGCCATATTGGATTTTTTAAAAACACATTTTTGACATCTCCTCCTAAGCCGTTGGTCTGATTGCTGGAATATTTTCTGCGAATCATTATTGGACCAGGCTCATCAAAAGTTGCATTAAGCTTGTTGATATGTTATGTATATGTTTGACAGACATGTGCTGCTGAATGTGATCTACAAAAAAGTCTCTTGGACCACGAAAGTCCACCGACTAAATTTTCCGCCATATTGGATTTTTTGAAAAACACATTTTTGACATCTCCTCCTAAGCCGTTGGTCTGATTGCTACCAAATTTTCAATGGATCAATATTGGACTAATGTCATCTAAAGTTGCATAAAGCGTGTTGATACCTCATTGCGTTATGAATCTGTTGACCAATGAACTTTAAGAGGGCAGGGCTCAGCACATCAGTAGACCTAACTTCACAAGCCTTTGGCCCATCGTCTCCAAACTTGAGGCGTACCAAAGCATTTTCCGCTTGACACATAGGGGGCGCCACAAATATCAGAAACTTGTATCGCAAGATCCGGTTGACAGAATTTTATCAAATTTGGTTCACATACTCTGGGGGCAAGTATTAACCAAGATCTATAGTGTCATATTGATCGGTGCATGTGGGCGTGGCCTATTTAGCATTTTATGCTAAATTATGCCTTTGCTCAATTTGCTGTGAGCTGGAATGAGCTAGAGACATGAGACTTGGTACCATAACTGTACATGATGTCATAATGCTTCACATAAAATATGAAAACAATTGGCCACATGGTGGCGCTATAACAATTTTCAAGGCCAGCCCCCTCACACCATAAGTCCTATCAATTTGAAATTTGACAGACATGTGCTGCTGAATGTGATCAACAAAAAAGTCTCTTGGACCACGAAAGTCCACCGACTAAATTTTCCGCCATGTTGAATTTTTTGAAAAACACATTTTTGACATCTCCTCCTAAACCGTAGGTCTGATTGCTGGCATATTTTCTGCGAATCATTATTGGACCAGGCTCATCAAAGGTTGCATAAAGCTTGTTGATATGTTATTGTGTTGTGAAGATATTGACCAATTCATTTTTAAGGGGCGGGCTCAGCACATCAATAGACCTAACTTCACAAGCCTTTGGCCCATCATCTCCAAACTTGCAGCATATGTTCACAAGAGTAGCTGAAACATCTGCTGAAAGTTTCATTCAAATCGGCCACATGGTGGCGCTGTAATTAACGCCCAAACATGCGATTTTGGAAAGGCCACGCCCCTCAAACCGTAAGTCCGATTGACTTGAAATGTGACACATATGTGCAACTCCGTGTGATCTACAATAAAGCCTCTTGGACCTCCAAAGTGCACCTGGAAATATTTTCCGCCATATTGGATTTTTTGAAAAACACATTTTTGACATCTCCTCCTAAGCCGTTGGTCTGATTGCTACCAAATTTTCAATGGATCATTATTGGACTAATGTCATCTAAAGTTGCATAAAGCGTGTTGATACCTCATTGCGTTATGAATCTGTTGACCAATGAACTTTAAGAGGGCAGGGCTCAGCACATCAGTAGACCTAACTTCACAAGCCTTTGGCCCATCGTCTCCAAACTTGAGGCGTACCAAAGCATTTTCCGCTTGACACATAGGGGGCGCCACAAATATCAGAAACTTGTATCGCAAGATCCGGTGGACAGAATTTTATCAAATTTGGTGCACATACTCTGGGGGCAAGTATTAACCAAGATCTATAGTGTCATATTGATCGGTGCATGTGGGCGTGGCCTATTTAGCATTTTATGCTAAATTATGCCTTTGCTCAATTTGCTGTGAGCTGGAATGAGCTAGAGACATGAGACTTGGTACCATAACTGTACATGATGTCATAATGCTTCACATAAAATATGAAAACAATTGGCCACATGGTGGCGCTATAACAATTTTCAAGGCCAGCCCCCTCACACCATAAGTCCTATCAATTTGAAATTTGACAGACATGTGCTGCTGAATGTGATCTACAAAAAAGTCTCTTGGACCACGAAAGTCCACCGACTAAATTTTCCGCCATGTTGAATTTTTTGAAAAACACATTTTTGACATCTCCTCCTAAACCGTAGGTCTGATTGCTGGCATATTTTCTGCGAATCATTATTGGACCAGGCTCATCAAAGGTTGCATAAAGCTTGTTGATATGTTATTGTGTTGTGAAGATATTGACCAATTCATTTTTAAGGGGCGGGCTCAGCACATCAATAGACCTAACTTCACAAGCCTTTGGCCCATCATCTCCAAACTTGCAGCATATGTTCACAAGAGTAGCTGAAACATCTGCTGAAAGTTTCATTCAAATCGGCCACATGGTGGCGCTGTAATTAACGCCCAAACATGCGATTTTGGAAAGGCCACGCCCCTCAAACCGTAAGTCCGATTGACTTGAAATGTGACACATATGTGCAACTCCGTGTGATCTACAATAAAGCCTCTTGGACCTCCAAAGTGCACCTGGAAATATTTTCCGCCATATTGGATTTTTTGAAAAACACATTTTTGACATCTCCTCCTAAGCCGTTGGTCTGATTGCTACCAAATTTTCAATGGATCATTATTGGACTAATGTCATCTAAAGTTGCATAAAGCGTGTTGATACCTCATTGCGTTATGAATCTGTTGACCAATGAACTTTAAGAGGGCAGGGCTCAGCACATCAGTAGACCTAACTTCACAAGCCTTTGGCCCATCGTCTCCAAACTTGAGGCGTACCAAAGCATTTTCCGCTTGACACATAGGGGGCGCCACAAATATCAGAAACTTGTATCGCAAGATCCGGTGGACAGAATTTTATCAAATTTGGTGCACATACTCTGGGGGCAAGTATTAACCAAGATCTATAGTGTCATATTGATCGGTGCATGTGGGCGTGGCCTATTTAGCATTTTATGCTAAATTATGCCTTTGCTCAATTTGCTGTGAGCTGGAATGAGCTAGAGACATGAGACTTGGTACCATAACTGTACATGATGTCATAATGCTTCACATAAAATATGAAAACAATTGGCCACATGGTGGCGCTATAACAATTTTCAAGGCCAGCCCCCTCACACCATAAGTCCTATCAATTTGAAATTTGACAGACATGTGCTGCTGAATGTGATCTACAAAAAAGTCTCTTGGACCACGAAAGTCCACCGACTAAATTTTCCGCCATGTTGAATTTTTTGAAAAACACATTTTTGACATCTCCTCCTAAACCGTAGGTCTGATTGCTGGCATATTTTCTGCGAATCATTATTGGACCAGGCTCATCAAAGGTTGCATAAAGCTTGTTGATATGTTATTGTGTTGTGAAGATATTGACCAATTCATTTTTAAGGGGCGGGCTCAGCACATCAATAGACCTAACTTCACAAGCCTTTGGCCCATCATCTCCAAACTTGCAGCATATGTTCACAAGAGTAGCTGAAACATCTGCTGAAAGTTTCATTCAAATCGGCCACATGGTGGCGCTGTAATTAACGCCCAAACATGCGATTTTGGAAAGGCCACGCCCCTCAAACCGTAAGTCCGATTGACTTGAAATGTGACACATATGTGCAACTCCGTGTGATCTACAATAAAGCCTCTTGGACCTCCAAAGTGCACCTGGAAATATTTTCCGCCATATTGGATTTTTTGAAAAACACATTTTTGACATCTCCTCCTAAGCCGTTGGTCTGATTGCTACCAAATTTTCAATGGATCATTATTGGACTAATGTCATCTAAAGTTGCATAAAGCGTGTTGATACCTCATTGCGTTATGAATCTGTTGACCAATGAACTTTAAGAGGGCAGGGCTCAGCACATCAGTAGACCTAACTTCACAAGCCTTTGGCCCATCGTCTCCAAACTTGAGGCGTACCAAAGCATTTTCCGCTTGACACATAGGGGGCGCCACAAATATCAGAAACTTGTATCGCAAGATCCGGTGGACAGAATTTTATCAAATTTGGTGCACATACTCTGGGGGCAAGTATTAACCAAGATCTATAGTGTCATATTGATCGGTGCATGTGGGCGTGGCCTATTTAGCATTTTATGCTAAATTATGCCTTTGCTCAATTTGCTGTGAGCTGGAATGAGCTAGAGACATGAGACTTGGTACCATAACTGTACATGATGTCATAATGCTTCACATAAAATATGAAAACAATTGGCCACATGGTGGCGCTATAACAATTTTCAAGGCCAGCCCCCTCACACCATAAGTCCTATCAATTTGAAATTTGACAGACATGTGCTGCTGAATGTGATCTACAAAAAAGTCTCTTGGACCACGAAAGTCCACCGACTAAATTTTCCGCCATGTTGAATTTTTTGAAAAACACATTTTTGACATCTCCTCCTAAACCGTAGGTCTGATTGCTGGCATATTTTCTGCGAATCATTATTGGACCAGGCTCATCAAAGGTTGCATAAAGCTTGTTGATATGTTATTGTGTTGTGAAGATATTGACCAATTCATTTTTAAGGGGCGGGCTCAGCACATCAATAGACCTAACTTCACAAGCCTTTGGCCCATCATCTCCAAACTTGCAGCATATGTTCACAAGAGTAGCTGAAACATCTGCTGAAAGTTTCATTCAAATCGGCCACATGGTGGCGCTGTAATTAACGCCCAAACATGCGATTTTGGAAAGGCCACGCCCCTCAAACCGTAAGTCCGATTGACTTGAAATGTGACACATATGTGCAACTCCGTGTGATCTACAATAAAGCCTCTTGGACCTCCAAAGTGCACCTGGAAATATTTTCCGCCATATTGGATTTTTTGAAAAACACATTTTTGACATCTCCTCCTAAGCCGTTGGTCTGATTGCTACCAAATTTTCAATGGATCATTATTGGACTAATGTCATCTAAAGTTGCATAAAGCGTGTTGATACCTCATTGCGTTATGAATCTGTTGACCAATGAACTTTAAGAGGGCAGGGCTCAGCACATCAGTAGACCTAACTTCACAAGCCTTTGGCCCATCGTCTCCAAACTTGAGGCGTACCAAAGCATTTTCCGCTTGACACATAGGGGGCGCCACAAATATCAGAAACTTGTATCGCAAGATCCGGTGGACAGAATTTTATCAAATTTGGTGCACATACTCTGGGGGCAAGTATTAACCAAGATCTATAGTGTCATATTGATCGGTGCATGTGGGCGTGGCCTATTTAGCATTTTATGCTAAATTATGCCTTTGCTCAATTTGCTGTGAGCTGGAATGAGCTAGAGACATGAGACTTGGTACCATAACTGTACATGATGTCATATCGCTTCACATAAAATATGAAAACAATTGGCCACATGGTGGCGCTATAACAATTTTCAAGGCCAGCCCCCTCACATCATAAGTCCTATCAATTTGAAATTTGACAGACATGTGCTGCTGAATGTGATCTACAAAATAGTCTCTTGGACCACGAAAGTCCACCGACTAAATTTTCCGCCATGTTGAATTTTTTGAAAAACACATTTTTGACATCTCCTCCTAAACCGTAGGTCTGATTGCTGGCATATTTTCTGCGAATCATTATTGGACCAGGCTCATCAAAGGTTGCATAAAGCTTGTTGATATGTTATTGTGTTGTGAAGATATTGACCAATTCATTTTTAAGGGGCGGGCTCAGCACATCAATAGACCTAACTTCACAAGCCTTTGGCCCATCATCTCCAAACTTGCAGCATGTTCACAAGAGTAGCTGAAACATCTGCTGAAAGTTTCATTCAAATCGGCCACATGGTGGCGCTGTAATTAACGCCCAAACATGCGATTTTGGAAAGGCCACGCCCCTCAAACCGTAAGTCCGATTGACTTGAAATGTTACACATATGTGCAACTCCGTGTGATCTACAATAAAGCCTCTTGGACCTCCAAAGTGCACCTGGAAATATTTTCCGCCATATTGGATTTTTTGAAAAACACATTTTTGACATCTCCTCCTAAGCCGTTGGTCTGATTGCTACCAAATTTTCAATGGATCATTATTGGACTAATGTCATCTAAAGTTGCATAAAGCGTGTTGATACCTCATTGCGTTATGAATCTGTTGACCAATGAACTTTAAGAGGGCAGGGCTCAGCACATCAGTAGACCTAACTTCACAAGCCTTTGGCCCATCGTCTCCAAACTTGAGGCGTACCAAAGCATTTTCCGCTTGACACATAGGGGGCGCCACAAATATCAGAAACTTGTATCGCAAGATCCGGTGGACAGAATTTTATCAAATTTGGTGCACATACTCTGGGGGCAAGTATTAACCAAGATCTATAGTGTCATATTGATCGGTGCATGTGGGCGTGGCCTATTTAGCATTTTATGCTAAATTATGCCTTTGCTCAATTTGCTGTGAGCTGGAATGAGCTAGAGACATGAGACTTGGTACCATAACTGTACATGATGTCATAATGCTTCACATAAAATATGAAAACAATTGGCCACATGGTGGCGCTATAACAATTTTCAAGGCCAGCCCCCTCACACCATAAGTCCTATCAATTTGAAATTTGACAGACATGTGCTGCTGAATGTGATCTACAAAAAAGTCTCTTGGACCACGAAAGTCCACCGACTAAATTTTCCGCCATGTTGAATTTTTTGAAAAACACATTTTTGACATCTCCTCCTAAACCGTAGGTCTGATTGCTGGCATATTTTCTGCGAATCATTATTGGACCAGGCTCATCAAAGGTTGCATAAAGCTTGTTGATATGTTATTGTGTTGTGAAGATATTGACCAATTCATTTTTAAGGGGCGGGCTCAGCACATCAATAGACCTAACTTCACAAGCCTTTGGCCCATCATCTCCAAACTTGCAGCATATGTTCACAAGAGTAGCTGAAACATCTGCTGAAAGTTTCATTCAAATCGGCCACATGGTGGCGCTGTAATTAACGCCCAAACATGCGATTTTGGAAAGGCCACGCCCCTCAAACCGTAAGTCCGATTGACTTGAAATGTGACACATATGTGCAACTCCGTGTGATCTACAATAAAGCCTCTTGGACCTCCAAAGTGCACCTGGAAATATTTTCCGCCATATTGGATTTTTTGAAAAACACATTTTTGACATCTCCTCCTAAGCCGTTGGTCTGATTGCTACCAAATTTTCAATGGATCATTATTGGACTAATGTCATCTAAAGTTGCATAAAGCGTGTTGATACCTCATTGCGTTATGAATCTGTTGACCAATGAACTTTAAGAGGGCAGGGCTCAGCACATCAGTAGACCTAACTTCACAAGCCTTTGGCCCATCGTCTCCAAACTTGAGGCGTACCAAAGCATTTTCCGCTTGACACATAGGGGGCGCCACAAATATCAGAAACTTGTATCGCAAGATCCGGTGGACAGAATTTTATCAAATTTGGTGCACATACTCTGGGGGCAAGTATTAACCAAGATCTATAGTGTCATATTGATCGGTGCATGTGGGCGTGGCCTATTTAGCATTTTATGCTAAATTATGCCTTTGCTCAATTTGCTGTGAGCTGGAATGAGCTAGAGACATGAGACTTGGTACCATAACTGTACATGATGTCATATCGCTTCACATAAAATATGAAAACAATTGGCCACATGGTGGCGCTATAACAATTTTCAAGGCCAGCCCCCTCACACCATAAGTCCTATCAATTTGAAATTTGACAGACATGTACTGCTGAATGTGATCTACAAAAAAGTCTCTTGGACCACGAAAGTCCACCGACTAAATTTTCCGCCATGTTGAATTTTTTGAAAAACACATTTTTGACATCTCCTCCTAAACCGTAGGTCTGATTGCTGGCATATTTTCTGCGAATCATTATTGGACCAGGCTCATCAAAAGTTGCATAAAGCTTGTTGATATGTTATTGTGTTGTGACGATATTGACCAATTAATTTTTAAGGGGCGGGCTCAGCACATCAATAGACCTAACTTCACAAGCCTTTGGCCCATCATCTCCAAACTTGCAGCATATGTTCACAAGAGTAGCGGAAACATCTGCTGAAAGTGTCATTCAAATCGGCCACATGGTGGCGCTGTAATTAAAGCCCAAACATGCGGTTTTGGAAAGGCCACGCCCCTCAAACCGTAAGTCCGATTGACTTGAAATGTGACACATATGTGCAACTCCGTGTGATCTACAATAAAGCCTCTTGGACCTCCAAAGTGCACCTGGAAATATTTTCCGCCATATTGGATTTTTTGAAAAACACATTTTTGACATCTCCTCCTAAGCCGTTGGTCTGATTGCTACCAAATTTTCAATGGATCATTATTGGACTAATGTCATCTAAAGTTGCATAAAGCGTGTTGATACCTCATTGCGTTATGAATCTGTTGACCAATGAACTTTAAGAGGGCAGGGCTCAGCACATCAGTAGACCTAACTTCACAAGCCTTTGGCCCATCGTCTCCAAACTTGAGGCGTACCAAAGCATTTTCCGCTTGACACATAGGGGGCGCCACAAATATCAGAAACTTGTATCGCAAGATCCGGTGGACAGAATTTTATCAAATTTGGTGCACATACTCTGGGGGCAAGTATTAACCAAGATCTATAGTGTCATATTGATCGGTGCATGTGGGCGTGGCCTATTTAGCATTTTATGCTAAATTATGCCTTTGCTCAATTTGCTGTGAGCTGGAATGAGCTAGAGACATGAGACTTGGTACCATAACTGTACATGATGTCATAATGCTTCACATAAAATATGAAAACAATTGGCCACATGGTGGCGATGCGCAACAATTTTCAAGGCCAGCCCCCTCACATCATAAGTCCTATCAATTTGAAATTTGACAGACATGTGCTGCTGAATGTGATCTACAAAATAGTCTCTTGGACCACGAAAGTCCACCGACTAAATTTTCCGCCATGTTGAATTTTTTGAAAAACACATTTTTGACATCTCCTCCTAAACCGTAGGTCTGATTGCTGGCATATTTTCTGCGAATCATTATTGGACCAGGCTCATCAAAGGTTGCATAAAGCTTGTTGATATGTTATTGTGTTGTGAAGATATTGACCAATTCATTTTTAAGGGGCGGGCTCAGCACATCAATAGACCTAACTTCACAAGCCTTTGGCCCATCATCTCCAAACTTGCAGCATGTTCACAAGAGTAGCTGAAACATCTGCTGAAAGTTTCATTCAAATCGGCCACATGGTGGCGCTGTAATTAACGCCCAAACATGCGATTTTGGAAAGGCCACGCCCCTCAAACCGTAAGTCCGATTGACTTGAAATGTTACACATATGTGCAACTCCGTGTGATCTACAATAAAGCCTCTTGGACCTCCAAAGTGCACCTGGAAATATTTTCCGCCATATTGGATTTTTTGAAAAACACATTTTTGACATCTCCTCCTAAGCCGTTGGTCTGATTGCTACCAAATTTTCAATGGATCATTATTGGACTAATGTCATCTAAAGTTGCATAAAGCGTGTTGATACCTCATTGCGTTATGAATCTGTTGACCAATGAACTTTAAGAGGGCAGGGCTCAGCACATCAGTAGACCTAACTTCACAAGCCTTTGGCCCATCGTCTCCAAACTTGAGGCGTACCAAAGCATTTTCCGCTTGACACATAGGGGGCGCCACAAATATCAGAAACTTGTATCGCAAGATCCGGTGGACAGAATTTTATCAAATTTGGTGCACATACTCTGGGGGCAAGTATTAACCAAGATCTATAGTGTCATATTGATCGGTGCATGTGGGCGTGGCCTATTTAGCATTTTATGCTAAATTATGCCTTTGCTCAATTTGCTGTGAGCTGGAATGAGCTAGAGACATGAGACTTGGTACCATAACTGTACATGATGTCATATCGCTTCACATAAAATATGAAAACAATTGGCCACATGGTGGCGCTATAACAATTTTCAAGGCCAGCCCCCTCACACCATAAGTCCTATCAATTTGAAATTTGACAGACATGTACTGCTGAATGTGATCTACAAAAAAGTCTCTTGGACCACGAAAGTCCACCGACTAAATTTTCCGCCATGTTGAATTTTTTGAAAAACACATTTTTGACATCTCCTCCTAAACCGTAGGTCTGATTGCTGGCATATTTTCTGCGAATCATTATTGGACCAGGCTCATCAAAAGTTGCATAAAGCTTGTTGATATGTTATTGTGTTGTGACGATATTGACCAATTAATTTTTAAGGGGCGGGCTCAGCACATCAATAGACCTAACTTCACAAGCCTTTGGCCCATCATCTCCAAACTTGCAGCATATGTTCACAAGAGTAGCGGAAACATCTGCTGAAAGTGTCATTCAAATCGGCCACATGGTGGCGCTGTAATTAAAGCCCAAACATGCGGTTTTGGAAAGGCCACGCCCCTCAAACCGTAAGTCCGATTGACTTGAAATGTGACACATATGTGCAACTCCGTGTGATCTACAATAAAGCCTCTTGGACCTCCAAAGTGCACCTGGAAATATTTTCCGCCATATTGGATTTTTTGAAAAACACATTTTTGACATCTCCTCCTAAGCCGTTGGTCTGATTGCTACCAAATTTTCAATGGATCATTATTGGACTAATGTCATCTAAAGTTGCATAAAGCGTGTTGATACCTCATTGCGTTATGAATCTGTTGACCAATGAACTTTAAGAGGGCAGGGCTCAGCACATCAGTAGACCTAACTTCACAAGCCTTTGGCCCATCGTCTCCAAACTTGAGGCGTACCAAAGCATTTTCCGCTTGACACATAGGGGGCGCCACAAATATCAGAAACTTGTATCGCAAGATCCGGTGGACAGAATTTTATCAAATTTGGTGCACATACTCTGGGGGCAAGTATTAACCAAGATCTATAGTGTCATATTGATCGGTGCATGTGGGCGTGGCCTATTTAGCATTTTATGCTAAATTATGCCTTTGCTCAATTTGCTGTGAGCTGGAATGAGCTAGAGACATGAGACTTGGTACCATAACTGTACATGATGTCATAATGCTTCACATAAAATATGAAAACAATTGGCCACATGGTGGCGATGCGCAACAATTTTCAAGGCCAGCCCCCTCACATCATAAGTCCTATCAATTTGAAATTTGACAGACATGTGCTGCTGAATGTGATCTACAAAATAGACTCTTGGACCACGAAAGTCCACCAACTAAATTTTCCGCCATGTTGAATTTTTTGAAAAACACATTTTTGACATCTCCTCCTAAACCGTAGGTCTGATTGCTGGCATATTTTCTGCGAATCATTATTGGACCAGGCTCATCAAAGGTTGCATAAAGCTTGTTGATATGTTATTGTGTTGTGAAGAAATTTAACAAATTCATTTTTAAGGGGCGGGCTCAGCACATCAATAGACCTAACTTCACAAGCCTTTGGCCCATCATCTCCAAACTTGCAGCATATGTTCACAAGAGTAGCTGAAACATCTGCTGAAAGTTTCATTCAAATCGGCCACATGGTGGCGCTGTAATTAACGCCCAAACATGCGATTTTGGAAAGGCCACGCCCCTCAAACCGTAAGTCTGATTGACTTGAAATGTTACACATATGTGCAACTCCGTGTGATCTACAATAAAGCCTCTTGGACCTCCAAAGTGCACCTGGAAATATTTTCCGCCATATTGGATTTTTTGAAAAACACATTTTTGACATCTCCTCCTAAGCCGTTGGTCTGATTGCTACCAAATTTTCAATGGATCATTATTGGACTAATGTCATCTAAAGTTGCATAAAGCGTGTTGATACCTCATTGCGTTATGAATCTGTTGACCAATGAACTTTAAGAGGGCAGGGCTCAGCACATCAGTAGACCTAACTTCACAAGCCTTTGGCCCATCGTCTCCAAACTTGAGGCGTACCAAAGCATTTTCCGCTTGACACATAGGGGGCGCCACAAATATCAGAAACTTGTATCGCAAGATCCGGTGGACAGAATTTTATCAAATTTGGTGCACATACTCTGGGGGCAAGTATTAACCAAGATCTATAGTGTCATATTGATCGGTGCATGTGGGCGTGGCCTATTTAGCATTTTATGCTAAATTATGCCTTTGCTCAATTTGCTGTGAGCTGGAATGAGCTAGAGACATGAGACTTGGTACCATAACTGTACATGATGTCATAATGCTTCACATAAAATATGAAAACAATTGGCCACATGGTGGCGCTATAACAATTTTCAAGGCCAGCCCCCTCACACCATAAGTCCTATCAATTTGAAATTTGACAGACATGTGCTGCTGAATGTGATCTACAAAAAAGTCTCTTGGACCAGGAAAGTCCACCGACTAAATTTTCCGCCATGTTGAATTTTTTGAAAAACACATTTTTGACATCTCCTAAACCGTAGGTCTGATTGCTGGCATATTTTCTGCGAATCATTATTGGACCAGGCTCATCAAAGGTTGCATAAAGCTTGTTGATATGTTATTGTGTTGTGACGATATTGACCAATTAATTTTTAAGGGGCGGGCTCAGCACGTCAATAGACCTAACCTCACAAGCCTTTGGCCCATCATCTCCAAACTTGCAGCATATGTTCACAAGAGTAGCTGAAACATCTGCTGAAAGTTTCATTCAAATCGGCCCATTGGTGGCGCTGTAATTAACGCCCAAACATGCGATTTTGGAAAGGCCACGCCCCTCAAACCGTAAGTCCGATTGACTTGAAATGTGACACATATGTGCAACTCCGTGTGATCTACAATAAAGCCTCTTGGACCTCCAAAGTGCACCTGGAAATATTTTCCGCCATATTGGATTTTTTGAAAAACACATTTTTGACATCTCCTCCTAAGCCGTTGGTCTGATTGCTACCAAATTTTCAATGGATCATTATTGGACTAATGTCATCTAAAGTTGCATAAAGCGTGTTGATACCTCATTGCGTTATGAATCTGTTGACCAATGAACTTTAAGAGGGCAGGGCTCAGCACATCAGTAGACCTAACTTCACAAGCCTTTGGCCCATCGTCTCCAAACTTGAGGCGTACCAAAGCATTTTCCGCTTGACACATAGGGGGCGCCACAAATATCAGAAACTTGTATCACAAGATCCGGTGGACAGAATTTTATCAAATTTGGTGCACATACTCTGGGGGCAAGTATTAACTAAGATCTATAGTGTCATATTGATCGGTGCATGTGGGCGTGGCCTATTTAGCATTTTATGCTAAATTATGCCTTTGCTCAATTTGCTGTGAGCTGGAATGAGCTAGAGACATGAGACTTGGTACCATAACTGTACATGATGTCATAATGCTTCACATAAAATATGAAAACAATTGGCCACATGGTGGCGCTATAACAATTTTCAAGGCCAGCCCCCTCACACCATAAGTCCTATCAATTTGAAATTTGACAGACATGTGCTGCTGAATGTGATCTACAAAAAAGTCTCTTGGACCAGGAAAGTCCACCGACTAAATTTTCCGCCATGTTGAATTTTTTGAAAAACACATTTTTGACATCTCCTAAACCGTAGGTCTGATTGCTGGCATATTTTCTGCGAATCATTATTGGACCAGGCTCATCAAAGGTTGCATAAAGCTTGTTGATATGTTATTGTGTTGTGACGATATTGACCAATTAATTTTTAAGGGGCGGGCTCAGCACATCAATAGACCTAACTTCACAAGCCTTTGGCCCATCATCTCCAAACTTGCAGCATATGTTCACAAGAGTAGTGGAAACATCTGCTGAAAGTGTCATTCAAATCGGCCACATGGTGGCGCTGTAATTAAAGCCCAAACATGCGGTTTTGGAAAGGCCACGCCCCTCAAACCGTAAGTCCGATTGACTTGAAATGTGACACATATGTGCAACTCCGTGTGATCTACAATAAAGCCTCTTGGACCTCCAAAGTGCACCTGGAAATATTTTCCGCCATATTGGATTTTTTGAAAAACACATTTTTGACATCTCCTCCTAAGCCGTTGGTCTGATTGCTACCAAATTTTCAATGGATCATTATTGGACTAATGTCATCTAAAGTTGCATAAAGCGTGTTGATACCTCATTGCGTTATGAATCTGTTGACCAATGAACTTTAAGAGGGCAGGGCTCAGCACATCAGTAGACCTAACTTCACAAGCCTTTGGCCCATCGTCTCCAAACTTCAGGCGTACCAAAGCATTTTCCGCTTGACACATAGGGGGCGCCAGAAATATCAGAAACTTGTATCGCAAGATCCGGTGGACAGAATTTTATCAAATTTGGTGCACATACTCTGGGGGCAAGTATTAACCAAGATCTATAGTGTCATATTGATCGGTGCATGTGGGCGTGGCCTATTTAGCATTTTATGCTAAATTATGCCTTTGCTCAATTTGCTGTGAGCTGGAATGAGCTAGAGACATGAGACTTGGTACCATAACTGTACATGATGTCATAATGCTTCACATAAAATATGAAAACAATTGGCCACATGGTGGCGCTATAACAATTTTCAAGGCCAGCCCCCTCACACCATAAGTCCTATCAATTTGAAATTTGACAGACATGTGCTGCTGAATGTGATCTACAAAAAAGTCTCTTGGACCACGAAAGTCCACCGACTAAATTTTCCGCCAGGTTGAATTTTTTGAAAAACACATTTTTGACATCTCCTAAACCGTAGGTCTGATTGCTGGCATATTTTCTGCGAATCATTATTGGACCAGGCTCATCATAGGTTGCATAAAGCTTGTTGATATGTTATTGTGTTGTGACGATATTGACCAATTAATTTTTAAGGGGCGGGCTCAGCACATCAATAGACCTAACTTCACAAGCCTTTGGCCCATCATCTCCAATCTTGCAGCATATGTTCACAAGAGTAGCTGAAACATCTGCTGAAAGTTTCATTCAAATCGGCCACATGGTGGCTCTGTGTTTAACGCCCAAACATGCGATTTTGGAAAGGCCACGCCCCTCAAACCGTAAGTCCGATTGACTTGAAATGTTACACATATGTGCAACTCCGTGTGATCTACAATAAAGCCTCTTGGACCTCCAAAGTGCACCTGGAAATATTTTCCGCCATATTGGATTTTTTGAAAAAAACATTTTTGACATCTCCTCTTAAGCCGTTGGTCTGATTGCTACCAAATTTTCAATGGATCATTATTGGACTAATGTCATCTAAAGTTGCATAAAGCGTGTTGATACCTCATTGCGTTATGAATCTGTTGACCAATGAACTTTAAGAGGGCAGGGCTCAGCACATCAGTAGACCTAACTTCACAAGCCTTTGGCCCATCGTCTCCAAACTTGAGGCGTACCAAAGCATTTTCCGCTTGACACATAGGGGGCGCCACAAATATCAGAAACTTGTATCGCAAGATCCGGTGGACAGAATTTTATCAAATTTGGTGCACATACTCTGGGGGCAAGTATTAACCAAGATCTATAGTGTCATATTGATCGGTGCATGTGGGCGTGGCCTATTTAGCATTTTATGCTAAATTATGCCTTTGCTCAATTTGCTGTGAGCTGGAATGAGCTAGAGACATGAGACTTGGTACCATAACTGTACATGATGTCATAATGCTTCACATAAAATATGAAAACAATTGGCCACATGGTGGCGCTATAACAATTTTCAAGGCCAGCCCCCTCACACCATAAGTCCTATCAATTTGAAATTTGACAGACATGTGCTGCTGAATGTGATCTACAAAAAAGTCTCTTGGACCAGGAAAGTCCACCGACTAAATTTTCCGCCATGTTGAATTTTTTGAAAAACACATTTTTGACATCTCCTCCTAAACCGTAGGTCTGATTGCTGGCATATTTTCTGCGAATCATTATTGGACCAGGCTCATCAAAGGTTGCATAAAGCTTGTTGATATGTTATTGTGTTGTGAAGATATTGACCAATTAATTTTTAAGGGGCGGGCTCAGCACGTCAATAGACCTAACCTCACAAGCCTTTGGCCCATCATCTCCAAACTTGCAGCATATGTTCACAAGAGTAGCTGAAACATCTGCTGAAAGTTTCATTCAAATCGGCCACATGGTGGCGCTGTAATTAACGCCCAAACATGCGATTTTGGAAAGGCCACGCCCCTCAAACCGTAAGTCCGATTGACTTGAAATGTGACACATATGTGCAACTCCGTGTGATCTACAATAAAGCCTCTTGGACCTCCAAAGTGCACCTGGAAATATTTTCCGCCATATTGGATTTTTTGAAAAACACATTTTTGACATCTCCTCCTAAGCCGTTGGTCTGATTGCTACCAAATTTTCAATGGATCATTATTGGACTAATGTCATCTAAAGTTGCATAAAGCGTGTTGATACCTCATTGCGTTATGAATCTGTTGACCAATGAACTTTAAGAGGGCAGGGCTCAGCACATCAGTAGACCTAACTTCACAAGCCTTTGGCCCATCGTCTCCAAACTTGAGGCGTACCAAAGCATTTTCCGCTTGACACATAGGGGGCGCCACAAATATCAGAAACTTGTATCACAAGATCCGGTGGACAGAATTTTATCAAATTTGGTGCACATACTCTGGGGGCAAGTATTAACTAAGATCTATAGTGTCATATTGATCGGTGCATGTGGGCGTGGCCTATTTAGCATTTTATGCTAAATTATGCCTTTGCTCAATTTGCTGTGAGCTGGAATGAGCTAGAGACATGAGACTTGGTACCATAACTGTACATGATGTCATAATGCTTCACATAAAATATGAAAACAATTGGCCACATGGTGGCGCTATAACAATTTTCAAGGCCAGCCCCCTCACACCATAAGTCCTATCAATTTGAAATTTGACAGACATGTGCTGCTGAATGTGATCTACAAAAAAGTCTCTTGTACCACGAAAGTCCACCGACTAAATTTTCCGCCAGGTTGAATTTTTTGAAAAACACATTTTTGACATCTCCTAAACCGTAGGTCTGATTGCTGGCATATTTTCTGCGAATCATTATTGGACCAGGCTCATCATAGGTTGAATAAAGCTTGTTGATATGTTATTGTGTTGTGACGATATTGACCAATTAATTTTTAAGGGGCGGGCTCAGCACATCAATAGACCTAACTTCACAAGCCTTTGGCCCATCATCTCCAATCTTGCAGCATATGTTCACAAGAGTAGCTGAAACATCTGCTGAAAGTTTCATTCAAATCGGCCACATGGTGGCTCTGTAATTAACGCCCAAACATGCGATTTTGGAAAGGCCACGCCCCTCAAACCGTAAGTCCGATTGACTTGAAATGTTACACATATGTGCAACTCCGTGTGATCTACAATAAAGCCTCTTGGACCTCCAAAGTGCACCTGGAAATATTTTCCGCCATATTGGATTTTTTGAAAAAAACATTTTTGACATCTCCTCTTAAGCCGTTGGTCTGATTGCTACCAAATTTTCAATGGATCATTATTGGACTAATGTCATCTAAAGTTGCATAAAGCGTGTTGATACCTCATTGCGTTATGAATCTGTTGACCAATGAACTTTAAGAGGGCAGGGCTCAGCACATCAGTAGACCTAACTTCACAAGCCTTTGGCCCATCGTCTCCAAACTTGAGGCGTACCAAAGCATTTTCCGCTTGACACATAGGGGGCGCCACAAATATCAGAAACTTGTATCGCAAGATCCGGTGGACAGAATTTTATCAAATTTGGTGCACATACTCTGGGGGCAAGTATTAACCAAGATCTATAGTGTCATATTGATCGGTGCATGTGGGCGTGGCCTATTTAGCATTTTATGCTAAATTATGCCTTTGCTCAATTTGCTGTGAGCTGGAATGAGCTAGAGACATGAGACTTGGTACCATAACTGTACATGATGTCATAATGCTTCACATAAAATATGAAAACAATTGGCCACATGGTGGCGCTATAACAATTTTCAAGGCCAGCCCCCTCACACCATAAGTCCTATCAATTTGAAATTTGACAAACATGTGCTGCTGAATGTGATCTACAAAAAAGTCTCTTGGACCAGGAAAGTCCACCGACTAAATTTTCCGCCATGTTGAATTTTTTGAAAAACACATTTTTGACATCTCCTCCTAAACCGTAGGTCTGATTGCTGGCATATTTTCTGCGAATCATTATTGGACCAGGCTCATCAAAGGTTGCATAAAGCTTGTTGATATGTTATTGTGTTGTGAAGATATTGACCAATTAATTTTTAAGGGGCGGGCTCAGCACGTCAATAGACCTAACCTCACAAGCCTTTGGCCCATCATCTCCAAACTTGCAGCATATGTTCACAAGAGTAGCTGAAACATCTGCTGAAAGTTTCATTCAAATCGGCCACATGGTGGCGCTGTAATTAACGCCCAAACATGCGATTTTGGAAAGGCCACGCCCCTCAAACCGTAAGTCCGATTGACTTGAAATGTGACACATATGTGCAACTCCGTGTGATCTACAATAAAGCCTCTTGGACCTCCAAAGTGCACCTGGAAATATTTTCCGCCATATTGGATTTTTTGAAAAACACATTTTTGACATCTCCTCCTAAGCCGTTGGTCTGATTGCTACCAAATTTTCAATGGATCATTATTGGACTAATGTCATCTAAAGTTGCATAAAGCGTGTTGATACCTCATTGCGTTATGAATCTGTTGACCAATGAACTTTAAGAGGGCAGGGCTCAGCACATCAGTAGACCTAACTTCACAAGCCTTTGGCCCATCGTCTCCAAACTTGAGGCGTACCAAAGCATTTTCCGCTTGACACATAGGGGGCGCCACAAATATCAGAAACTTGTATCACAAGATCCGGTGGACAGAATTTTATCAAATTTGGTGCACATACTCTGGGGGCAAGTATTAACTAAGATCTATAGTGTCATATTGATCGGTGCATGTGGGCGTGGCCTATTTAGCATTTTATGCTAAATTATGCCTTTGCTCAATTTGCTGTGAGCTGGAATGAGCTAGAGACATGAGACTTGGTACCATAACTGTACATGATGTCATAATGCTTCACATAAAATATGAAAACAATTGGCCACATGGTGGCGCTATAACAATTTTCAAGGCCAGCCCCCTCACACCATAAGTCCTATCAATTTGAAATTTGACAGACATGTGCTGCTGAATGTGATCTACAAAAAAGTCTCTTGTACCACGAAAGTCCACCGACTAAATTTTCCGCCAGGTTGAATTTTTTGAAAAACACATTTTTGACATCTCCTAAACCGTAGGTCTGATTGCTGGCATATTTTCTGCGAATCATTATTGGACCAGGCTCATCATAGGTTGCATAAAGCTTGTTGATATGTTATTGTGTTGTGACGATATTGACCAATTAATTTTTAAGGGGCGGGCTCAGCACATCAATAGACCTAACTTCACAAGCCTTTGGCCCATCATCTCCAATCTTGCAGCATATGTTCACAAGAGTAGCTGAAACATCTGCTGAAAGTTTCATTCAAATCGGCCACATGGTGGCTCTGTAATTAACGCCCAAACATGCGATTTTGGAAAGGCCACGCCCCTCAAACCGTAAGTCCGATTGACTTGAAATGTTACACATATGTGCAACTCCGTGTGATCTACAATAAAGCCTCTTGGACCTCCAAAGTGCACCTGGAAATATTTTCCGCCATATTGGATTTTTTAAAAACACATTTTTGACATCTCCTCCTAAGCCGTTGGTCTGATTGCTACCAAATTTTCAATGGATCATTATTGGACTAATGTCATCTAAAGTTGCATAAAGCGTGTTGATACCTCATTGCGTTATGAATCTGTTGACCAATGAACTTTAAGAGGGCAGGGCTCAGCACATCAGTAGACCTAACTTCACAAGCCTTTGGCCCATCGTCTCCAAACTTGAGGCGTACCAAAGCATTTTCCGCTTGACACATAGGGGGCGCCACAAATATCAGAAACTTGTATCGCAAGATCCGGTGGACAGAATTTTATCAAATTTGGTACACATACTCTGGGGGCAAGTATTAACCAAGATCTATAGTGTCATATTGATCGGTGCATGTGGGCATGGCCTATTTAGCATTTTATGCTAAATTATGCCTTTGCTCAATTTGCTGTGAGCTGGAATGAGCTAGAGACATGAGACTTGGTACCATAACTGTACATGATGTCATATCGCTTCACATAAAATATGAAAACAATTGGCCACATGGTGGCGCTATAACAATTTTCAAGGCCAGCCCCCTCACACCATAAGTCCTATCAATTTGAAATTTGACAGACATGTACTGCTGAATGTGATCTAAAAAAAAGTCTCTTGGACCACGAAAGTCCACCGACTAAATTTTCCGCCATGTTGAATTTTTTGAAAAACACATTTTTGACATCTCCTCCTAAACCGTAGGTCTGATTGCTGGCATATTTTCTGCGAATCATTATTGGACCAGGCTCATCAAAGGTTGCATAAAGCTTGTTGATATGTTATTGTGTTGTGAAGATATTGACCAATTAATTTTTAAGGGGCGGGCTCAGCACGTCAATAGACCTAACTTCACAAGCCTTTGGCCCATCATCTCCAAACTTGCACCATATGTTCACAAGAGTAGCTGAAACATCTGCTGAAAGTTTCATTCAAATCGGCCACATGGTGGCGCTGTAATTAACGCCCAAACATGCGATTTTGGAAAGGCCACGCCCCTCAAACCGTAAGTCCGATTGACTTGAAATGTGACACATATGTGCAACTCCGTGTCATCTACAATAAAGCCTCTTGGACCTCCAAAGTGCACCTGGAAATATTTTCCGCCATATTGGATTTTTTGAAAAACACATTTTTGACATCTCCTCCTAAGCCGTTGGTCTGATTGCTACCAAATTTTCAATGGATCATTATTGGACTAATGTCATCTAAAGTTGCATAAAGCGTGTTGATACCTCATTGCGTTATGAATCTGTTGACCAATGAACTTTAAGAGGGCAGGGCTCAGCACATCAGTAGACCTAACTTCACAAGCCTTTGGCCCATCGTCTCCAAACTTGAGGCGTACCAAAGCATTTTCCGCTTGACACATAGGGGGCGCCACAAATATCAGAAACTTGTATCGCAAGATCCGGTGGACAGAATTTTATCAAATTTGGTGCACATACTCTGGGGGCAAGTATTAACCAAGATCTATAGTGTCATATTGATCGGTGCATGTGGGCGTGGCCTATTTAGCATTTTATGCTAAATTATGCCTTTGCTCAATTTGCTGTGAGCTGGAATGAGCTAGAGACATGAGACTTGGTACCATAACTGTACATGATGTCATATCGCTTCACATAAAATATGAAAACAATTGGCCACATGGTGGCGCTATAACAATTTTCAAGGCCAGCCCCCTCACACCATAAGTCCTATCAATTTGAAATTTGACAGACATGTACTGCTGAATGTGATCTACAAAAAAGTCTCTTGGACCACGAAAGTCCACCGACTAAATTTTCCGCCATGTTGAATTTTTTGAAAAACACATTTTTGACATCTCCTAAACCGTAGGTCTGATTGCTGGCATATTTTCTGCGAATCATTATTGGACCAGGCTCATCAAAGGTTGCATAAAGCTTGTTGATATGTTATTGTGTTGTGACGATATTGACCAATTAATTTTTAAGGGGCGGGCTCAGCACATCAATAGACCTAACTTCACAAGCCTTTGGCCCATCATCTCCAAACTTGCAGCATATGTTCACAAGAGTAGCGGAAACATCTGCTGAAAGTGTCATTCAAATCGGCCACATGGTGGCGCTGTAATTAAAGCCCAAACATGCGGTTTTGGAAAGGCCACGCCCCTCAAACCGTAAGTCCGATTGACTTGAAATGTGACACATATGTGCAACTCCGTGTGATCTACAATAAAGCCTCTTGGACCTCCAAAGTGCACCTGGAAATATTTTCCGCCATATTGGATTTTTTGAAAAACACATTTTTGACATCTCCTCCTAAGCCGTTGGTCTGATTGCTACCAAATTTTCAATGGATCATTATTGGACTAATGTCATCTAAAGTTGCATAAAGCGTGTTGATACCTCATTGCGTTATGAATCTGTTGACCAATGAACTTTAAGAGGGCAGGGCTCAGCACATCAGTAGACCTAACTTCACAAGCCTTTGGCCCATCGTCTCCAAACTTGAGGCGTACCAAAGCATTTTCCGCTTGACACATAGGGGGCGCCACAAATATCAGAAACTTGTATCGCAAGATCCGGTGGACAGAATTTTATCAAATTTGGTGCACATACTCTGGGGGCAAGTATTAACCAAGATCTATAGTGTCATATTGATCGGTGCATGTGGGCATGGCCTATTTAGCATTTTATGCTAAATTATGCCTTTGCTCAATTTGCTGTGAGCTGGAATGAGCTAGAGACATGAGACTTGGTACCATAACTGTACATGATGTCATATCGCTTCACATAAAATATGAAAACAATTGGCCACATGGTGGCGCTATAACAATTTTCAAGGCCAGCCCCCTCACACCATAAGTCCTATCAATTTGAAATTTGACAGACATGTACTGCTGAATGTGATCTACAAAAAAGTCTCTTGGACCACGAAAGTCCACCGACTAAATTTTCCGCCATGTTGAATTTTTTGAAAAACACATTTTTGACATCTCCTCCTAAACCGTAGGTCTGATTGCTGGCATATTTTCTGCGAATCATTATTGGACCAGGCTCATCAAAGGTTGCATAAAGCTTGTTGATATGTTATTGTGTTGTGAAGATATTGACCAATTAATTTTTAAGGGGCGGGCTCAGCACGTCAATAGACCTTACCTCACAAGCCTTTGGCCCATCATCTCCAAACTTGCAGCATATGTTCACAAGAGTAGCTGAAACATCTGCTGAAAGTTTCATTCAAATCGGCCACATGGTGGCGCTGTAATTAACGCCCAAACATGCGATTTTGGAAAGGCCACGCCCCTCAAACCGTAAGTCCGATTGACTTGAAATGTGACACATATGTGCAACTCCGTGTGATCTACAATAAAGCCTCTTGGACCTCCAAAGTGCACCTGGAAATATTTTCCGCCATATTGGATTTTTTGAAAAACACATTTTTGACATCTACTCCTAAGCCGTTGGTCTGATTGCTACCAAATTTTCAATGGATCATTATTGGACTAATGTCATCTAAAGTTGCATAAAGCGTGTTGATACCTCATTGCGTTATGAATCTGTTGACCAATGAACTTTAAGAGGGCAGGGCTCAGCACATCAGTAGACCTAACTTCACAAGCCTTTGGCCCATCGTCTCCAAACTTGAGGCGTACCAAAGCATTTTCCGCTTGACACATAGGGGGCGCCACAAATATCAGAAACTTGTATCACAAGATCCGGTGGACAGAATTTTATCAAATTTGGTGCACATACTCTGGGGGCAAGTATTAACTAAGATCTATAGTGTCATATTGATCGGTGCATGTGGGCGTGGCCTATTTAGCATTTTATGCTAAATTATGCCTTTGCTCAATTTGCTGTGAGCTGGAATGAGCTAGAGACATGAGACTTGGTACCATAACTGTACATGATGTCATAATGCCTCACATAAAATATGAAAACAATTGGCCACATGGTGGCGCTATAACAATTTTCAAGGCCAGCCCCCTCACACCATAAGTCCTATCAATTTGAAATTTGACAGACATGTGCTGCTGAATGTGATCTACAAAAAAGTCTCTTGGACCAGGAAAGTCCACCGACTAAATTTTCCGCCATGTTGAATTTTTTGAAAAACACATTTTTGACATCTCCTAAACCGTAGGTCTGATTGCTGGCATATTTTCTGCGAATCATTATTGGACCAGGCTCATCAAAGGTTGCATAAAGCTTGTTGATATGTTATTGTGTTGTGACGATATTGACCAATTAATTTTTAAGGGGCGGGCTCAGCACATCAATAGACCTAACTTCACAAGCCTTTGGCCCATCATCTCCAAACTTGCAGCATATGTTCACAAGAGTAGCGGAAACATCTGCTGAAAGTGTCATTCAAATCGGCCACATGGTGGCGCTGTAATTAAAGCCCAAACATGCGGTTTTGGAAAGGCCACGCCCCTCAAACCGTAAGTCCGATTGACTTGAAATGTGACACATATGTGCAACTCCGTGTGATCTACAATAAAGCCTCTTGGACCTCCAAAGTGCACCTGGAAATATTTTCCGCCATATTGGATTTTTTGAAAAACACATTTTTGACATCTCCTCCTAAGCCGTTGGTCTGATTGCTACCAAATTTTCAATGGATCATTATTGGACTAATGTCATCTAAAGTTGCATAAAGCGTGTTGATACCTCATTGCGTTATGAATCTGTTGACCAATGAACTTTAAGAGGGCAGGGCTCAGCACATCAGTAGACCTAACTTCACAAGCCTTTGGCCCATCGTCTCCAAACTTGAGGCGTACCAAAGCATTTTCCGCTTGACACATAGGGGGCGCCACAAATATCAGAAACTTGTATCGCAAGATCCGGTGGACAGAATTTTATCAAATTTGGTGCACATACTCTGGGGGCAAGTATTAACCAAGATCTATAGTGTCATATTGATCGGTGCATGTGGGCGTGGCCTATTTAGCATTTTATGCTAAATTATGCCTTTGCTCAATTTGCTGTGAGCTGGAATGAGCTAGAGACATGAGACTTGGTACCATAACTGTACATGATGTCATAATGCTTCACATAAAATATGAAAACAATTGGCCACATGGTGGCGCTATAACAATTTTCAAGGCCAGCCCCCTCACACCATAAGTCCTATCAATTTGAAATTTGACAGACATGTGCTGCTGAATGTGATCTACAAAAAAGTCTCTTGGACCACGAAAGTCCACCGACTAAATTTTCCGCCATGTTGAATTTTTTGAAAAACACATTTTTGACATCTCCTAAACCGTAGATCTGATTGCTGGCATATTTTCTGCGAATCATTATTGGACCAGGCTCATCAAAGGTTGCATAAAGCTTGTTGATATGTTATTGTGTTGTGACGATATTGACCAATTAATTTTTAAGGGGCGGGCTCAGCACATCAATAGACCTAACTTCACAAGATTTTGGCCCATCATCTCCAAACTTGCAGCATATGTTCACAAGAGTAGTGGAAACATCTGCTGAAAGTGTCATTCAAATCGGCCACATGGTGGCGCTGTAATTAAAGCCCAAACATGCGATTTTGGAAAGGCCACGCCCCTCAAACCGTAAGTCCGATTGACTTGAAATGTGACACATATGTGCAACTCCGTGTGATCTACAATAAAGCCTCTTGGACCTCCAAAGTGCACCTGGAAATATTTTCCGCCATATTGGATTTTTTAAAAACACATTTTTGACATCTCCTCCTAAGCCGTTGGTCTGATTGCTACCAAATTTTCAATGGATCATTATTGGACTAATGTCATCTAAAGTTGCATAAAGCGTGTTGATACCTCATTGCGTTATGAATCTGTTGACCAATGAACTTTAAGAGGGCAGGGCTCAGCACATCAGTAGACCTAACTTCACAAGCCTTTGGCCCATCGTCTCCAAACTTGAGGCGTACCAAAGCATTTTCCGCTTGACACATAGGGGGCGCCACAAATATCAGAAACTTGTATCGCAAGATCCGGTGGACAGAATTTTATCAAATTTGGTGCACATACTCTGGGGGCAAGTATTAACCAAGATCTATAGTGTCATATTGATCGTTGCATGTGGGCGTGGCCTATTTAGCATTTTATGCTAAATTATGCCTTTGCTCAATTTGCTGTGAGCTGGAATGAGCTAGAGACATGAGACTTGGTACCATAACTGTACATGATGTCATAATGCTTCACATAAAATATGAAAACAATTGGCCACATGGTGGCGCTATAACAATTTTCAAGGCCAGCCCCCTCACACCATAAGTCCTATCAATTTGAAATTTGACAGACATGTGCTGCTGAATGTGATCTACAAAAAAGTCTCTTGGACCACGAAAGTCCACCGACTAAATTTTCCGCCATGTTGAATTTTTTGAAAAACACATTTTTGACATCTCCTCCTAAACCGTAGGTCTGATTGCTGGCATATTTTCTGCGAATCATTATTGGACTAGGCTCATCAAAGGTTGCATAAAGCTTGTTGATATGTTATTGTGTTGTGACGATATTGACCAATTAATTTTTAAGGGGCGGGCTCAGCACATCAATAGACCTAACTTCACAAGCCTTTGGCCCATCATCTCCAAACTTGCAGCATATGTTCACAAGAGTAGCTGAAACATCTGCTGAAAGTTTCATTCAAATCGGCCACATGGTGGCGCTGTAATTAACGGCCAAACATGCGATTTTGGAAAGGCCACGCCCCTCAAACCGTAAGTCCGATTGACTTGAAATGTTACACATATGTGCAACTCTGTGTGATCTACAATAAAGCCTCTTGGACCTCCAAAGTGCACCTGGAAATATTTTCCGCCATATTGGATTTTTTGAAAAACACATTTTTGACATCTCCTCCTAAGCCGTTGGTCTGATTGCTACCAAATTTTCAATGGATCATTATTGGACTAATGTCATCTAAAGTTGCATAAAGCGTGTTGATACCTCATTGCGTTATGAATCTGTTGACCAATGAACTTTAAGAGGGCAGGGCTCAGCACATTAGTAGACCTAACTTCACAAGCCTTTGGCCCATCGTCTCCAAACTTGAGGCGTACCAAAGCATTTTCCGCTTGACACATAGGGGGCGTCAGAAATATCAGAAACTTGTATCGCAAGATCCGGTGGACAGAATTTTATCAAATTTGGTGCACATACTCTGGGGGCAAGTATTAACCAAGATCTATAGTGTCATATTGATCGGTGCATGTGGGCGTGGCCTATTTAGCATTTTATGCTAAATTATGCCTTTGCTCAATTTGCTGTGAGCTGGAATGAGCTAGAGACATGAGACTTGGTACCATAACTGTACATGATGTCATAATGCTTCACATAAAATATGAAAACAATTGGCCACATGGTGGCGCTATAACAATTTTCAAGGCCAGCCCCCTCACACCATAAGTCCTATCAATTTGAAATTTGACAGACATGTGCTGCTGAATGTGATCTACAAAAAAGTCTCTTGGACCACGAAAGTCCACCGACTAAATTTTCCGCCATGTTGAATTTTTTGAAAAACACATTTTTGACATCTCCTCCTAAACCGTAGGTCTGATTGCTGGCATATTTTCTGCGAATCATTATTGGACCAGGCTCATCAAAGGTTGCACAAAGCGTGTTGATATGTTATTGTGTTGTGAAGATATTGACCAATTAATTTTTAAGGAGCGGGCTCAGCACATCAATAGACCTAACTTCACAAGCCTTTGGCCCATCATCTCCAAACTTGCAACATATGTTCACAAGAGTAGCTGAAACATCTGCTGAAAGTTTCATTCAAATCGGCCACATGGTGGCGCTGTAATTAACGCCCAAACATGCGATTTTGGAAAGGCCACGCCCCTCAAACCATAAGTCCGATTGACTTGAAATGTTACACATATGTGCAACTCCGTGTGATCTACAATAAAGCCTCTTGGACCTCCAAAGTGCACCTGGAAATATTTTCCGCCATATTGGATTTTTTGAAAAACACATTTTTGATATCTCCTCCTAAGCCGTTGGTCTGATTGCTACCAAATTTTCAATATTGGACTAATGTCATCTAAAGTTGCATAAAGCGTGTTGATACCTCATTGCGTTATGAATCTGTTGACCAATGAACTTTAAGAGGGCAGGGCTCAGCACATCAGTAGACCTAACTTCACAAGCCTTTGGCCCATCGTCTCCAAACTCTAGGCGTACCAAAGCATTTTCCGCTTGACACATAGGGGGCGCCACAAATATCAGAAACTTGTATCGCAAGATCCGGTGGACAGAATTTTATCAAATTTGGTGCACATACTCTGGGGGCAAGTATTAACCAAGATCTATAGTGTCATATTGATCGGTGCATGTGGGCGTGGCCTATTTAGCATTTTATGCTAAATTATGCCTTTGCTCAATTTGCTGTGAGCTGGAATGAGCTAGAGACATGAGACTTGGTACCATAACTGTACATGATGTCATAATGCTTCACATAAAATATGAAAACAATTGGCCACATGGTGGCGCTATAACAATTTTCAAGGCCAGCCCCCTCACACCATAAGTCCTATCAATTTGAAATCTGACAGACATGTGCTGCTGAATGTGATCTACAAAAAAGTCAATTGGACCATGAAAGTCCACCGACTAAATTTTCCGCCATGTTGAATTTTTTGAAAAACACATTTTTGACATCTACTCCTAAACCTTAGGTCTGATTGCTGGCATATTTTCAATATTGGACTAATGTCATCTAAAGTCGCATAAAGCGTGTTGATACCTCATTGCGTTATGAATCTGTTGACCAATGAACTTTAAGAGGGCAGGGCTCAGCACATCTGTAGACCTAACTTCACAAGCCTTTGGCCCATCGTCTCCAAACTCTAGGCGTACCAAAGCATTTTCCGCTTGACACATAGGGGGCGCCACAAATATCAGAAACTTGTATCGCAAGATCCGGTGGACAGAATTTTATCAAATTTGGTGCACATACTCTGGGGGCAAGTATTAACCAAGATCTATAGTGTCATATTGATCGGTGCATGTGGGCGTGGCCTATTTAGCATTTTATGCTAAATTATGCCTTTGCTCAATTTGCTGTGAGCTGGAATGAGCTAGAGACATGAGACTTGGTACCATAACTGTACATGATGTCATAATGCTTCACATAAAATATGAAAACAATTGGCCACATGGTGGCGCTATAACAATTTTCAAGGCCAGCCCCCTCACACCATAAGTCCTATCAATTTGAAATCTGACAGACATGTGCTGCTGAATGTGATCTACAAAAAAGTCAATTGGACCATGAAAGTCCACCGACTAAATTTTCCGCCATGTTGAATTTTTTGAAAAACACATTTTTGACATCTACTCCTAAACCTTAGGTCTGATTGCTGGCATATTTTCTGCGAATCATTATTGGACCAGGCTCATCAAAGGTTGCATAAAGCTTGTTGATATGTTATTGTGTTGTGAAGATATTGACCAATTAATTTTTAAGGGGCGGGCTCAGCACATCAATAGACCTAACTTCACAAGCCTTTGGCCCATCATCTCCAAACTTGCAGCATATGTTCACAAGAGTAGCTGAAACATCTGCTGAAAGTTTCATTCAAATCGGCCACATGGTGGCGCTGTAATTAATGCCCAAACATGCGATTTTGGAAAGGCCACGCCCCTCAAACCGTAAGTCCGATTGACTTGAAATGTTACACATATGTGCAACTCCGTGTGATCTACAATAAAGCCTCTTGGACCTCCAAAGTGCACCTGGAAATATTTTCCGCCATATTGGATTTTTTAAAAACACATTTTTGACATCTCCTCCTAAGCCGTTGGTCTGATTGCTACCAAATTTTCAATGGATCATTATTGGACTAATGTCATCTAAAGTTGCATAAAGCGTGTTGATACCTCATTGCGTTATGAATCTGTTGACCAATGAACTTTAAGAGGGCAGGGCTCAGCACATCAGTAGACCTAACTTCACAAGCCTTTGGCCCATCGTCTCCAAACTTGAGGCGTACCAAAGCATTTTCCGCTTGACACATAGGGGGCGCCACAAATATCAGAAACTTGTATCGCAAGATCCGGTGGACAGAATTTTATCAAATTTGGTGCACATACTCTGGGGGCAAGTATTAACCAAGATCTATAGTGTCATATTGATCGGTGCATGTGGGCGTGGCCTATTTAGCATTTTATGCTAAATTATGCCTTTGCTCAATTTGCTGTGAGCTGGAATGAGCTAGAGACATGAGACTTGCTACTATAACTGTACCAATGGTGAAATGATGTCATAATGCTTCACATAAAATATGAAAACAATTGGCCACATGGTGGCGCTATAACAATTTTCAAGGCCAGCCCCCTCACACCATAAGTCCTATCAATTTGAAATTTGACAGACATGTGCTGCTGAATGTGATCTACAAAAAAGTCTCTTGGACCACGAAAGTCCACCGACTAAATTTTCCGCCAGGTTGAATTTTTTGAAAAACACATTTTTGACATCTCCTCCTAAACCGTAGGTCTGATTGCTGGCATATTTTCTGCGAATCATTATTGGACCAGGCTCATCAAAGGTTGCATAAAGCTTGTTGATATGTTATTGTGTTGTGAAGATATTGACCAATTAATTTTTAAGGGGCGGGCTCAGCACGTCAATAGACCTAACTTCACAAGCCTTTGGCCCATCATCTCCAAACTTGCACCATATGTTCAGAAGAGTAGCTGAAACATCTGCTGAAAGTTTCATTCAAATCGGCCACATGGTGGCGCTGTAATTAACGCCCAAACATACGATTTTGGAAAGGCCACGCCCCTCAAACCGTAAGTCCGATTGACTTGAAATGTGACACATATGTGCAACTCCGTGTGATCTACAATAAAGCCTCTTGGACCTCCAAAGTGCACCTGGAAATATTTTCCGCCATATTGGATTTTTTGAAAAACACATTTTTGACATCTCCTCCTAAGCCGTTGGTCTGATTGCTACCAAATTTTCAATGGATCATTATTGGACTAATGTCATCTAAAGTTGCATAAAGCGTGTTGATACCTCATTGCGTTATGAATCTGTTGACCAATGAACTTTAAGAGGGCAGGGCTCAGCACATCAGTAGACCTAACTTCACAAGCCTTTGGCCCATCGTCTCCAAACTTGAGGCGTACCAAAGCATTTTCCGCTTGACACATAGGGGGCGCCACAAATATCAGAAACTTGTATCGCAAGATCCGGTGGACAGAATTTTATCAAATTTGGTGCACATACTCTGGGGGCAAGTATTAACCAAGATCTATAGTGTCATATTGATCGGTGCATGTGGGCGTGGCCTATTTAGCATTTTATGCTAAATTATGCCTTTGCTCAATTTGCTGTGAGCTGGAATGAGCTAGAGACATGAGACTTGGTACCATAACTGTACATGATGTCATAATGCTTCACATAAAATATGAAAACAATTGGCCACATGGTGGCGCTATAACAATTTTCAAGGCCAGCCCCCTCACACCATAAGTCCTATCAATTTGAAATCTGACAGACATGTGCTGCTGAATGTGATCTACAAAAAAGTCAATTGGACCATGAAAGTCCACCGACTAAATTTTCCGCCATGTTGAATTTTTTGAAAAACACATTTTTGACATCTACTCCTAAACCTTAGGTCTGATTGCTGGCATATTTTCAATATTGGACTAATGTCATCTAAAGTCGCATAAAGCGTGTTGATACCTCATTGCGTTATGAATCTGTTGACCAATGAACTTTAAGAGGGCAGGGCTCAGCACATCTGTAGACCTAACTTCACAAGCCTTTGGCCCATCGTCTCCAAACTCTAGGCGTACCAAAGCATTTTCCGCTTGACACATAGGGGGCGCCACAAATATCAGAAACTTGTATCGCAAGATCCGGTGGACAGAATTTTATCAAATTTGGTGCACATACTCTGGGGGCAAGTATTAACCAAGATCTATAGTGTCATATTGATCGGTGCATGTGGGCGTGGCCTATTTAGCATTTTATGCTAAATTATGCCTTTGCTCAATTTGCTGTGAGCTGGAATGAGCTAGAGACATGAGACTTGGTACCATAACTGTACATGATGTCATAATGCTTCACATAAAATATGAAAACAATTGGCCACATGGTGGCGCTATAACAATTTTCAAGGCCAGCCCCCTCACACCATAAGTCGTATCAATTTGAAATCTGACAGACATGTGCTGCTGAATGTGATCTACAAAAAAGTCAATTGGACCATGAAAGTCCACCGACTAAATTTTCCGCCATGTTGAATTTTTTGAAAAACACATTTTTGACATCTACTCCTAAACCTTAGGTCTGATTGCTGGCATATTTTCTGCGAATCATTATTGGACCAGGCTCATCAAAGGTTGCATAAAGCTTGTTGATATGTTATTGTGTTGTGAAGATATTGACCAATTAATTTTTAAGGGGCGGGCTCAGCACATCAATAGACCTAACTTCACAAGCCTTTGGCCCATCATCTCCAAACTTGCAGCATATGTTCACAAGAGTAGCTGAAACATCTGCTGAAAGTTTCATTCAAATCGGCCACATGGTGGCGCTGTAATTAATGCCCAAACATGCGATTTTGGAAAGGCCACGCCCCTCAAACCGTAAGTCCGATTGACTTGAAATGTTACACATATGTGCAACTCCGTGTGATCTACAATAAAGCCTCTTGGACCTCCAAAGTGCACCTGGAAATATTTTCCGCCATATTGGATTTTTTAAAAACACATTTTTGACATCTCCTCCTAAGCCGTTGGTCTGATTGCTACCAAATTTTCAATGGATCATTATTGGACTAATGTCATCTAAAGTTGCATAAAGCGTGTTGATACCTCATTGCGTTATGAATCTGTTGACCAATGAACTTTAAGAGGGCAGGGCTCAGCACATCAGTAGACCTAACTTCACAAGCCTTTGGCCCATCGTCTCCAAACTTGAGGCGTACCAAAGCATTTTCCGCTTGACACATAGGGGGCGCCACAAATATCAGAAACTTGTATCGCAAGATCCGGTGGACAGAATTTTATCAAATTTGGTGCACATACTCTGGGGGCAAGTATTAACCAAGATCTATAGTGTCATATTGATCGGTGCATGTGGGCGTGGCCTATTTAGCATTTTATGCTAAATTATGCCTTTGCTCAATTTGCTGTGAGCTGGAATGAGCTAGAGACATGAGACTTGCTACTATAACTGTACCAATGGTGAAATGATGTCATAATGCTTCACATAAAATATGAAAACAATTGGCCACATGGTGGCGCTATAACAATTTTCAAGGCCAGCCCCCTCACACCATAAGTCCTATCAATTTGAAATTTGACAGACATGTGCTGCTGAATGTGATCTACAAAAAAGTCTCTTGGACCACGAAAGTCCACCGACTAAATTTTCCGCCAGGTTGAATTTTTTGAAAAACACATTTTTGACATCTCCTCCTAAACCGTAGGTCTGATTGCTGGCATATTTTCTGCGAATCATTATTGGACCAGGCTCATCAAAGGTTGCATAAAGCTTGTTGATATGTTATTGTGTTGTGAAGATATTGACCAATTAATTTTTAAGGGGCGGGCTCAGCACGTCAATAGACCTAACTTCACAAGCCTTTGGCCCATCATCTCCAAACTTGCACCATATGTTCAGAAGAGTAGCTGAAACATCTGCTGAAAGTTTCATTCAAATCGGCCACATGGTGGCGCTGTAATTAACGCCCAAACATACGATTTTGGAAAGGCCACGCCCCTCAAACCGTAAGTCCGATTGACTTGAAATGTGACACATATGTGCAACTCCGTGTGATCTACAATAAAGCCTCTTGGACCTCCAAAGTGCACCTGGAAATATTTTCCGCCATATTGGATTTTTTGAAAAACACATTTTTGACATCTCCTCCTAAGCCGTTGGTCTGATTGCTACCAAATTTTCAATGGATCATTATTGGACTAATGTCATCTAAAGTTGCATAAAGCGTGTTGATACCTCATTGCGTTATGAATCTGTTGACCAATGAACTTTAAGAGGGCAGGGCTCAGCACATCAGTAGACCTAACTTCACAAGCCTTTGGCCCATCGTCTCCAAACTTGAGGCGTACCAAAGCATTTTCCGCTTGACACATAGGGGGCGCCACAAATATCAGAAACTTGTATCGCAAGATCCGGTGGACAGAATTTTATCAAATTTGGTGCACATACTCTGGGGGCAAGTATTAACCAAGATCTATAGTGTCATATTGATCGGTGCATGTGGGCGTGGCCTATTTAGCATTTTATGCTAAATTATGCCTTTGCTCAATTTGCTGTGAGCTGGAATGAGCTAGAGACATGAGACTTGGTACCATAACTGTACATGATGTCATATCGCTTCACATAAAATATGAAAACAATTGGCCACATGGTGGCGCTATAACAATTTTCAAGGCCAGCCCCCTCACACCATAAGTCCTATCAATTTGAAATTTGACAGACATGTACTGCTGAATGTGATCTACAAAAAAGTCTCTTGGACCACGAAAGTCCACCGACTAAATTTTCCGCCATGTTGAATTTTTTGAAAAACACATTTTTGACATCTCCTCCTAAACCGTAGGTCTGATTGCTGGCATATTTTCTGTGAATCATTATTGGACCAGGCTCATCAAAGGTTGCATAAAGCTTGTTGATATGTTATTGTGTTGTGACGATATTGACCAATTAATTTTTAAGGGGCGGGCTCAGCACATCAATAGACCTAACTTCACAAGCCTTTGGCCCATCATCTCCAAACTTGCAGCATATGTTCACAAGAGTAGCGGAAACATCTGCTGAAAGTGTCATTCAAATCGGCCACATGGTGGCGCTGTAATTAAAGCCCAAACATGCGGTTTTGAAAAGGCCACGCCCCTCAAACCGTAAGTCCGATTGACTTGAAATGTGACACATATGTGCAACTCCGTGTGATCTACAATAAAGCCTCTTGGACCTCCAAAGTGCACCTGGAAATATTTTCCGCCATATTGGATTTTTTGAAAAACACATTTTTGACATCTCCTCCTAAGCCGTTGGTCTGATTGCTACCAAATTTTCAATGGATCATTATTGGACTAATGTCATCTAAAGTTGCATAAAGCGTGTTGATACCTCATTGCATTATGAATCTGTTGACCAATGAACTTTAAGAGGGCAGGGCTCAGCACATCAGTAGACCTAACTTCACAAGCCTTTGGCCCATCGTCTCCAAACTTGAGGCGTACCAAAGAATTTTCCGCTTGACACATAGGGGGCGCCACAAATATCAGAAACTTGTATCGCAAGATCCGGTGGACAGAATTTTATCAAATTTGGTGCACATACTCTGGGGGCAAGTATTAACCAAGATCTATAGTGTCATATTGATCGGTGCATGTGGGCGTGGCCTATTTAGCATTTTATGCTAAATTATGCCTTTGCTCAATTTGCTGTGAGCTGGAATGAGCTAGAGACATGAGACTTGGTACCATAACTGTACATGATGTCATAATGCTCCACATAAAATATGAAAACAATTGGCCACATGGTGGCGCTATAACAATTTTCAAGGCCAGCCCCCTCACACCATAAGTCCTATCAATTTGAAATTTGACAGACATGTGCTGCTGAATGTGATCTACAAAAAAGTCTCTTGGACCAGGAAAGTCCACCGACTAAATTTTCCGCCATGTTGAATTTTTTGAAAAACACGTTATTGACATCTCCTAAACCGTAGGTCTGATTGCTGGCATATTTTCTGCAAATCATTATTGGACCAGGCTCATCAAAGGTTGCATAAAGCTTGTTGATATGTTATTGTGTTGTGACGATATTGACCAATTAATTTTTAAGGGGCGGGCTCAGCACATCAATAGACCTAACTTCACAAGCCTTTGGCCCATCATCTCCAAACTTGCAGCATATGTTCACAAGAGTAGTGGAAACATCTGCTGAAAGTGTCATTCAAATCGGCCACATGGTGGCGCTGTAATTAAAGCCCAAACATGCGGTTTTGGAAAGGCCACGCCCCTCAAACCGTAAGTCCGATTGACTTGAAATGTGACACATATGTGCAACTCCGTGTGATCTACAATAAAGCCTCTTGGACCTCCAAAGTGCACCTGGAAATATTTTCCGCCATATTGGATTTTTTGAAAAACACATTTTTGACATCTCCTCCTAAGCCGTTGGTCTGATTGCTACCAAATTTTCAATGGATCATTATTGGACTAATGTCATCTAAAGTTGCATAAAGCGTGTTGATACCTCATTGCGTTATGAATCTGTTGACCAATGAACTTTAAGAGGGCAGGGCTCAGCACATCAGTAGACCTAACTTCACAAGCCTTTGGCCCATCGTCTCCAAACTTGAGGCGTACCAAAGCATTTTCCGCTTGACACATAGGGGGCGCCAGAAATATCAGAAACTTGTATCGCAAGATCCGGTGAACAGAATTTTATCAAATTTGGTGCACATACTCTGGGGGCAAGTATTAACCAAGATCTATAGTGTCATATTGATCGGTGCATGTGGGCGTGGCCTATTTAGCATTTTATGCTAAATTATGCCTTTGCTCAATTTGCTGTGAGCTGGAATGAGCTAGAGACATGAGACTTGGTACCATAACTGTACATGATGTCATAATGCTTCACATAAAATATGAAAACAATTGGCCACATGGTGGCGCTATAACAATTTTCAAGGCCAGCCCCCTCACACCATAAGTCCTATCAATTTGAAATTTGACAGACATGTGCTGCTGAATGTGATCTACAAAAAAGTCTCTTGGACCAGGAAAGTCCACCGACTAAATTTTCCGCCAGGTTGAATTTTTTGAAAAACACATTTTTAACATCTCCTAAACCATAGGTCTGATTGCTGGCATATTTTCTGCGAATCATTATTGGACCAGGCTCATCAAAGGTTGCATAAAGCTTGTTGATATGTTATTGTGTTGTGACGATATTAAACAATTAATTTTTAAGGGGCGGGCTCAGCACATCAATAGACCTAACTTCACAAGCCTTTGGCCCATCATCTCCAATCTTGCAGCATATGTTCACAAGAGTAGTGGAAACATCTGCTGAAAGTGTCATTCAAATCGGCCACATGGTGGCGCTGTAATTAAAGCCCAAACATGCGATTTTGGAAAGGCCACGCCCCTCAAACCGTAAGTCCGATTGACTTGAAATGTTACACATATGTGCAACTCCGTGTGATCTACAATAAAGCCTCTTGGACCTCCAAAGTGCACCTGGAAATATTTTCCGCCATATTGGATTTTTTAAAAACACATTTTTGACATCTCCTCCTAAGCCGTTGGTCTGATTGCTACCAAATTTTCAATGGATCATTATTGGACTAATGTCATCTAAAGTTGCATAAAGCGTGTTGATACCTCATTACGTTATGAATCTGTTGACCAATGAACTTTAAGAGGGCAGGGCTCAGCACATCAGTAGACCTAACTTCACAAGCCTTTGGCCCATCGTCTCCAAACTTGAGGCGTACCAAAGCATTTTCCGCTTGACACATAGGGGGCGCCACAAATATCAGAAACTTGTATCGCAAGATCCGGTGGACAGAATTTTATCAAATTTGGTGCACATACTCTGGGGGCAAGTATTAACCAAGATCTATAGTGTCATATTGATCGGTGCATGTGGGCGTGGCCTATTTAGCATTTTATGCTAAATTATGCCTTTGCTCAATTTGCTGTGAGCTGGAATGAGCTAGAGACATGAGACTTGGTACCATAACTGTACATGATGTCATAATGCTTCACATAAAATATGAAAACAATTGGCCACATGGTGGCGCTATAACAATTTTCAAGGCCAGCCCCCTCACACCATAAGTCCTATCAATTTGAAATTTGACAGACATGTGCTGCTGAATGTGATCTACAAAAAAGTCTCTTGGACCACGAAAGTCCACCGACTAAATTTTCCGCCATGTTGAATTTTTTGAAAAACACATTTTTGACATCTCCTCCTAAACCGTAGGTCTGATTGCTGGCATATTTTCTGCGAATCATTATTGGACTAGGCTCATCAAAGGTTGCATAAAGCTTGTTGATATGTTATGGTGTTGTGACGATATTGACCAATTAATTTTTAAGGGGCGGGCTCAGCACATCAATAGACCTAACTTCACAAGCCTTTGGCCCATCATCTCCAAACTTGCAGTATATGTTCACAAGAGTAGCTGAAACATCTGCTGAAAGTTTCATTCAAATCGGCCACATGGTGGCGCTGTAATTAACGGCCAAACATGCGATTTTGGAAAGGCCACGCCCCTCAAACCGTAAGTCCGATTGACTTGAAATGTTACACATATGTGCAACTCCGTGTGATCTACAATAAAGCCTCTTGGACCTCCAAAGTGCACCTGGAAATATTTTCCGCCATATTGGATTTTTTGAAAAACACATTTTTGACATCTCCTCCTAAGCCGTTGGTCTGATTGCTACCAAATTTTCAATGGATCATTATTGGACTAATGTCATCTAAAGTTGCATAAAGCGTGTTGATACCTCATTGCGTTATGAATCTGTTGACCAATGAACTTTAAGAGGGCAGGGCTCAGCACATCAGTAGACCTAACTTCACAAGCCTTTGGCCCATCGTCTCCAAACTTGAGGCGTACCAAAGCATTTTCCGCTTGACACATAGGGGGCGCCAGAAATATCAGAAACTTGTATCGCAAGATCCGGTGGACAGAATTTTATCAAATTTGGTGCACATACTCTGGGGGCAAGTATTAACCAAGATCTATAGTGTCATATTGATCGGTGCATGTGGGCGTGGCCTATTTAGCATTTTATGCTAAATTATGCCTTTGCTCAATTTGCTGTGAGCTGGAATGAGCTAGAGACATGAGACTTGGTACCATAACTGTACATGATGTCATAATGCTTCACATAAAATATGAAAACAATTGGCCACATGGTGGCGCTATAACATACTCTGGGGGCAAGTATTAACCAAGATCTATAGTGTCATATTGATCGGTGCATGTGGGCGTGGCCTATTTAGCATTTTATGCTAAATTATGCCTTTGCTCAATTTGCTGTGAGCTGGAATGAGCTAGAGACATGAGACTTGGTACCATAACTGTACATGATGTCATAATGCTTCACATAAAATATGAAAACAATTGGCCACATGGTGGCGCTATAACAATTTTCAAGGCCAGCCCCCTCACACCATAAGTCCTATCAATTTGAAATTTGACAGACATGTGCTGCTGAATGTGATCTACAAAAAAGTCTCTTGGACCACGAAAGTCCACCGACTAAATTTTCCGCCATGTTGAATTTTTTGAAAAACACATTTTTGACATCTCCTCCTAAACCGTAGGTCTGATTGCTGGCATATTTTCTGCGAATCATTATTGGACTAGGCTCATCAAAGGTTGCATAAAGCTTGTTGATATGTTATTGTGTTGTGACGATATTGACCAATTAATTTTTAAGGGGCGGGCTCAGCACATCAATAGACCTAACTTCACAAGCCTTTGGCCCATCATCTCCAAACTTGAAGCATATGTTCACAAGAGTAGCTGAAACATCTGCTGAAAGTTTCATTCAAATCGGCCACATGGTGGCGCTGTAATTAACGGCCAAACATGCGATTTTGGAAAGGCCACGCCCCTCAAACCGTAAGTCCGATTGACTTGAAATGTTACACATATGTGCAACTCCGTGTGATCTACAATAAAGCCTCTTGGACCTCCAAAGTGCACCTGGAAATATTTTCCGCCATATTGGATTTTTTGAAAAACACATTTTTGACATCTCCTCCTAAGCCGTTGGTCTGATTGCTACCAAATTTTCAATGGATCATTATTGGACTAATGTCATCTAAAGTTGCATAAAGCGTGTTGATACCTCATTGCGTTATGAATCTGTTGACCAATGAACTTTAAGAGGGCAGGGCTCAGCACATCAGTAGACCTAACTTCACAAGCCTTTGGCCCATCGTCTCCAAACTTGAGGCGTACCAAAGCATTTTCCGCTTGACACATAGGGGGCGCCAGAAATATCAGAAACTTGTATCGCAAGATCCGGTGGACAGAATTTTATCAAATTTGGTGCACATACTCTGGGTGCAAGTATTAACCAAGATCTATAGTGTCATATTGATCGGTGCATGTGGGCGTGGCCTATTTAGCATTTTATGCTAAATTATGCCTTTGCTCAATTTGCTGTGAGCTGGAATGAGCTAGAGACATGAGACTTGGTACCATAACTGTACCAATGGTGACATGATGTCATAATGCTTCACATAAAATATGAAAACAATTGGCCACATGGTGGCGCTATAACATACTCTGGGGGCAAGTATTAACCAAGATCTATAGTGTCATATTGATCGGTGCATGTGGGCGTGGCCTATTTAGCATTTTATGCTAAATTATGCCTTTGCTCAATTTGCTGTGAGCTGGAATGAGCTAGAGACATGAGACTTGGTACCATAACTGTACATGATGTCATAATGCTTCACATAAAATATGAAAACAATTGGCCACATGGTGGCGCTATAACAATTTTCAAGGCCAGCCCCCTCACACCATAAGTCCTATCAATTTGAAATTTGACAGACATGTGCTGCTGAATGTGATCTACAAAAAAGTCTCTTGGACCACGAAAGTCCACCGACTAAATTTTCCGCCATGTTGAATTTTTTGAAAAACACATTTTTGACATCTCCTCCTAAACCGTAGGTCTGATTGCTGGCATATTTTCTGCGAATCATTATTGGACTAGGCTCATCAAAGGTTGCATAAAGCTTGTTGATATGTTATTGTGTTGTGACGATATTGACCAATTAATTTTTAAGGGGCGGGCTCAGCACATCAATAGACCTAACTTCACAAGCCTTTGGCCCATCATCTCCAAACTTGAAGCATATGTTCACAAGAGTAGCTGAAACATCTGCTGAAAGTTTCATTCAAATCGGCCACATGGTGGCGCTGTAATTAACGGCCAAACATGCGATTTTGGAAAGGCCACGCCCCTCAAACCGTAAGTCCGATTGACTTGAAATGTTACACATATGTGCAACTCCGTGTGATCTACAATAAAGCCTCTTGGACCTCCAAAGTGCACCTGGAAATATTTTCCGCCATATTGGATTTTTTGAAAAACACATTTTTGACATCTCCTCCTAAGCCGTTGGTCTGATTGCTACCAAATTTTCAATGGATCATTATTGGACTAATGTCATCTAAAGTTGCATAAAGCGTGTTGATACCTCATTGCGTTATGAATCTGTTGACCAATGAACTTTAAGAGGGCAGGGCTCAGCACATCAGTAGACCTAACTTCACAAGCCTTTGGCCCATCGTCTCCAAACTTGAGGCGTACCAAAGCATTTTCCGCTTGACACATAGGGGGCGCCAGAAATATCAGAAACTTGTATCGCAAGATCCGGTGGACAGAATTTTATCAAATTTGGTGCACATACTCTGGGTGCAAGTATTAACCAAGATCTATAGTGTCATATTGATCGGTGCATGTGGGCGTGGCCTATTTAGCATTTTATGCTAAATTATGCCTTTGCTCAATTTGCTGTGAGCTGGAATGAGCTAGAGACATGAGACTTGGTACCATAACTGTACCAATGGTGACATGATGTCATAATGCTTCACATGAAATATGAAAACAATTGGCCACATGGTGGCGCTATAACAATTTTCAAGGCCAGCCCCCTCACACCATAAGTCCTATCAATTTGAAATTTGACAGACATGTGCTGCTGAATGTGATCTACAAAAAAGTCTCTTGGACCACGAAAGTCCACCGACTAAATTTTACGCCATGTTGAATTTTTTGAAAAACACATTTTTGACATCTCCTCCTAAACCGTAGGTCTGATTGCTGGCATATTTTCTGCGAATCATTATTGGACCAGGCTCATCAAAGGTTGCATAAAGCTTGTTGATATGTTATTGTGTTGTGAAGATATTGACCAATTAATTTTTAAGGGGCGGGCTCAGCACATCAATAGACCTAACTTCACAAGCCTTTGGCCCATCATCTCCAAACTTGCAGCATATGTTCACAAGAGTAGCTGAAACATCTGCTGAAAATTTCATTCAAATCGGCCACATGGTGGCGCTGTAATTAATGCCCAAACATGCGATTTTGGAAAGGCCACGCCCCTCAAACCGTAAGTCCGATTGACTTGAAATGTTACACATATGTGCAACTCCGTGTGATCTACAATAAAGCCTCTTGGACCTCCAAAGTGCACCTGGAAATATTTTCCGCCATATTGGATTTTTTAAAAACACATTTTTGACATCTCCTCCTAAGCCGTTGGTCTGATTGCTACCAAATTTTCAATGGATCATTATTGGACTAATGTCATCTAAAGTTGCATAAAGCGTGTTGATACCTCATTGCGTTATGAATCTGTTGACCAATGAACTTTAAGAGGGCAGGGCTCAGCACATCAGTAGACCTAACTTCACAAGCCTTTGGCCCATCGTCTCCAAACTTGAGGCGTACCAAAGCATTTTCCGCTTGACACATAGGGGGCGCCAGAAATATCAGAAACTTGTATCGCAAGATCCGGTGGACAGAATTTTATCAAATTTGGTGCACATACTCTGGGGGCAAGTATTAACCAAGATCTATAGTGTCATATTGATCGGTGCATGTGGGCGTGGCCTATTTAGCATTTTATGCTAAATTATGCCTTTGCTCAATTTGCTGTGAGCTGGAATGAGCTAGAGACATGAGACTTGCTACTATAACTGTACCAATGGTGAAATGATGTCATAATGCTTCACATAAAATATGAAAACAATTGGCCACATGGTGGCGCTATAACAATTTTCAAGGCCAGCCCCCTCACACCATAAGTCCTATCAATTTGAAATTTGACAGACATGTGCTGCTGAATGTGATCTACAAAAAAGTCTCTTGGACCACGAAAGTCCACCGACTAAATTTTCCGCCAGGTTGAATTTTTTGAAAAACACATTTTTGACATCTCCTCCTAAACCGTAGGTCTGATTGCTGGCATATTTTCTGCGAATCATTATTGGACCAGGCTCATCAAAGGTTGCATAAAGCTTGTTGATATGTTATTGTGTTGTGAAGATATTGACCAATTAATTTTTAAGGGGCGGGCTCAGCACGTCAATAGACCTAACTTCACAAGCCTTTGGCCCATCATCTCCAAACTTGCACCATATGTTCAGAAGAGTAGCTGAAACATCTGCTGAAAGTTTCATTCAAATCGGCCACATGGTGGCGCTGTAATTAACGCCCAAACATACGATTTTGGAAAGGCCACGCCCCTCAAACCGTAAGTCCGATTGACTTGAAATGTGACACATATGTGCAACTCCGTGTGATCTACAATAAAGCCTCTTGGACCTCCAAAGTGCACCTGGAAATATTTTCCGCCATATTGGATTTTTTGAAAAACACATTTTTGACATCTCCTCCTAAGCCGTTGGTCTGATTGCTACCAAATTTTCAATGGATCATTATTGGACTAATGTCATCTAAAGTTGCATAAAGCGTGTTGATACCTCATTGCGTTATGAATCTGTTGACCAATGAACTTTAAGAGGGCAGGGCTCAGCACATCAGTAGACCTAACTTCACAAGCCTTTGGCCCATCGTCTCCAAACTTGAGGCGTACCAAAGCATTTTCCGCTTGACACATAGGGGGCGCCACAAATATCAGAAACTTGTATCGCAAGATCCGGTGGACAGAATTTTATCAAATTTGGTGCACATACTCTGGGGGCAAGTATTAACCAAGATCTATAGTGTCATATTGATCGGTGCATGTGGGCGTGGCCTATTTAGCATTTTATGCTAAATTATGCCTTTGCTCAATTTGCTGTGAGCTGGAATGAGCTAGAGACATGAGACTTGGTACCATAACTGTACATGATGTCATATCGCTTCACATAAAATATGAAAACAATTGGCCACATGGTGGCGCTATAACAATTTTCAAGGCCAGCCCCCTCACACCATAAGTCCTATCAATTTGAAATTTGACAGACATGTACTGCTGAATGTGATCTACAAAAAAGTCTCTTGGACCACGAAAGTCCACCGACTAAATTTTCCGCCATGTTGAATTTTTTGAAAAACACATTTTTGACATCTCCTCCTAAACCGTAGGTCTGATTGCTGGCATATTTTCTGTGAATCATTATTGGACCAGGCTCATCAAAGGTTGCATAAAGCTTGTTGATATGTTATTGTGTTGTGACGATATTGACCAATTAATTTTTAAGGGGCGGGCTCAGCACATCAATAGACCTAACTTCACAAGCCTTTGGCCCATCATCTCCAAACTTGCAGCATATGTTCACAAGAGTAGCGGAAACATCTGCTGAAAGTGTCATTCAAATCGGCCACATGGTGGCGCTGTAATTAAAGCCCAAACATGCGGTTTTGAAAAGGCCACGCCCCTCAAACCGTAAGTCCGATTGACTTGAAATGTGACACATATGTGCAACTCCGTGTGATCTACAATAAAGCCTCTTGGACCTCCAAAGTGCACCTGGAAATATTTTCCGCCATATTGGATTTTTTGAAAAACACATTTTTGACATCTCCTCCTAAGCCGTTGGTCTGATTGCTACCAAATTTTCAATGGATCATTATTGGACTAATGTCATCTAAAGTTGCATAAAGCGTGTTGATACCTCATTGCATTATGAATCTGTTGACCAATGAACTTTAAGAGGGCAGGGCTCAGCACATCAGTAGACCTAACTTCACAAGCCTTTGGCCCATCGTCTCCAAACTTGAGGCGTACCAAAGAATTTTCCGCTTGACACATAGGGGGCGCCACAAATATCAGAAACTTGTATCGCAAGATCCGGTGGACAGAATTTTATCAAATTTGGTGCACATACTCTGGGGGCAAGTATTAACCAAGATCTATAGTGTCATATTGATCGGTGCATGTGGGCGTGGCCTATTTAGCATTTTATGCTAAATTATGCCTTTGCTCAATTTGCTGTGAGCTGGAATGAGCTAGAGACATGAGACTTGGTACCATAACTGTACATGATGTCATAATGCTCCACATAAAATATGAAAACAATTGGCCACATGGTGGCGCTATAACAATTTTCAAGGCCAGCCCCCTCACACCATAAGTCCTATCAATTTGAAATTTGACAGACATGTGCTGCTGAATGTGATCTACAAAAAAGTCTCTTGGACCAGGAAAGTCCACCGACTAAATTTTCCGCCAGGTTGAATTTTTTGAAAAACACATTTTTAACATCTCCTAAACCATAGGTCTGATTGCTGGCATATTTTCTGCGAATCATTATTGGACCAGGCTCATCAAAGGTTGCATAAAGCTTGTTGATATGTTATTGTGTTGTGACGATATTAAACAATTAATTTTTAAGGGGCGGGCTCAGCACATCAATAGACCTAACTTCACAAGCCTTTGGCCCATCATCTCCAATCTTGCAGCATATGTTCACAAGAGTAGTGGAAACATCTGCTGAAAGTGTCATTCAAATCGGCCACATGGTGGCGCTGTAATTAAAGCCCAAACATGCGATTTTGGAAAGGCCACGCCCCTCAAACCGTAAGTCCGATTGACTTGAAATGTTACACATATGTGCAACTCCGTGTGATCTACAATAAAGCCTCTTGGACCTCCAAAGTGCACCTGGAAATATTTTCCGCCATATTGGATTTTTTAAAAACACATTTTTGACATCTCCTCCTAAGCCGTTGGTCTGATTGCTACCAAATTTTCAATGGATCATTATTGGACTAATGTCATCTAAAGTTGCATAAAGCGTGTTGATACCTCATTACGTTATGAATCTGTTGACCAATGAACTTTAAGAGGGCAGGGCTCAGCACATCAGTAGACCTAACTTCACAAGCCTTTGGCCCATCGTCTCCAAACTTGAGGCGTACCAAAGCATTTTCCGCTTGACACATAGGGGGCGCCACAAATATCAGAAACTTGTATCGCAAGATCCGGTGGACAGAATTTTATCAAATTTGGTGCACATACTCTGGGGGCAAGTATTAACCAAGATCTATAGTGTCATATTGATCGGTGCATGTGGGCGTGGCCTATTTAGCATTTTATGCTAAATTATGCCTTTGCTCAATTTGCTGTGAGCTGGAATGAGCTAGAGACATGAGACTTGGTACCATAACTGTACATGATGTCATAATGCTTCACATAAAATATGAAAACAATTGGCCACATGGTGGCGCTATAACAATTTTCAAGGCCAGCCCCCTCACACCATAAGTCCTATCAATTTGAAATTTGACAGACATGTGCTGCTGAATGTGATCTACAAAAAAGTCTCTTGGACCACGAAAGTCCACCGACTAAATTTTCCGCCATGTTGAATTTTTTGAAAAACACATTTTTGACATCTCCTCCTAAACCGTAGGTCTGATTGCTGGCATATTTTCTGCGAATCATTATTGGACTAGGCTCATCAAAGGTTGCATAAAGCTTGTTGATATGTTATGGTGTTGTGACGATATTGACCAATTAATTTTTAAGGGGCGGGCTCAGCACATCAATAGACCTAACTTCACAAGCCTTTGGCCCATCATCTCCAAACTTGCAGTATATGTTCACAAGAGTAGCTGAAACATCTGCTGAAAGTTTCATTCAAATCGGCCACATGGTGGCGCTGTAATTAACGGCCAAACATGCGATTTTGGAAAGGCCACGCCCCTCAAACCGTAAGTCCGATTGACTTGAAATGTTACACATATGTGCAACTCCGTGTGATCTACAATAAAGCCTCTTGGACCTCCAAAGTGCACCTGGAAATATTTTCCGCCATATTGGATTTTTTGAAAAACACATTTTTGACATCTCCTCCTAAGCCGTTGGTCTGATTGCTACCAAATTTTCAATGGATCATTATTGGACTAATGTCATCTAAAGTTGCATAAAGCGTGTTGATACCTCATTGCGTTATGAATCTGTTGACCAATGAACTTTAAGAGGGCAGGGCTCAGCACATCAGTAGACCTAACTTCACAAGCCTTTGGCCCATCGTCTCCAAACTTGAGGCGTACCAAAGCATTTTCCGCTTGACACATAGGGGGCGCCAGAAATATCAGAAACTTGTATCGCAAGATCCGGTGGACAGAATTTTATCAAATTTGGTGCACATACTCTGGGGGCAAGTATTAACCAAGATCTATAGTGTCATATTGATCGGTGCATGTGGGCGTGGCCTATTTAGCATTTTATGCTAAATTATGCCTTTGCTCAATTTGCTGTGAGCTGGAATGAGCTAGAGACATGAGACTTGGTACCATAACTGTACATGATGTCATAATGCTTCACATAAAATATGAAAACAATTGGCCACATGGTGGCGCTATAACATACTCTGGGGGCAAGTATTAACCAAGATCTATAGTGTCATATTGATCGGTGCATGTGGGCGTGGCCTATTTAGCATTTTATGCTAAATTATGCCTTTGCTCAATTTGCTGTGAGCTGGAATGAGCTAGAGACATGAGACTTGGTACCATAACTGTACATGATGTCATAATGCTTCACATAAAATATGAAAACAATTGGCCACATGGTGGCGCTATAACAATTTTCAAGGCCAGCCCCCTCACACCATAAGTCCTATCAATTTGAAATTTGACAGACATGTGCTGCTGAATGTGATCTACAAAAAAGTCTCTTGGACCACGAAAGTCCACCGACTAAATTTTCCGCCATGTTGAATTTTTTGAAAAACACATTTTTGACATCTCCTCCTAAACCGTAGGTCTGATTGCTGGCATATTTTCTGCGAATCATTATTGGACTAGGCTCATCAAAGGTTGCATAAAGCTTGTTGATATGTTATTGTGTTGTGACGATATTGACCAATTAATTTTTAAGGGGCGGGCTCAGCACATCAATAGACCTAACTTCACAAGCCTTTGGCCCATCATCTCCAAACTTGAAGCATATGTTCACAAGAGTAGCTGAAACATCTGCTGAAAGTTTCATTCAAATCGGCCACATGGTGGCGCTGTAATTAACGGCCAAACATGCGATTTTGGAAAGGCCACGCCCCTCAAACCGTAAGTCCGATTGACTTGAAATGTTACACATATGTGCAACTCCGTGTGATCTACAATAAAGCCTCTTGGACCTCCAAAGTGCACCTGGAAATATTTTCCGCCATATTGGATTTTTTGAAAAACACATTTTTGACATCTCCTCCTAAGCCGTTGGTCTGATTGCTACCAAATTTTCAATGGATCATTATTGGACTAATGTCATCTAAAGTTGCATAAAGCGTGTTGATACCTCATTGCGTTATGAATCTGTTGACCAATGAACTTTAAGAGGGCAGGGCTCAGCACATCAGTAGACCTAACTTCACAAGCCTTTGGCCCATCGTCTCCAAACTTGAGGCGTACCAAAGCATTTTCCGCTTGACACATAGGGGGCGCCAGAAATATCAGAAACTTGTATCGCAAGATCCGGTGGACAGAATTTTATCAAATTTGGTGCACATACTCTGGGTGCAAGTATTAACCAAGATCTATAGTGTCATATTGATCGGTGCATGTGGGCGTGGCCTATTTAGCATTTTATGCTAAATTATGCCTTTGCTCAATTTGCTGTGAGCTGGAATGAGCTAGAGAGATGAGACTTGGTACCATAACTGTACCAATGGTGACATGATGTCATAATGCTTCACATGAAATATGAAAACAATTGGCCACATGGTGGCGCTATAACAATTTTCAAGGCCAGCCCCCTCACACCATAAGTCCTATCAATTTGAAATTTGACAGACATGTGCTGCTGAATGTGATCTACAAAAAAGTCTCTTGGACCACGAAAGTCCACCGACTAAATTTTACGCCATGTTGAATTTTTTGAAAAACACATTTTTGACATCTCCTCCTAAACCGTAGGTCTGATTGCTGGCATATTTTCTGCGAATCATTATTGGACCAGGCTCATCAAAGGTTGCATAAAGCTTGTTGATATGTTATTGTGTTGTGAAGATATTGACCAATTAATTTTTAAGGGGCGGGCTCAGCACATCAATAGACCTAACTTCACAAGCCTTTGGCCCATCATCTCCAAACTTGCAGCATATGTTCACAAGAGTAGCTGAAACATCTGCTGAAAATTTCATTCAAATCGGCCACATGGTGGCGCTGTAATTAATGCCCAAACATGCGATTTTGGAAAGGCCACGCCCCTCAAACCGTAAGTCCGATTGACTTGAAATGTTACACATATGTGCAACTCCGTGTGATCTACAATAAAGCCTCTTGGACCTCCAAAGTGCACCTGGAAATATTTTCCGCCATATTGGATTTTTTAAAAACACATTTTTGACATCTCCTCCTAAGCCGTTGGTCTGATTGCTACCAAATTTTCAATGGATCATTATTGGACTAATGTCATCTAAAGTTGCATAAAGCGTGTTGATACCTCATTGCGTTATGAATCTGTTGACCAATGAACTTTAAGAGGGCAGGGCTCAGCACATCAGTAGACCTAACTTCACAAGCCTTTGGCCCATCGTCTCCAAACTTGAGGCGTACCAAAGCATTTTCCGCTTGACACATAGGGGGCGCCAGAAATATCAGAAACTTGTATCGCAAGATCCGGTGGACAGAATTTTATCAAATTTGGTGCACATACTCTGGGGGCAAGCATTAACCAAGATCTATAGTGTCATATTGATCGGTGCATGTGGGCGTGGCCTATTTAGCATTTTATGCTAAATTATGCCTTTGCTCAATTTGCTGTGAGCTGGAATGAGCTAGAGACATGAGACTTGGTACCATAACTGTACCAATGGTGACATGATGTCATAATGCTTCACATAAAATATGAAAACAATTGGCCACATGGTGGCGCTATAACAATTTTCAAGGCCAGCCCCCTCACACCATAAGTCCTATCAATTTGAAATTTGACAGACATGTGCTGCTGAATGTGATCTACAAAAAAGTCTCTTGGACCATGAAAGTCCACCGACTAAATTTTCCGCCATGTTGAATTTTTTGAAAAACACATTTTTGACATCTCCTCCTAAACCGTAGGTCTGATTGCTGGCATATTTTCTGCGAAACATTATTGGACCAGGCTCATCAAAGGTTGCATAAAGCTTGTTGATATGTTATTGTGTTGTGAAGATATTGACCAATTCATTTTTAAGGGGCGGGCTCAGCACATCAATAGACCTAACTTCACAAGCCTTTGGCCCATCATCTCTAAAATTGCAGCATATGTTCACAAGAGTAGCTGAAACTCTGCTGAAAGTTTCATACAAATCGGCCACATGGTGGCGCTGTAATTAAAACCCAAACATGCGGTTTTGGAAAGGCCACGCCCCTCAAACCGTAAGTCCGATTGACTTGAAATGTTACACATATGTGCAACTCCGTGTGATCTACAATAAAGCCTCTTGGACCCCCAAAGTGCACCTGGAAATATTTTCCGCCATATTGGATTTTTTGAAAAACACATTTTTGACATCTCCTCCTAAGCCGTTGGTCTGATTGCTACCAAATTTTTAATGGATCATTATTGGACTAATGTCATCTAAAGTTGCAAAAAGCGTGTTGATACCTCATTGCGTTATGAATCTGTTGACCAATGAACTTTAAGAGGGCAGGGCTCAGCACATCAGTAGACCTAACTTCACAAGCCTTTGGCCCATCGTCTCCAAACTCTAGGCGTACCAAAGCATTTTCCGCTTGACACATAGGGGGCGCCACAAATATCAGAAACTTGTATCGCAAGATCCGGTGGACAGATTTTATCAAATTTGGTGCACATACTCTGGGGGCAAGTATTAACCAAGATCTATAGTGTCATATTGATCGGTGCATGTGGGCGTGGCCTATTTAGCATTTTATGCTAAATTATGCCTTTGCTCAATTTGCTGTGAGCTGGAATGAGCTAGAGACATGAGACTTGGTACCATAACTGTACATGATGTCATAATGCTTCACATAAAATATGAAAACAATTGGCCACATGGTGGCGCTATAACAATTTTCAAGGCCAGCCCCCTCACACCATAAGTCCTATCAATTTGAAATTTGACAGACATGTGCTGCTGAATGTGATCTACAAAAAAGTCTCTTGGACCACGAAAGTCCACCGACTAAATTTTCCGCCATGTTGAATTTTTTGAAAAACACATTTTTGACATCTCCTAAACCGTAGGTCTGATTGCTGGCATATTTTCTGCGAATCATTATTGGACCAGGCTCATCATAGGTTGCATAAAGCTTGTTGATATGTTATTGTGTTGTGACGATATTGACCAATTAATTTTTAAGGGGCGGGCTCAGCACATCAATAGACCTAACTTCACAAGCCTTTGGCCCATCATCTCCAATCTTGCAGCATATGTTCACAAGAGTAGCTGAAACATCTGCTGAAAGTTTCATTCAAATCGGCCACATGGTGGCTCTGTAATTAACGCCCAAACATGCGATTTTGGAAAGGCCACGCCCCTCAAACCGTAAGTCCGATTGACTTGAAATGTTACACATATGTGCAACTCCGTGTGATCTACAATAAAGCCTCTTGGACCTCCAAAGTGCACCTGGAAATATTTTCCGCCATATTGGATTTTTTAAAAACACATTTTTGACATCTCCTCCTAAGCCGTTGGTCTGATTGCTACCAAATTTTCAATGGATCATTATTGGACTAATGTCATCTAAAGTTGCATAAAGCGTGTTGATACCTCATTGCGTTATGAATCTGTTGACCAATGAACTTTAAGAGGGCAGGGCTCAGCACATCAGTAGACCTAACTTCACAAGCCTTTGGCCCATCGTCTCCAAACTTGAGGCGTACCAAAGCATTTTCCGCTTGACACATAGGGGGCGCCACAAATATCAGAAACTTGTATCGCAAGATCCGGGGGACAGAATTTTATCAAATTTGGTGCACATACTCTGGGAGCAAGTATTAACCAAGATCTATAGTGTCATATTGATCGGTGCATGTGGGCGTGGCCTATTTAGCATTTTATGCTAAATTATGCCTTTGCTCAATTTGCTGTGAGCTGGAATGAGCTAGAGACATGAGACTTGGTACCATAACTGTACATGATGTCATATCGCTTCACATAAAATATGAAAACAATTGGCCACATGGTGGCGCTATAACAATTTTCAAGGCCAGCCCCCTCACACCATAAGTCCTATCAATTTGAAATTTGACAGACATGTACTGCTGAATGTGATCTACAAAAAAGTCTCTTGGACCACGAAAGTCCACCGACTAAATTTTCCGCCATGTTGAATTTTTTGAAAAACACATTTTTGACATCTCCTCCTAAACCGTAGGTCTGATTGCTGGCATATTTTCTGCGAATCATTATTGGACCAGGCTCATCAAAGGTTGCATAAAGCTTGTTGATATGTTATTGTGTTGTGACGATATTGACCAATTAATTTTTAAGGGGCGGGCTCAGCACATCAATAGACCTAACTTCACAAGCCTTTGGCCCATCATCTCCAAACTTGCAGCATATGTTCACAAGAGTAGCTGAAACATCTGCTGAAAGTTTCATTCAAATCGGCCACATGGTGGCGCTGTAATTAACGGCCAAACATGCGATTTTGGAAAGGCCACGCCCCTCAAACCGTAAGTCCAATTGACTTGAAATGTTACACATATGTGCAACTCCGTGTGATCTACAATAAAGCCTCTTGGACCTCCAAAGTGCACCTGGAAATATTTTCCGCCATATTGGATTTTTTGAAAAACACATTTTTGACATCTCCTCCTAAGCCGTTGGTCTGATTGCTACCAAATTTTCAATGGGTCATTATTGGACTAATGTCATCTAAAGTTGCATAAAGCGTGTTGATACCTCATTGCGTTATGAATCTGTTGACCAATGAACTTTAAGAGGGCAGGGCTCAGCACATCAGTAGACCTAACTTCACAAGCCTTTGTCTCCAAACTTGAGGCGTACCAAAGCATTTTCCGCTTGACACATAGGGGGCGCCACAAATATCAGAAACTTGTATCGCAAGATCCGGTGGACAGAATTTTATCAAATTTGGTGCACATACTCTGGGGGCAAGTATTAACCAAGATCTATAGTGTCATATTGATCGGTGCATGTGGGCGTGGCCTATTTAGCTTTTTATGCTAAATTATGCCTTTGCTCAATTTGCTGTGAGCTGGAATGAGCTAGAGACATGAGACTTGGTACCATAACTGTACATGATGTCATAATGCTTCACATAAAATATGAAAACAATTGGCCACATGGTGGCGCTATAACAATTTTCAAGGCCAGCCCCCTCACACCATAAGTCCTATCAATTTGAAATTTGACAGACATGTGCTACTGAATGTGATCTACAAAAAAGTCTCTTGGACCACGAAAGTCCACCGACTAAATTTTCCGCCATGTTGAATTTTTTGAAAAACACATTTTTGACAATTCCTTCTAAACCGTAGGTCTGATTGCTGGCATATTTTCTGCGAATCATTATTGGACCAGGCTCATCAAAGGTTGCATAAAGCTTGTTGATATGTTATTGTGTTGTGACGATATTGACCAATTAATTTTTAAGGGGCGGGCTCAGCACATCAATAGACCTAACTTCACAAGCCTTTGGCCCATCATCTCCAAACTTGCAGCATATGTTCACAAGAGTAGCTGAAACATCTGCTGAAAGCTTCATTCAAAACGGCCACATGGTGGCGCTGTAATTAACGCCCAAACATGCGATTTTGGAAAGGCCACGCCCCTCAAACCGTAAGTCCGATTGACTTGAAATGTTACACATATGTGCAACTCCGTGTGATCTACAATAAAGCCTCTTGGACCTCCAAAGTGCACCTGGAAATATTTTCCGCCATATTGGATTTTTTGAAAAACACATTTTTTACATCTCCTCCTAAGCCGTTGGTCTGATTGCTACCAAATTTTCAATATTGGACTAATGTCATCTAAAGTTGCATAAAGCGTGTTGATACCTCATTGCGTTATGAATCTGTTGACCAATGAACTTTAAGAGGGCAGGGCTCAGCACATCAGTAGACCTAACTTCACAAGCCTTTGGCCCATCATCTCCAAACTTGAGGCGTACCAAAGCATTTTCCGCTTGACACATAGGGGGCGCCAGAAATATCAGAAACTTGTATCGCAAGATCCGGTGGACAGAATTTTATCAAATTTGGTGCACATACTCTGGGGGCAAGTATTAACCAAGATCTATAGTGTCATATTGATCGGTGCATGTGGGCGTGGCCTATTTAGCATTTTATGCTAAATTATGCCTTTGCTCAATTTGCTGTGAGCTGGAATGAGCTAGAGGCATGAGACTTGATACCATAACTGTACATGATGTCATAATGCTTCACATAAAATATGAAAACAATTGGCCACATGGTGGCGCTATAACAATTTTCAAGGCCAGCCCCCTCACACCATAAGTCCTATCAATTTGAAATTTGACAGACATGTGCTGCTGAATGTGATCTACAAAAAAGTCTCTTGGACCATGAAAGTCCACCGACTAAATTTTCCGCCATGTTGAATTTTTTGAAAAACACATTTTTGACATCTCCTCCTAAACCGTAGGTCTGATTGCTGGCATATTTTCTGCGAAACATTATTGGACCAGGCTCATCAAAGGTTGCATAAAGCTTGTTGATATGTTATTGTGTTGTGAAGATATTGACCAATTAATTTTTAAGGGGCGGGCTCAGCACATCAATAGACCTAACTTCACAAGCCTTTGGCCCATCATCTCCAATCTTGCAGCATATGTTCACAAGAGTAGCTGAAACATCTGCTGAAAGTTTCATTCAAATCGGCCACATGGTGGCGCTGTAATTAACGCCCAAACATGCGATTTTGGAAAGGCCACGCCCCTCAAACCGTAAGTCCGATTGACTTGAAATGTTACACATATGTGCAACTCCGTGTGATCTACAATAAAGCCTCTTCGACCTCCAAAGTGCACCTGGAAATATTTTCCGCCATATTGGATTTTTTGAAAAACATATTTTTGACATCTCCTCCTAAGCCGTTGGTCTGATTGCTACCAAATTTTCAATGGATCATTATTGGACTAATGTCATCTAAAGTTGCATAAAGCGTGTTGATACCTCATTGCGTTATGAATCTGTTGACCAATGAACTTTAAGAGGGCAGGGCTCAGCACATCAGTAGACCTAACTTCACAAGCCTTTGGCCCATCGTCTCCAAACTTGAGGCGTACCAAAGCATTTTCCGCTTGACACATAGGGGGCGCCACAAATATCAGAAACTTGTATCGCAAGATCCGGTGGACAGAATTTTATCAAATTTGGTGCACATACTCTGGGGGCAAGTATTAACCAAGATCTATAGTGTCATATTGATTGGTGCATGTGGGCGTGGCCTATTGAGCATTTTATGCTAAATTATGCCTTTGCTCAATTTGCTGTGAGCTGGAATGAGCTAGAGACATGAGACTTGGTACCATAACTGTACATGATGTCATAATGCTTCACTTAAAATATGAAAACAATTGGCCACATGGTGGCGCTATAACAATTTTCAAGGCCAGCCCCCTCACACCATAAGTCCTATCAATTTGAAATTTGACAGACATGTGCTGCTGAATGTGATCTACAAAAAAGTCTCTTGGACCACGAAAGTCCACCGACTAAATTTTCCGCCATGTTGAATTTTTTGAAATACACATTTTTGACATCTCCTCCTAAACCGTAGGTCTGATTGCTGGCATATTTTCTGCGAATCATTATTGGACCAGGCTCATCAAAGGTTGCATAAAGCTTGTTGATATGTTATTGTGTTGTGAAGATATTGACCAATTAATTTTTAAGGGGCGGGCTCAGCACATCAATAGACCTAACTTCACAAGCCTTTGGCCCATCATCTCCAAACTTGCAGCATATGTTCACAAGAGTAGCTGAAACATCTGCTGAAAGTTTCATTCAAATCGGCCACATGGTGGCGCTGTAATTAATGCCCAAACATGCGATTTTGGAAAGGCCACGCCCCTCAAACCGTAAGTCCGATTGACTTGAAATGTTACACATATGTGCAACTCCGTGTGATCTACAATAAAGCCTCTTGGACCTCCAAAGTGCACCTGGAAATATTTTCCGCCATATTGGATTTTTTGAAAAACATATTTTTGACATCTCCTCCTAAGCCGTTGGTCTGATTGCTACCAAATTTTCAATGGATCATTATTGGACTAATGTCATCTAAAGTTGCATAAAGCGTGTTGATACCTCATTGCGTTATGAATCTGTTGACCAATGAACTTTAAGAGGGCAGGGCTCAGCACATCAGTAGACCTAACTTCACAAGCCTTTGGCCCATCGTCTCCAAACTTGAGGCGTACCAAAGCATTTTCCGCTTGACACATAGGGGGCGCCACAAATATCAGAAACTTGTATCGCAAGATCCGGTGGACAGAATTTTATCAAATTTGGTGCACATACTCTGGGGGCAAGTATTAACCAAGATCTATAGTGTCATATTGATTTGTGCATGTGGGCGTGGCCTATTGAGCATTTTATGCTAAATTATGCCTTTGCTCAATTTGCTGTGAGCTGGAATGAGCTAGAGACATGAGACTTGGTACCATAACTGTACATGATGTCATAATGCTTCACATAAAATATGAAAACAATTGGCCACATGGTGGCGCTATAACAATTTTCAAGGCCAGCCCCCTCACACCATAAGTCCTATCAATTTGAAATTTGACAGACATGTGCTGCTGAATGTGATCTACAAAAAAGTCTCTTGGACCACGAAAGTCCACCGACTAAATTTTCCGCCATGTTGAATTTTTTGAAATATACATTTTTGACATCTCCTCCTAAACCGTAGGTCTGATTGCTGGCATATTTTCTGCGAATCATTATTGGACCAGGCTCATCAAAGGTTGCATAAAGCTTGTTGATATGTTATTGTGTTGTGAAGATATTGACCAATTAATTTTTAAGGGGCGGGCTCAGCACATCAATAGACCTAACTTCACAAGCCTTTGGCCCATCATCTCCAAACTTGCAGCATATGTTCACAAGAGTAGCTGAAACATCTGCTGAAAGTTTCATTCAAATCGGCCACATGGTGGCGCTGTAATTAACGCCCAAACATGCGATTTTGGAAAGGCCACGCCCCTCAAACCGTAAGTCCGATTGACTTGAAATGTTACACATATGTGCAACTCCGTGTGATCTACAATAAAGCCTCTTGGACCTCCAAAGTGCACCTGGAAATATTTTCCGCCATATTGGATTTTTTGAAAAACATATTTTTGACATCTCCTCCTAAGCCGTTGGTCTGATTGCTACCAAATTTTCAATGGATCATTATTGGACTAATGTCATCTAAAGTTGCATAAAGCGTGTTGATACCTCATTGCGTTATGAATCTGTTGACCAATGAACTTTAAGAGGGCAGGGCTCAGCACATCAGTAGACCTAACTTCACAAGCCTTTGTCTCCAAACTTGAGGCGTACCAAAGCATTTTCCGCTTGACACATAGGGGGCGCCACAAATATCAGAAACTTGTATCGCAAGATCCGGTGGACAGAATTTTATCAAATTTGGTGCACATACTCTGGGGGCAAGTATTAACCAAGATCTATAGTGTCATATTGATCGGTGCATGTGGGCGTGGCCTATTTAGCTTTTTATGCTAAATTATGCCTTTGCTCAATTTGCTGTGAGCTGGAATGAGCTAGAGACATGAGACTTGGTACCATAACTGTACATGATGTCATAATGCTTCACATAAAATATGAAAACAATTGGCCACATGGTGGCGCTATAACAATTTTCAAGGCCAGCCCCCTCACACCATAAGTCCTATCAATTTGAAATTTGACAGACATGTGCTACTGAATGTGATCTACAAAAAAGTCTCTTGGACCACGAAAGTCCACCGACTAAATTTTCCGCCATGTTGAATTTTTTGAAAAACACATTTTTGACAATTCCTTCTAAACCGTAGGTCTGATTGCTGGCATATTTTCTGCGAATCATTATTGGACCAGGCTCATCAAAGGTTGCATAAAGCTTGTTGATATGTTATTGTGTTGTGACGATATTGACCAATTAATTTTTAAGGGGCGGGCTCAGCACATCAATAGACCTAACTTCACAAGCCTTTGGCCCATCATCTCCAAACTTGCAGCATATGTTCACAAGAGTAGCTGAAACATCTGCTGAAAGCTTCATTCAAAACGGCCACATGGTGGCGCTGTAATTAACGCCCAAACATGCGATTTTGGAAAGGCCACGCCCCTCAAACCGTAAGTCCGATTGACTTGAAATGTTACACATATGTGCAACTCCGTGTGATCTACAATAAAGCCTCTTGGACCTCCAAAGTGCACCTGGAAATATTTTCCGCCATATTGGATTTTTTGAAAAACACATTTTTGACATCTCCTCCTAAGCCGTTGGTCTGATTGCTACCAAATTTTCAATATTGGACTAATGTCATCTAAAGTTGCATAAAGCGTGTTGATACCTCATTGCGTTATGAATCTGTTGACCAATGAACTTTAAGAGGGCAGGGCTCAGCACATCAGTAGACCTAACTTCACAAGCCTTTGGCCCATCGTCTCCAAACTTGAGGCGTACCAAAGCATTTTCCGCTTGACACATAGGGGGCGCCACAAATATCAGAAACTTGTATCGCAAGATCCAGTGGACAGAATTTTATCAAATTTGGTGCACATACTCTGGGGGCAAGTATTAACCAAGATCTATAGTGTCATATTGATTGGTGCATGTGGGCGTGGCCTATTGAGCATTTTATGCTAAATTATGCCTTTGCTCAATTTGCTGTGAGCTGGAATGAGCTAGAGATATGAGACTTGGTACCATAACTGTACATGATGTCATAATGCTTCACATAAAATATGAAAACAATTGGCCACATGGTGGCGCTATAACAATTTTCAAGGCCAGCCCCCTCACACCATAAGTCCTATCAATTTGAAATTTGACAGACATGTGCTGCTGAATGTGATCTACAAAAAAGTCTCTTGGACCACGAAAGTCCACCGACTAAATTTTCCGCCATGTTGAATTTTTTGAAATACACATTTTTGACATCTCCTCCTAAACCGTAGGTCTGAATGCTGGCATATTTTCTGCGAATCATTATTGGACCAGGCTCATCAAAGGTTGCATAAAGCTTGTTGATATGTTATTGTGTTGTGAAGATATTGACCAATTAATTTTTAAGGGGCGGGCTCAGCACATCAATAGACCTAACTTCACAAGCCTTTGGCCCATCATCTCCAAACTTGCAGCATATGTTCACAAGAGTAGCTGAAACATCTGCTGAAAGTTTCATTCAAATCGGCCACATGGTGGCGCTGTAATTAACGCCCAAACATGCGATTTTGGAAAGGCCACGCCCCTCAAACCGTAAGTCCGATTGACTTGAAATGTTACACATATGTGCAACTCCGTGTGATCTACAATAAAGCCTCTTGGACCTCCAAAGTGCACCTGGAAATATTTTCCGCCATATTGGATTTTTTGAAAAACATATTTTTGACATCTCCTCCTAAGCCGTTGGTCTGATTGCTACCAAATTTTCAATGGATCATTATTGGACTAATGTCATCTAAAGTTGCATAAAGCGTGTTGATACCTCATTGCGTTATGAATCTGTTGACCAATGAACTTTAAGAGGGCAGGGCTCAGCACATCAGTAGACCTAACTTCACAAGCCTTTGGCCCATCGTCTCCAAACTTGAGGCGTACCAAAGCATTTTCCGCTTGACACATAGGGGGCGCCACAAATATCAGAAACTTGTATCGCAAGATCCGGTGGACAGAATTTTATCAAATTTGGTGCACATACTCTGGGGGCAAGTATTAACCAAGATCTATAGTGTCATATTGATTGGTGCATGTGGGCGTGGCCTATTGAGCATTTTATGCTAAATTATGCCTTTGCTCAATTTGCTGTGAGCTGGAATGAGCTAGAGACATGAGACTTGGTACCATAACTGTACATGATGTCATAATGCTTCACATAAAATATGAAAACAATTGGCCACATGGTGGCGCTATAACAATTTTCAAGGCCAGCCCCCTCACACCATAAGTCCTATCAATTTGAAATTTGACAGACATGTGCTGCTGAATGTGATCTACAAAAAAGTCTCTTGGACCACGAAAGTCCACCGACTAAATTTTCCGCCATGTTGAATTTTTTGAAATACACATTTTTGACATCTCCTCCTAAACCGTAGGTCTGATTGCTGGCATATTTTCTGCGAATCATTATTGGACCAGGCTCATCAAAGGTTGCATATAGCTTGTTGATATGTTATTGTGTTGTGAAGATATTGACCAATTAATTTTTAAGGGGCGGGCTCAGCACATCAATAGACCTAACTTCACAAGCCTTTGGCCCATCATCTCCAATCTTGCAGCATATGTTCACAAGAGTAGCTGAAACATCTGCTGAAAGTTTCATTCAAATCGGCCACATGGTGGCGCTGTAATTAACGCCCAAACATGCGATTTTGGAAAGGCCACGCCCCTCAAACCGTAAGTCCGATTGACTTGAAATGTTACACATATGTGCAACTCCGTGTGATCTACAATAAAGCCTCTTGGACCTCCAAAGTGCACCTGGAAATATTTTCCGCCATATTGGATTTTTTGAAAAACATATTTTTGACATCTCCTCCTAAGCCGTTGGTCTGATTGCTACCAAATTTTCAATGGATCATTATTGGACTAATGTCATCTAAAGTTGCATAAAGCGTGTTGATACCTCATTGCGTTATGAATCTGTTGACCAATGAACTTTAAGAGGGCAGGGCTCAGCACATCAGTAGACCTAACTTCACAAGCCTTTGTCTCCAAACTTGAGGCGTACCAAAGCATTTTCCGCTTGACACATAGGGGGCGCCACAAATATCAGAAACTTGTATCGCAAGATCCGGTGGACAGAATTTTATCAAATTTGGTGCACATACTCTGGGGGCAAGTATTAACCAAGATCTATAGTGTCATATTGATCGGTGCATGTGGGCGTGGCCTATTTAGCTTTTTATGCTAAATTATGCCTTTGCTCAATTTGCTGTGAGCTGGAATGAGCTAGAGACATGAGACTTGGTACCATAACTGTACATGATGTCATAATGCTTCACATAAAATATGAAAACAATTGGCCACATGGTGGCGCTATAACAATTTTCAAGGCCAGCCCCCTCACACCATAAGTCCTATCAATTTGAAATTTGACAGACATGTGCTGCTGAATGTGATCTACAAAAAAGTCTCTTGGACCACGAAAGTCCACCGACTAAATTTTCCGCCATGTTGAATTTTTTGAAAAACACATTTTTGACAATTCCTTCTAAACCGTAGGTCTGATTGCTGGCATATTTTCTGCGAATCATTATTGGACCAGGCTCATCAAAGCTTGCATAAAGCTTGTTGATATGTTATTGTGTTGTGACGATATTGACCAATTAATTTTTAAGGGGCGGGCTCAGCACATCAATAGACCTAACTTCACAAGCCTTTGGCCCATCATCTCCAAACTTGCAGCATATGTTCACAAGAGTAGCTGAAACATCTGCTGAAAGTTTCATTCAAAACGTCCACATGGTGGCGCTGTAATTAACGCCCAAACATGCGATTTTGGAAAGGCCACGCCCCTCAAACCGTAAGTCCGATTGACTTGAAATGTTACACATATGTGCAACTCCGTGTGATCTACAATAAAGCCTCTTGGACCTCCAAAGTGCACCTGGAAATATTTTCCGCCATATTGGATTTTTTGAAAAACACATTTTTGACATCTCCTCCTAAGCCGTTGGTCTGATTGCTACCAAATTTTCAATGGATCATTATTGGACTAATGTCATCTAAAGTTGCATAAAGCGTGTTGATACCTCATTGCGTTATGAATCTGTTGACCAATGAACTTTAAGAGGGCAGGGCTCAGCACATCAGTAGACCTAACTTCACAAGCCTTTGGCCCATCATCTCCAAACTTGAGGCGTACCAAAGCATTTTCCGCTTGACACATAGGGGGCGCCACAAATATCAGAAACTTGTATCGTAAGTTCCGGTGGACAGAATTTTATCAAATTTGGTGCACATACTCTGGGGGCAAGTATTAACCAAGATCTATAGTGTCATATTGATCGGTGCATGTGGGCGTGGCCTATTTAGCATTTTATGCTAAATTATGCCTTTGCTCAATTTGCTGTGAGCTGGAATGAGCTAGAGACATGAGACTTGATACCATAACTGTACATGATGTCATAATGCTTCACATAAAATATGAAAACAATTGGCCACATGGTGGCGCTATAACAATTTTCAAGGCCAGCCCCCTCATACCATAAGTCCTATCAATTTGAAATTTGACAGACATGTGCTGCTGAATGTGATCTACAAAAAAGTCTCTTGGACCTTGAGAGTCCACCGACTAAATTTTCCGCCATGTTGAATTTTTTGAAAAACACATTTTTGACATCTCCTCCTAAACAGTAGGTCTGATTGCTGGCATATTTTCTGCGAAACATTATTGGACCAGGCTCATCAAAGGTTGCATAAAGCTTGTTGATATGTTATTGTGTTGTGAAGATATTGACCAATTAATTTTTAAGGGGCGGGCTCAGCACATCAATAGACCTAACTTCACAAGCCTTTGGCCCATCATCTCCAATCTTGCAGCATATGTTCACAAGAGTAGCTGAAACATCTGCTAAAAGTTTCATTCAAATCGGCCACATGGTGGCGCTGTAATTAACGCCCAAACATGCGATTTTGGAAAGGCCACGCCCCTCAAACCGTAAGTCCGATTGACTTGAAATGTTACACATATGTGCAACTCCGTGTGATCTACAATAAAGCCTCTTGGACCTCCAAAGTGCACCTGGAAATATTTTCCGCCATATTGGATTTTTTGAAAAACACATTTTTGACATCTCCTCCTAAGCCGTTGGTCTGATTGCTACCAAATTTTCAATGGATCATTATTGGACTAATGTCATCTAAAGTTGCATAAACCGTGTTGATACCTCATTGCGTTATGAATCTGTTGACCAATGAACTTTAAGAGGGCAGGGCTCAGCACATCAGTAGACCTAACTTCACAAGCCTTTGGCCCATCATCTCCAAACTTGAGGCGTACCAAAGCATTTTCCGCTTGACACATAGGGGGCGCCACAAATATCAGAAACTTGTATCGTAAGTTCCGGTGGACAGAATTTTATCAAATTTGGTGCACATACTCTGGGGGCAAGTATTAACCAAGATCTATAGTGTCATATTGATCGGTGCATGTGGGCGTGGCCTATTTAGCATTTTATGCTAAATTATGCCTTTGCTCAATTTGCTGTGAGCTGGAATGAGCTAGAGACATGAGACTTGATACCATAACTGTACATGATGTCATAATGCTTCACATAAAATATGAAAACAATTGGCCACATGGTGGCGCTATAACAATTTTCAAGGCCAGCCCCCTCATACCATAAGTCCTATCAATTTGAAATTTGACAGACATGTGCTGCTGAATGTGATCTACAAAAAAGTCTCTTGGACCACGAAAGTCCACCGACTAAATTTTCCGCCATGTTGAATTTTTTGAAATACACATTTTTGACATCTCCTCCTTAACCGTAGGTCTGATTGCTGGCATATTTTCTGCGAATCATTATTGGACCAGGCTCATCAAAGGTTGCATAAAGCTTGTTGATATGTTATTGTGTTGTGAAGATATTGACCAATTAATTTTTAAGGGGCGGGCTCAGCACATCAATAGACCTAACTTCACAAGCCTTTGGCCCATCATCTCCAAACTTGCAGCATATGTTCACAAGAGTAGCTGAAACATCTGCTGAAAGTTTCATTCAAATCGGCCACATGGTGGCGCTGTAATTAACGCCCAAACATGCGATTTTGGAAAGGCCACGCCCCTCAAACCGTAAGTCCGATTGACTTGAAATGTTACACATATGTGCAACTCCGTGTGATCTACAATAAAGCCTCTTGGACCTCCAAAGTGCACCTGGAAATATTTTCCGCCATATTGGATTTTTTGAAAAACACATTTTTGACATCTCCTCCTAAGCCGTTGGTCTGATTGCTACCAAATTTTCAATGGATCATTATTGGACTAATGTCATCTAAAGTTGCATAAAGCGTGTTGATACCTCATTGCGTTATGAATCTGTTGACCAATGAACTTTAAGAGGGCAGGGCTCAGCACATCAGTAGACCTAACTTCACAAGCCTTTGGCCCATCGTCTCCAAACTTGAGGCATACCAAAGCATTTTCCGCTTGACACATAGGGGGCGCCACAAATATCAGAAACTTGTATCGCAAGATCCGGTGGACAGAATTTTATCAAATTTGGTGCACATACTCTGGGGGCAAGTATTAACCAAGATCTATAGTGTCATATTGATTGGTGCATGTGGGCGTGGCCTATTGAGCATTTTATGCTAAATTATGCCTTTGCTCAATTTGCTGTGAGCTGGAATGAGCTAGAGACATGAGACTTGGTACCATAACTGTACATGATGTCATAATGCTTCACATAAAATATGAAAACAATTGGCCACATGGTGGCGCTATAACAATTTTCAAGGCCAGCCCCCTCACACCATAAGTCCTATCAATTTGAAATTTGACAGACATGTGCTGCTGAATGTGATCTACAAAAAAGTCTCTTGGACCACGAAAGTCCACCGACTAAATTTTCCGCCATGTTGAATTTTTTGAAATACACATTTTTGACATCTCCTCCTTAACCGTAGGTCTGATTGCTGGCATATTTTCTGCGAATCATTATTGGACCAGGCTCATCAAAGGTTGCATAAAGCTTGTTGATATGTTATTGTGTTGTGAAGATATTGACCAATTAATTTTTAAGGGGCGGGCTCAGCACATCAATAGACCTAACTTCACAAGCCTTTGGCCCATCATCTCCAAACTTGCAGCATATGTTCACAAGAGTAGCTGAAACATCTGCTGAAAGTTTCATTCAAATCGGCCACATGGTGGCGCTGTAATTAACGCCCAAACATGCGATTTTGGAAAGGCCACGCCCCTCAAACCGTAAGTCCGATTGACTTGAAATGTTACACATATGTGCAACTCCGTGTGATCTACAATAAAGCCTCTTGGACCTCCAAAGTGCACCTGGAAATATTTTCCGCCATATTGGATTTTTTGAAAAACACATTTTTGACATCTCCTCCTAAGCCGTTGGTCTGATTGCTACCAAATTTTCAATGGATCATTATTGGACTAATGTCATCTAAAGTTGCATAAAGAGTGTTGATACCTCATTGCGTTATGAATCTGTTGACCAATGAACTTTAAGAGGGCAGGGCTCAGCACATCAGTAGACCTAACTTCACAAGCCTTTGGCCCATCGTCTCCAAACTTGAGGCATACCAAAGCATTTTCCGCTTGACACATAGGGGGCGCCACAAATATCAGAAACTTGTATCGCAAGATCCGGTGGACAGAATTTTATCAAATTTGGTGCACATACTCTGGGGGCAAGTATTAACCAAGATATATAGTGTCATATTGATTGGTGCATGTGGGCGTGACCTATTGAGCATTTTATGCTAAATTATGCCTTTGCTCAATTTGCTGTGAGCTGGAATGAGCTAGAGACATGAGACTTGGTACCATAACTGTACATGATGTCATAATGCTTCACATAAAATATGAAAACAATTGGCCACATGGTGGCGCTATAACAATTTTCAAGGCCAGCCCCCTCACACCATAAGTCCTATCAATTTGAAATTTGACAGACATGTGCTGCTGAATGTGATCTACAAAAAAGTCTCTTGGACCACGAAAGTCCACCGACTAAATTTTCCGCCATGTTGAATTTTTTGAAATACACATTTTTGACATCTCCTCCTTAACCGTAGGTCTGATTGCTGGCATATTTTCTGCGAATCATTATTGGACCAGGCTCATCAAAGGTTGCATAAAGCTTGTTGATATGTTATTGTGTTGTGAAGATATTGACCAATTAATTTTTAAGGGGCGGGCTCAGCACATCAATAGACCTAACTTCACAAGCCTTTGGCCCATCATCTCCAAACTTGCAGCATATGTTCACAAGAGTAGCTGAAACATCTGCTGAAAGTTTCATTCAAATCGGCCACATGGTGGCGCTGTAATTAACGCCCAAACATGCGATTTTGGAAAGGCCACGCCCCTCAAACCGTAAGTCCGATTGACTTGAAATGTTACACATATGTGCAACTCTGTGTGATCTACAATAAAGCCTCTTGGACCTCCAAAGTGCACCTGGAAATATTTTCCGCCATATTGGATTTTTTGAAAAACACATTTTTGACATCTCCTCCTAAGCCGTTGGTCTGATTGCTACCAAATTTTCAATGGATCATTATTGGACTAATGTCATCTAAAGTTGCATAAAGCGTGTTGATACCTCATTGCGTTATGAATCTGTTGACCAATGAACTTTAAGAGGGCAGGGCTCAGCACATCAATAGACCTAACTTCACAAGCCTTTGTCTCCAAACTTGAGGCGTACCAAAGCATTTTCCGCTTGACACATAGGGGGCGCCACAAATATCAGAAACTTGTATCGCAAGATCCGGTGGACAGAATTTTATCAAATTTGGTGCACATACTCTGGGGGCAAGTATTAACCAAGATCTATAGTGTCATATTGATCGGTGCATGTGGGCGTGGCCTATTTAGCATTTTATGCTAAATTATGCCTTTGCTCAATTTGCTGTGAGCTGGAATGAGCTAGAGACATGAGACTTGGTACCATAACTGTACATGATGTCATAATGCTTCACATAAAATATGAAAACAATTGGCCACATGGTGGCGCTATAACAATTTTCAAGGCCAGCCCCCTCACACCATAAGTCCTATCAATTTGAAATTTGACAGACATGTGCTGCTGAATGTGATCTACAAAAAAGTCTCTTGGACCACGAAAGTCCACCGACTAAATTTTCCGCCATGTTGAATTTTTTGAAATACACATTTTTGACATCTCCTCCTTAACCGTAGGTCTGATTGCTGGCATATTTTCTGCGAATCATTATTGGACCAGGCTCATCAAAGGTTGCATAAAGCTTGTTGATATGTTATTGTGTTGTGAAGATATTGACCAATTAATTTTTACGGGGCGGGCTCAGCAGATCAATAGACCTAACTTCACAAGCCTTTGGCCCATCATCTCCAAACTTGCAGCATATGTTCACAAGAGTAGCTGAAACATCTGCTGAAAGTTTCATTCAAATCGGCCACATGGTGGCGCTGTAATTAACGCCCAAACATGCGATTTTGGAAAGGCCACGCCCCTCAAACCGTAAGTCCGATTGACTTGAAATGTTACACATATGTGCAACTCCGTGTGATCTACAATAAAGCCTCTTGGACCTCCAAAGTGCACCTGGAAATATTTTCCGCCATATTGGATTTTTTGAAAAACACATTTTTGACATCTCCTCCTAAGCCGTTGGTCTGATTGCTACCAAATTTTCAATGGATCATTATTGGACTAATGTCATCTAAAGTTGCATAAAGCGTGTTGATACCTCATTGCGTTATGAATCTGTTGACCAATGAACTTTAAGAGGGCAGGGCTCAGCACATCAGTAGACCTAACTTCACAAGCCTTTGGCCCATCGTCTCCAAACTTGAGGCATACCAAAGCATTTTCCGCTTGACACATAGGGGGCGCCACAAATATCAGAAACTTGTATCGCAAGATCCGGTGGACAGAATTTTATCAAATTTGGTGCACATACTCTGGGGGCAAGTATTAACCAAGATCTATAGTGTCATATTGATTGGTGCATGTGGGCGTGGCCTATTGAGCATTTTATGCTAAATTATGCCTTTGCTCAATTTGCTGTGAGCTGGAATGAGCTAGAGACATGAGACTTGGTACCATAACTGTACATGATGTCATAATGCTTCACATAAAATATGAAAACAATTGGCCACATGGTGGCGCTATAACAATTTTCAAGGCCAGCCCCCTCACACCATAAGTCCTATCAATTTGAAATTTGACAGACATGTGCTGCTGAATGTGATCTACAAAAAAGTCTCTTGGACCACGAAAGTCCACCGACTAAATTTTCCGCCATGTTGAATTTTTTGAAATACACATTTTTGACATCTCCTCCTTAACCGTAGGTCTGATTGCTGGCATATTTTCTGCGAATCATTATTGGACCAGGCTCATCAAAGGTTGCATAAAGCTTGTTGATATGTTATTGTGTTGTGAAGATATTGACCAATTAATTTTTAAGGGGCGGGCTCAGCACATCAATAGACCTAACTTCACAAGCCTTTGGCCCATCATCTCCAAACTTGCAGCATATGTTCACAAGAGTAGCTGAAACATCTGCTGAAAGCTTCATTCAAAACGGCCACATGGTGGCGCTGTAATTAACGCCCAAACATGCGATTTTGGAAAGGCCACGCCCCTCAAACCGTAAGTCCGATTGACTTGAAATGTTACACATATGTGCAACTCCGTGTGATCTACAATAAAGCCTCTTGGACCTCCAAAGTGCACCTGGAAATATTTTCCGCCATATTGGATTTTTTGAAAAACACATTTTTGACATCTCCTCCTAAGCCGTTGGTCTGATTGCTACCAAATTTTCAATATTGGACTAATGTCATCTAAAGTTGCATAAAGCGTGTTGATACCTCATTGCGTTATGAATCTGTTGACCAATGAACTTTAAGAGGGCAGGGCTCAGCACATCAGTAGACCTAACTTCACAAGCCTTTGGCCCATCATCTCCAAACTTGAGGCGTACCAAAGCATTTTCCGCTTGACACATAGGGGGCGCCAGAAATATCAGAAACTTGTATCGCAAGATCCGGTGGACAGAATTTTATCAAATTTGGTGCACATACTCTGGGGGCAAGTATTAACCAAGATCTATAGTGTCATATTGATCGGTGCATGTGGGCGTGGCCTATTTAGCATTTTATGCTAAATTATGCCTTTGCTCAATTTGCTGTTAGCTGGAATGAGCTAGAGGCATGAGACTTGATACCATAACTGTACATGATGTCATAATGCTTCACATAAAATATGAAAACAATTGGCCACATGGTGGCGCTATAACAATTTTCAAGGCCAGCCCCCTCACACCATAAGTCCTATCAATTTGAAATTTGACAGACATGTGCTGCTGAATGTGATCTACAAAAAAGTCTCTTGGACCATTAAAGTCCACCGACTAAATTTTCCGCCATGTTGAATTTTTTGAAAAACACATTTTTGACATCTCCTTCTAAACCGTAGGTCTGATTGCTGGCATATTTTCTGCGAAACATTATTGGACCAGGCTCATCAAAGGTTGCATAAAGCTTGTTGATATGTTATTGTGTTGTGAAGATATTGACCAATTAATTTTTAAGGGGCGGGCTCAGCACATCAATAGACCTAACTTCACAAGCCTTTGGCCCATCATCTCCAATCTTGCAGCATATGTTCACAAGAGTAGCTGAAACATCTGCTGAAAGTTTCATTCAAATCGGCCACATGGTGGCGCTGTAATTAACGCCCAAACATGCGATTTTGGAAAGGCCACGCCCCTCAAACCGTAAGTCCGATTGACTTGAAATGTTACACATATGTGCAACTCCGTGTGATCTACAATAAAGCCTCTTGGACCTCCAAAGTGCACCTGGAAATATTTTCCGCCATATTGGATTTTTTGAAAAACATATTTTTGACATCTCCTCCTAAGCCGTTGGTCTGATTGCTACCAAATTTTCAATGGATCATTATTGGACTAATGTCATCTAAAGTTGCATAAAGCGTGTTGATACCTCATTGCGTTATGAATCTGTTGACCAATGAACTTTAAGAGGGCAGGGCTCAGCACATCAGTAGACCTAACTTCACAAGCCTTTGGCCCATCGTCTCCAAACTTGAGGCGTACCAAAGCATTTTCCGCTTGACACATAGGGGGCGCCACAAATATCAGAAACTTGTATCGCAAGATCCGGTGGACAGAATTTTATCAAATTTGGTGCACATACTCTGGGGGCAAGTATTAACCAAGATCTATAGTGTCATATTGATTGGTGCATGTGGGCGTGGCCTATTGAGCATTTTATGCTAAATTATGCCTTTGCTCAATTTGCTGTGAGCTGGAATGAGCTAGAGACATGAGACTTGGTACCATAACTGTACATGATGTCATAATGCTTCACATAAAATATGAAAACAATTGGCCACATGGTGGCGCTATAACAATTTTCAAGGCCAGCCCCCTCACACCATAAGTCCTATCAATTTGAAATTTGACAGACATGTGCTGCTGAATGTGATCTACAAAAAAGTCTCTTGGACCACGAAAGTCCACCGACTAAATTTTCCGCCATGTTGAATTTTTTGAAATACACATTTTTGACATCTCCTCCTAAACCGTAGGTCTGATTGCTGGCATATTTTCTGCGAATCATTATTGGACCAGGCTCATCAAAGGTTGCATAAAGCTTGTTGATATGTTATTGTGTTGTGAAGATATTGACCAATTAATTTTTAAGGGGCGGGCTCAGCACATCAATAGACCTAACTTCACAAGCCTTTGGCCCATCATCTCCAAACTTGCAGCATATGTTCACAAGAGTAGCTGAAACATCTGCTGAAAGTTTCATTCAAATCGGCCACATGGTGGCGCTGTAATTAACGCCCAAACATGCGATTTTGGAAAGGCCACGCCCCTCAAACCGTAAGTCCGATTGACTTGAAATGTTACACATATGTGCAACTCCGTGTGATCTACAATAAAGCCTCTTGGACCTCCAAAGTGCACCTGGAAATATTTTCCGCCATATTGGATTTTTTGAAAAACATATTTTTGACATCTCCTCCTAAGCCGTTGGTCTGATTGCTACCAAATTTTCAATGGATCATTATTGGACTAATGTCATCTAAAGTTGCATAAAGCGTGTTGATACCTCATTGCGTTATGAATCTGTTGACCAATGAACTTTAAGAGGGCAGGGCTCAGCACATCAGTAGACCTAACTTCACAAGCCTTTGGCCCATCGTCTCCAAACTTGAGGCGTACCAAAGCATTTTCCGCTTGACACATAGGGGGCGCCACAAATATCAGAAACTTGTATCGCAAGATCCGGTGGACAGAATTTTATCAAATTTGGTGCACATACTCTGGGGGCAAGTATTAACCAAGATCTATAGTGTCATATTGATTGGTGCATGTGGGCGTGGCCTATTGAGCATTTTATGCTAAATTATGCCTTTGCTCAATTTGCTGTGAGCTGGAATGAGCTAGAGACATGAGACTTGGTACCATAACTGTACATGATGTCATAATGCTTCACATAAAATATGAAAACAATTGGCCACATGGTGGCGCTATAACAATTTTCAAGGCCAGCCCCCTCACACCATAAGTCCTATCAATTTGAAATTTGACAGACATGTGCTGCTGAATGTGATCTACAAAAAAGTCTCTTGGACCACGAAAGTCCACCGACTAAATTTTCCGCCATGTTGAATTTTTTGAAATACACATTTTTGACATCTCCTCCTAAACCGTAGGTCTGATTGCTGGCATATTTTCTGCGAATCATTATTGGACCAGGCTCATCAAAGGTTGCATAAAGCTTGTTGATATGTTATTGTGTTGTGAAGATATTGACCAATTAATTTTTAAGGGGCGGGCTCAGCACATCAATAGACCTAACTTCACAAGCCTTTGGCCCATCATCTCCAAACTTGCAGCATATGTTCACAAGAGTAGCTGAAACATCTGCTGAAAGTTTCATTCAAATCGGCCACATGGTGGCGCTGTAATTAACGCCCAAACATGCGATTTTGGAAAGGCCACGCCCCTCAAACCGTAAGTCCGATTGACTTGAAATGTTACACATATGTGCAACTCCGTGTGATCTACAATAAAGCCTCTTGGACCTCCAAAGTGCACCTGGAAATATTTTCCGCCATATTGGATTTTTTGAAAAACATATTTTTGACATCTCCTCCTAAGCCGTTGGTCTGATTGCTACCAAATTTTCAATGGATCATTATTGGACTAATGTCATCTAAAGTTGCATAAAGCGTGTTGATACCTCATTGCGTTATGAATCTGTTGACCAATGAACTTTAAGAGGGCAGGGCTCAGCACATCAGTAGACCTAACTTCACAAGCCTTTGGCCCATCGTCTCCAAACTTGAGGCATACCAAAGCATTTTCCGCTTGACACATAGGGGGCGCCACAAATATCAGAAACTTGTATCGCAAGATCCGGTGGACAGAATTTTATCAAATTTGGTGCACATACTCTGGGGGCAAGTATTAACCAAGATCTATAGTGTCATATTGATTGGTGCATGTGGGCGTGGCCTATTGAGCATTTTATGCTAAATTATGCCTTTGCTCAATTTGCTGTGAGCTGGAATGAGCTAGAGACATGAGACTTGGTACCATAACTGTACATGATGTCATAATGCTTCACATAAAATATGAAAACAATTGGCCACATGGTGGCGCTATAACAATTTTCAAGGCCAGCCCCCTCACACCATAAGTCCTATCAATTTGAAATTTGACAGACATGTGCTGCTGAATGTGATCTACAAAAAAGTCTCTTGGACCACGAAAGTCCACCGACTAAATTTTCCGCCATGTTGAATTTTTTGAAATACACATTTTTGACATCTCCTCCTAAACCGTAGGTCTGATTGCTGGCATATTTTCTGCGAATCATTATTGGACCAGGCTCATCAAAGGTTGCATAAAGCTTGTTGATATGTTATTGTGTTGTGACGATATTGACCAATTAATTTTTAAGGGGCGGGCTCAGCACATCAATAGACCTAACTTCACAAGCCTTTGGCCCATCATCTCCAAACTTGCAGCATATGTTCACAAGAGTAGCTGAAACATCTGCTGAAAGCTTCATTCAAAACGGCCACATGGTGGCGCTGTAATTAACGCCCAAACATGCGATTTTGGAAAGGCCACGCCCCTCAAACCGTAAGTCCGATTGACTTGAAATGTTACACATATGTGCAACTCCGTGTGATCTACAATAAAGCCTCTTGGACCTCCAAAGTGCACCTGGAAATATTTTCCGCCATATTGGATTTTTTGAAAAACATATTTTTGACATCTCCTCCTAAGCCGTTGGTCTGATTGCTACCAAATTTTCAATGGATCATTATTGGACTAATGTCATCTAAAGTTGCATAAAGCGTGTTGATACCTCATTGCGTTATGAATCTGTTGACCAATGAACTTTAAGAGGGCAGGGCTCAGCACATCAGTAGACCTAACTTCACAAGCCTTTGGCCCATCGTCTCCAAACTTGAGGCGTACCAAAGCATTTTCCGCTTGACACATAGGGGGCGCCACAAATATCAGAAACTTGTATCGCAAGATCCGGTGGACAGAATTTTATCAAATTTGGTGCACATACTCTGGGGGCAAGTATTAACCAAGATCTATAGTGTCATATTGATTGGTGCATGTGGGCGTGGCCTATTGAGCATTTTATGCTAAATTATGCCTTTGCTCAATTTGCTGTGAGCTGGAATGAGCTAGAGACATGAGACTTGGTACCATAACTGTACATGATGTCATAATGCTTCACATAAAATATGAAAACAATTGGCCACATGGTGGCGCTATAACAATTTTCAAGGCCAGCCCCCTCACACCATAAGTCCTATCAATTTGAAATTTGACAGACATGTGCTGCTGAATGTGATCTACAAAAAAGTCTCTTGGACCACGAAAGTCCACCGACTAAATTTTCCGCCATGTTGAATTTTTTGAAATACACATTTTTGACATCTCCTCCTAAACCGTAGGTCTGATTGCTGGCATATTTTCTGCGAATCATTATTGGACCAGGCTCATCAAAGGTTGCATAAAGCTTGTTGATATGTTATTGTGTTGTGAAGATATTGACCAATTAATTTTTAAGGGGCGGGCTCAGCACATCAATAGACCTAACTTCACAAGCCTTTGGCCCATCATCTCCAAACTTGCAGCATATGTTCACAAGAGTAGCTGAAACATCTGCTGAAAGTTTCATTCAAATCGGCCACATGGTGGCGCTGTAATTAACGCCCAAACATGCGATTTTGGAAAGGCCACGCCCCTCAAACCGTAAGTCCGATTGACTTGAAATGTTACACATATGTGCAACTCCGTGTGATCTACAATAAAGCCTCTTGGACCTCCAAAGTGCACCTGGAAATATTTTCCGCCATATTGGATTTTTTGAAAAACATATTTTTGACATCTCCTCCTAAGCCGTTGGTCTGATTGCTACCAAATTTTCAATGGATCATTATTGGACTAATGTCATCTAAAGTTGCATAAAGCGTGTTGATACCTCATTGCGTTATGAATCTGTTGACCAATGAACTTTAAGAGGGCAGGGCTCAGCACATCAGTAGACCTAACTTCACAAGCCTTTGGCCCATCGTCTCCAAACTTGAGGCATACCAAAGCATTTTCCGCTTGACACATAGGGGGCGCCACAAATATCAGAAACTTGTATCGCAAGATCCGGTGGACAGAATTTTATCAAATTTGGTGCACATACTCTGGGGGCAAGTATTAACCAAGATCTATAGTGTCATATTGATCGGTGCATGTGGGCGTGGCCTATTTAGCATTTTATGCTAAATTATGCCTTTGCTCAATTTGCTGTGAGCTGGAATGAGCTAGAGACATGAGACTTGGTACCATAACTGTACATGATGTCATAATGCTTCACATAAAATATGAAAACAATTGGCCACATGGTGGCGCTATAACAATTTTCAAGGCCAGCCCCCTCACACCATAAGTCCTATCAATTTGAAATTTGACAGACATGTGCTGCTGAATGTGATCTACAAAAAAGTCTCTTGGACCACGAAAGTCCACCGACTAAATTTTCCGCCATGTTGAATTTTTTGAAATACACATTTTTGACATCTCCTCCTTAACCGTAGGTCTGATTGCTGGCATATTTTCTGCGAATCATTATTGGACCAGGCTCATCAAAGGTTGCATAAAGCTTGTTGATATGTTATTGTGTTGTGAAGATATTGACCAATTAATTTTTAAGGGGCGGGCTCAGCACATCAATAGACCTAACTTCACAAGCCTTTGGCCCATCATCTCCAAACTTGCAGCATATGTTCACAAGAGTAGCTGAAACATCTGCTGAAAGCTTCATTCAAAACGGCCACATGGTGGCGCTGTAATTAACGCCCAAACATGCGATTTTGGAAAGGCCACGCCCCTCAAACCGTAAGTCCGATTGACTTGAAATGTTACACATATGTGCAACTCCGTGTGATCTACAATAAAGCCTCTTGGACCTCCAAAGTGCACCTGGAAATATTTTCCGCCATATTGGATTTTTTGAAAAACACATTTTTGACATCTCCTCCTAAGCCGTTGGTCTGATTGCTACCAAATTTTCAATATTGGACTAATGTCATCTAAAGTTGCATAAAGCGTGTTGATACCTCATTGCGTTATGAATCTGTTGACCAATGAACTTTAAGAGGGCAGGGCTCAGCACATCAGTAGACCTAACTTCACAAGCCTTTGGCCCATCATCTCCAAACTTGAGGCGTACCAAAGCATTTTCCGCTTGACACATAGGGGGCGCCAGAAATATCAGAAACTTGTATCGCAAGATCCGGTGGACAGAATTTTATCAAATTTGGTGCACATACTCTGGGGGCAAGTATTAACCAAGATCTATAGTGTCATATTGATCGGTGCATGTGGGCGTGGCCTATTTAGCATTTTATGCTAAATTATGCCTTTGCTCAATTTGCTGTTAGCTGGAATGAGCTAGAGGCATGAGACTTGATACCATAACTGTACATGATGTCATAATGCTTCACATAAAATATGAAAACAATTGGCCACATGGTGGCGCTATAACAATTTTCAAGGCCAGCCCCCTCACACCATAAGTCCTATCAATTTGAAATTTGACAGACATGTGCTGCTGAATGTGATCTACAAAAAAGTCTCTTGGACCATTAAAGTCCACCGACTAAATTTTCCGCCATGTTGAATTTTTTGAAAAACACATTTTTGACATCTCCTTCTAAACCGTAGGTCTGATTGCTGGCATATTTTCTGCGAAACATTATTGGACCAGGCTCATCAAAGGTTGCATAAAGCTTGTTGATATGTTATTGTGTTGTGAAGATATTGACCAATTAATTTTTAAGGGGCGGGCTCAGCACATCAATAGACCTAACTTCACAAGCCTTTGGCCCATCATCTCCAATCTTGCAGCATATGTTCACAAGAGTAGCTGAAACATCTGCTGAAAGTTTCATTCAAATCGGCCACATGGTGGCGCTGTAATTAACGCCCAAACATGCGATTTTGGAAAGGCCACGCCCCTCAAACCGTAAGTCCGATTGACTTGAAATGTTACACATATGTGCAACTCCGTGTGATCTACAATAAAGCCTCTTGGACCTCCAAAGTGCACCTGGAAATATTTTCCGCCATATTGGATTTTTTGAAAAACATATTTTTGACATCTCCTCCTAAGCCGTTGGTCTGATTGCTACCAAATTTTCAATGGATCATTATTGGACTAATGTCATCTAAAGTTGCATAAAGCGTGTTGATACCTCATTGCGTTATGAATCTGTTGACCAATGAACTTTAAGAGGGCAGGGCTCAGCACATCAGTAGACCTAACTTCACAAGCCTTTGGCCCATCGTCTCCAAACTTGAGGCATACCAAAGCATTTTCCGCTTGACACATAGGGGGCGCCACAAATATCAGAAACTTGTATCGCAAGATCCGGTGGACAGAATTTTATCAAATTTGGTGCACATACTCTGGGGGCAAGTATTAACCAAGATCTATAGTGTCATATTGATTGGTGCATGTGGGCGTGGCCTATTGAGCATTTTATGCTAAATTATGCCTTTGCTCAATTTGCTGTGAGCTGGAATGAGCTAGAGACATGAGACTTGGTACCATAACTGTACATGATGTCATAATGCTTCACATAAAATATGAAAACAATTGGCCACATGGTGGCGCTATAACAATTTTCAAGGCCAGCCCCCTCACACCATAAGTCCTATCAATTTGAAATTTGACAGACATGTGCTGCTGAATGTGATCTACAAAAAAGTCTCTTGGACCACGAAAGTCCACCGACTAAATTTTCCGCCATGTTGAATTTTTTGAAATACACATTTTTGACATCTCCTCCTAAACCGTAGGTCTGATTGCTGGCATATTTTCTGCGAATCATTATTGGACCAGGCTCATCAAAGGTTGCATAAAGCTTGTTGATATGTTATTGTGTTGTGACGATATTGACCAATTAATTTTTAAGGGGCGGGCTCAGCACATCAATAGACCTAACTTCACAAGCCTTTGGCCCATCATCTCCAAACTTGCAGCATATGTTCACAAGAGTAGCTGAAACATCTGCTGAAAGCTTCATTCAAAACGGCCACATGGTGGCGCTGTAATTAACGCCCAAACATGCGATTTTGGAAAGGCCACGCCCCTCAAACCGTAAGTCCGATTGACTTGAAATGTTACACATATGTGCAACTCCGTGTGATCTACAATAAAGCCTCTTGGACCTCCAAAGTGCACCTGGAAATATTTTCCGCCATATTGGATTTTTTGAAAAACATATTTTTGACATCTCCTCCTAAGCCGTTGGTCTGATTGCTACCAAATTTTCAATGGATCATTATTGGACTAATGTCATCTAAAGTTGCATAAAGCGTGTTGATACCTCATTGCGTTATGAATCTGTTGACCAATGAACTTTAAGAGGGCAGGGCTCAGCACATCAGTAGACCTAACTTCACAAGCCTTTGGCCCATCGTCTCCAAACTTGAGGCGTACCAAAGCATTTTCCGCTTGACACATAGGGGGCGCCACAAATATCAGAAACTTGTATCGCAAGATCCGGTGGACAGAATTTTATCAAATTTGGTGCACATACTCTGGGGGCAAGTATTAACCAAGATCTATAGTGTCATATTGATTGGTGCATGTGGGCGTGGCCTATTGAGCATTTTATGCTAAATTATGCCTTTGCTCAATTTGCTGTGAGCTGGAATGAGCTAGAGACATGAGACTTGGTACCATAACTGTACATGATGTCATAATGCTTCACATAAAATATGAAAACAATTGGCCACATGGTGGCGCTATAACAATTTTCAAGGCCAGCCCCCTCACACCATAAGTCCTATCAATTTGAAATTTGACAGACATGTGCTGCTGAATGTGATCTACAAAAAAGTCTCTTGGACCACGAAAGTCCACCGACTAAATTTTCCGCCATGTTGAATTTTTTGAAATACACATTTTTGACATCTCCTCCTAAACCGTAGGTCTGATTGCTGGCATATTTTCTGCGAATCATTATTGGACCAGGCTCATCAAAGGTTGCATAAAGCTTGTTGATATGTTATTGTGTTGTGAAGATATTGACCAATTAATTTTTAAGGGGCGGGCTCAGCACATCAATAGACCTAACTTCACAAGCCTTTGGCCCATCATCTCCAAACTTGCAGCATATGTTCACAAGAGTAGCTGAAACATCTGCTGAAAGTTTCATTCAAATCGGCCACATGGTGGCGCTGTAATTAACGCCCAAACATGCGATTTTGGAAAGGCCACGCCCCTCAAACCGTAAGTCCGATTGACTTGAAATGTTACACATATGTGCAACTCCGTGTGATCTACAATAAAGCCTCTTGGACCTCCAAAGTGCACCTGGAAATATTTTCCGCCATATTGGATTTTTTGAAAAACATATTTTTGACATCTCCTCCTAAGCCGTTGGTCTGATTGCTACCAAATTTTCAATGGATCATTATTGGACTAATGTCATCTAAAGTTGCATAAAGCGTGTTGATACCTCATTGCGTTATGAATCTGTTGACCAATGAACTTTAAGAGGGCAGGGCTCAGCACATCAGTAGACCTAACTTCACAAGCCTTTGGCCCATCGTCTCCAAACTTGAGGCATACCAAAGCATTTTCCGCTTGACACATAGGGGGCGCCACAAATATCAGAAACTTGTATCGCAAGATCCGGTGGACAGAATTTTATCAAATTTGGTGCACATACTCTGGGGGCAAGTATTAACCAAGATCTATAGTGTCATATTGATCGGTGCATGTGGGCGTGGCCTATTTAGCATTTTATGCTAAATTATGCCTTTGCTCAATTTGCTGTGAGCTGGAATGAGCTAGAGACATGAGACTTGGTACCATAACTGTACATGATGTCATAATGCTTCACATAAAATATGAAAACAATTGGCCACATGGTGGCGCTATAACAATTTTCAAGGCCAGCCCCCTCACACCATAAGTCCTATCAATTTGAAATTTGACAGACATGTGCTGCTGAATGTGATCTACAAAAAAGTCTCTTGGACCACGAAAGTCCACCGACTAAATTTTCCGCCATGTTGAATTTTTTGAAATACACATTTTTGACATCTCCTCCTTAACCGTAGGTCTGATTGCTGGCATATTTTCTGCGAATCATTATTGGACCAGGCTCATCAAAGGTTGCATAAAGCTTGTTGATATGTTATTGTGTTGTGAAGATATTGACCAATTAATTTTTAAGGGGCGGGCTCAGCACATCAATAGACCTAACTTCACAAGCCTTTGGCCCATCATCTCCAAACTTGCAGCATATGTTCACAAGAGTAGCTGAAACATCTGCTGAAAGTTTCATTCAAATCGGCCACATGGTGGCGCTGGAATTAACGCCCAAACATGCGATTTTGGAAAGGCCACGCCCCTCAAACCGTAAGTCCGATTGACTTGAAATGTTACACATATGTGCAACTCCGTGTGATCTACAATAAAGCCTCTTGGACCTCCAAAGTGCACCTGGAAATATTTTCCGCCATATTGGATTTTTTGAAAAACACATTTTTGACATCTCCTCCTAAGCCGTTGGTCTGATTGCTACCAAATTTTCAATGGATCATTATTGGACTAATGTCATCTAAAGTTGCATAAAGCGTGTTGATACCTCATTGCGTTATGAATCTGTTGACCAATGAACTTTAAGAGGGCAGGGCTCAGCACATCAGTAGACCTAATTTCACAAGCCTTTGGCCCATCGTCTCCAAACTTGAGGCGTACCAAAGCATTTTCCGCTTGACACATAGGGGGCGCCAGAAATATCAGAAACTTGTATCGCAAGATCCGGTGGACAGAATTTTATCAAATTTGGTGCACATACTCTGGGGGCAAGTATTAACCAAGATCTATAGTGTCATATTGATCGGTGCATGTGGGCGTGGCCTATTTAGCATTTTATGCTAAATTATGCCTTTGCTCAATTTGCTGTGAGCTGGAATGAGCTAGAGACATGAGACTTGGTACCATAACTGTACATGATGTCATAATGCTTCACATAAAATATGAAAACAATTGGCCACATGGTGGCGCTATAACAATTTTCAAGGCCAGCCCCCTCACACCATAAGTCCTATCAATTTGAAATTTGACAGACATGTGCTGCTGAATGTGATCTACAAAAAAGTCTCTTGGACCACGAAAGTCCACCGACTAAATTTTCCGCCATGTTGAATTTTTTGAAATACACATTTTTGACATCTCCTCCTTAACCGTAGGTCTGATTGCTGGCATATTTTCTGCGAATCATTATTGGACCAGGCTCATCAAAGGTTGCATAAAGCTTGTTGATATGTTATTGTGTTGTAAAGATATTGACCAATTAATTTTTAAGGGGCGGGCTCAGCACATCAATAGACCTAACTTCACAAGCCTTTGGCCCATCATCTCCAAACTTGCAGCATATGTTCACAAGAGTAGCTGAAACATCTGCTGAAAGTTTCATTCAAATCGGCCACATGGTGGCGCTGGAATTAACGCCCAAACATGCGATTTTGGAAAGGCCACGCCCCTCAAACCGTAAGTCCGATTGACTTGAAATGTTACACATATGTGCAACTCCGTGTGATCTACAATAAAGCCTCTTGGACCTCCAAAGTGCACCTGGAAATATTTTCCGCCATATTGGATTTTTTGAAAAACACATTTTTGACATCTCCTCCTAAGCCGTTGGTCTGATTGCTACCAAATTTTCAATGGATCATTATTGGACTAATGTCATCTAAAGTTGCATAAAGCGTGTTGATACCTCATTGCGTTATGAATCTGTTGACCAATGAACTTTAAGAGGGCAGGGCTCAGCACATCAGTAGACCTAATTTCACAAGCCTTTGGCCCATCGTCTCCAAACTTGAGGCGTACCAAAGCATTTTCCGCTTGACACATAGGGGGCGCCAGAAATATCAGAAACTTGTATCGCAAGATCCGGTGGACAGAATTTTATCAAATTTGGTGCACATACTCTGGGGGCAAGTATTAACCAAGATCTATAGTGTCATATTGATCGGTGCATGTGGGCGTGGCCTATTTAGCATTTTATGCTAAATTATGCCTTTGCTCAATTTGCTGTGAGCTGGAATGAGCTAGAGACATGAGACTTGGTACCATAACTGTACATGATGTCATAATGCTTCACATAAAATATGAAAACAATTGGCCACATGGTGGCGCTATAACAATTTTCAAGGCCAGCCCCCTCACACCATAAGTCCTATCAATTTGAAATTTGACAGACATGTGCTGCTGAATGTGATCTACAAAAAAGTCTCTTGGACCAGGAAAGTCCACCGACTAAATTTTCCGCCAGGTTGAATTTTTTGAAAAACACATTTTTAACATCTCCTAAACCGTAGGTCTTATTGCTGGCATATTTTCTGCGAATCATTATTGGACCAGGCTCATCAAAGGTTGCATAAAGCTTGTTGATATGTTATTGTGTTGTGACGATATTAAACAATTAATTTTTAAGGGGCGGGCTCAGCACATCAATAGACCTAACTTCACAAGCCTTTGGCCCATCATCTCCAATCTTGCAGCATATGTTCACAAGAGTAGTGGAAACATCTGCTGAAAGTGTCATTCAAATCGGCCACATGGTGGCGCTGTAATTAAAGCCCAAACATGCGATTTTGGAAAGGCCACGCCCCTCAAACCGTAAGTCCGATTGACTTGAAATGTTACACATATGTGCAACTCCGTGTGATCTACAATAAAGCCTCTTGGACCTCCAAAGTGCACCTGGAAATATTTTCCGCCATATTGGATTTTTTAAAAACACATTTTTGACATCTCCTCCTAAGCCGTTGGTCTGATTGCTACCAAATTTTCAATGGATCATTATTGGACTAATGTCATCTAAAGTTGCATAAAGCGTGTTGATACCTCATTGCGTTATGAATCTGTTGACCAATGAACTTTAAGAGGGCAGGGCTCAGCACATCAGTAGACCTAACTTCACAAGCCTTTGGCCCATCGTCTCCAAACTTGAGGCGTACCAAAGCATTTTCCGCTTGACACATAGGGGGCGCCACAAATATCAGAAACTTGTATCGCAAGATCCGGTGGACAGAATTTTATCAAATTTGGTGCACATACTCTGGGGGCAAGTATTAACCAAGATCTATAGTGTCATATTGATCGGTGCATGTGGGCGTGGCCTATTTAGCATTTTATGCTAAATTATGCCTTTGCTCAATTTGCTGTGAGCTGGAATGAGCTAGAGACATGAGACTTGGTACCATAACTGTACATGATGTCATAATGCTTCACATAAAATATGAAAACAATTGGCCACATGGTGGCGCTATAACAATTTTCAAGGCCAGCCCCCTCACACCATAAGTCCTATCAATTTGAAATTTGACAGACATGTGCTGCTGAATGTGATCTACAAAAAAGTCTCTTGGACCACGAAAGTCCACCGACTAAATTTTCCGCCATGTTGAATTTTTTGAAAAACACATTTTTGACATCTCCTCCTAAACCGTAGGTCTGATTGCTGGCATATTTTCTGCGAATCATTATTGGACTAGGCTCATCAAAGGTTGCATAAAGCTTGTTGATATGTTATGGTGTTGTGACGATATTGACCAATTAATTTTTAAGGGGCGGGCTCAGCACATCAATAGACCTAACTTCACAAGCCTTTGGCCCATCATCTCCAAACTTGCAGTATATGTTCACAAGAGTAGCTGAAACATCTGCTGAAAGTTTCATTCAAATCGGCCACATGGTGGCGCTTTAATTAACGGCCAAACATGCGATTTTGGAAAGGCCACGCCCCTCAAACCGTAAGTCCGATTGACTTGAAATGTTACACATATGTGCAACTCCGTGTGATCTACAATAAAGCCTCTTGGACCTCCAAAGTGCACCTGGAAATATTTTCCGCCATATTGGATTTTTTGAAAAACACATTTTTGACATCTCCTCCTAAGCCGTTGGTCTGATTGCTACCAAATTTTCAATGGATCATTATTGGACTAATGTCATCTAAAGTTGCATAAAGCGTGTTGATACCTCATTGCGTTATGAATCTGTTGACCAATGAACTTTAAGAGGGCAGGGCTCAGCACATCAGTAGACCTAACTTCACAAGCCTTTGGCCCATCGTCTCCAAACTTGAGGCGTACCAAAGCATTTTCCGCTTGACACATAGGGGGCGCCAGAAATATCAGAAACTTGTATCGCAAGATCCGGTGGACAGAATTTTATCAAATTTGGTGCACATACTCTGGGGGCAAGTATTAACCAAGATCTATAGTGTCATATTGATCGGTGCATGTGGGCGTGGCCTATTTAGCATTTTATGCTAAATTATGCCTTTGCTCAATTTGCTGTGAGCTGGAATGAGCTAGAGACATGAGACTTGGTACCATAACTGTACATGATGTCATAATGCTTCACATAAAATATGAAAACAATTGGCCACATGGTGGCGCTATAACATACTCTGGGGGCAAGTATTAACCAAGATCTATAGTGTCATATTGATCGGTGCATGTGGGCGTGGCCTATTTAGCATTTTATGCTAAATTATGCCTTTGCTCAATTTGCTGTGAGCTGGAATGAGCTAGAGACATGAGACTTGGTACCATAACTGTACATGATGTCATAATGCTTCACATAAAATATGAAAACAATTGGCCACATGGTGGCGCTATAACAATTTTCAAGGCCAGCCCCCTCACACCATAAGTCCTATCAATTTGAAATTTGACAGACATGTGCTGCTGAATGTGATCTACAAAAAAGTCTCTTGGACCACGAAAGTCCACCGACTAAATTTTCCGCCATGTTGAATTTTTTGAAAAACACATTTTTGACATCTCCTCCTAAACCGTAGGTCTGATTGCTGGCATATTTTCTGCGAATCATTATTGGACTAGGCTCATCAAAGGTTGCATAAAGCTTGTTGATATGTTATTGTGTTGTGACGATATTGACCAATTAATTTTTAAGGGGCGGGCTCAGCACATCAATAGACCTAACTTCACAAGCCTTTGGCCCATCATCTCCAAACTTGAAGCATATGTTCACAAGAGTAGCTGAAACATCTGCTGAAAGTTTCATTCAAATCGGCCACATGGTGGCGCTGTAATTAACGGCCAAACATGCGATTTTGGAAAGGCCACGCCCCTCAAACCGTAAGTCCGATTGACTTGAAATGTTACACATATGTGCAACTCCGTGTGATCTACAATAAAGCCTCTTGGACCTCCAAAGTGCACCTGGAAATATTTTCCGCCATATTGGATTTTTTGAAATACACATTTTTGATATCTCCTCCTAAGCCGTTGGTCTGATTGCTACCAAATTTTCAATATTGGACTAATGTCATCTAAAGTTGCATAAAGCGTGTTGATACCTCATTGCGTTATGAATCTGTTGACCAATGAACTTTAAGAGGGCAGGGCTCAGCACATCAGTAGACCTAACTTCACAAGCCTTTGGCCAATCGTCTCCAAACTCTAGGCGTACCAAAGCATTTTCCGCTTGACACATAGGGGGCGCCACAAATATCAGAAACTTGTATCGCAAGATCCGGTGGACAGAATTTTATCAAATTTGGTGCACATACTCTGGGGGCAAGTATTAACCAAGATCTATAGTGTCATATTGATCGGTGCATGTGGGCGTGGCCTATTTAGCATTTTATGCTAAATTATGCCTTTGCTCAATTTGCTGTGAGCTGGAATGAGCTAGAGACATGAGACTTGGTACCATAACTGTACATGATGTCATAATGCTTCACATAAAATATGAAAACAATTGGCCACATGGTGGCGCTATAACAATTTTCAAGGCCAGCCCCCTCACACCATAAGTCCTATCAATTTGAAATTTGACAGACATGTGCTGCTGAATGTGATCTACAAAAAAGTCTCTTGGACCATGAAAGTCCACCGACTAAATTTTCCGCCATGTTGAATTTTTTGAAAAACACATTTTTGACATCTACTCCTAAACCTTAGGTCTGATTGCTGGCATATTTTCTGCGAAACATTATTGGACCAGGCTCATCAAAGGTTGCATAAAGCTTGTTGATATGTTATTGTGTTGTGAAGATATTGACCAATTCATTTTTAAGGGGCGAGCTCAGCACATCAATAGACCTAACTTCACAAGCCTTTGGCCCATCATCTCCAATCTTGCAGCATATGTTCACAAAAGTAGCTGAAACATCTGCTGAAAGTTTCATACAAATCGGCCACATGGTGGCGCTGTAATTAACGCCCAAACATGCGATTTTGGAAAGGCCACGCCCCTCAAACCGTAAGTCCGATTGACTTGAAATGTGACACATATGTGCAACTCCGTGTGATCTACAATAAAGCCTCTTGGACCTCCAAAGTGCACCTGGAAATATTTTCCGCCATATTGGATTTTTTAAAAACACATTTTTGACATCTCCTCCTAAGCCGTTGGTCTGATTGCTACCAAATTTTCAATGGATCATTATTGGACTAATGTCATCTAAAGTTGCATAAAGCGTGTTGATACCTCATTGCGTTATGAATCTGTTGACCAATGAACTATAAGAGGGCAGGGCTCAGCACATCAGTAGACCTAACTTCACAAGCCTTTGGCCCATCGTCTCCAAACTTGAGGCGTACCAAAGCATTTTCCGCTTGACACATAGGGGGCGCCAGAAATATCAGAAACTTGTATCGCAAGATCCGGTGGACAGAATTTTATCAAATTTGGTGCACATACTCTGGGGGCAAGTATTAACCAAGATCTATAGTGTCATATTGATCGGTGCATGTGGGCGTGGCCTATTTAGCATTTTATGCTAAATTATGCCTTTGCTCAATTTGCTGTGAGCTGGAATGAGCTAGAGACATGAGACTTGGTACCATAACTGTACCAATGGTGACATGATGTCATAATGCTTCACATAAAATATGAAAACAATTGGCCACATGGTGGCGCTATAACAATTTTCAAGGCCAGCCCCCTCACACCATAAGTCCTATCAATTTGAAATTTGACAGACATGTGCTGCTGAATGTGATCTACAAAAAAGTCTCTTGGACCATGAAAGTCCACCGACTAAATTTTCCGCCATGTTGAATTTTTTGAAAAACACATTTTTGACATCTCCTCCTAAACCGTAGGTCTGATTGCTGGCATATTTTCTGCGAATCATTATTGGACCAGGCTCATCAAAGGTTGCATAAAGCTTGTTGATATGTTATTGTGTTGTGAAGATATTGACCAATTAATTTTTAAGGGGCGGGCTCAGCACATCAATAGACCTAACTTCACAAGCCTTTGGCCCATCATCTCCAAACTTGCAGCATATGTTCACAAGAGTAGCTGAAACATCTGCTGAAAGTTTCATTCAAATCGGCCACATGGTGGCGCTGTAATTAACGCCCAAACATGCGATTTTGGAAAGGCCACGCCCCTCAAACCGTAAGTCCGATTGACTTGAAATGTTACACATATGTGCAACTCCGTGTGATCTACAATAAAGCCTCTTGGACCTCCAAAGTGCACCTGGAAATATTTTCCGCCATATTGGATTTTTTGAAAAACATATTTTTGACATCTCCTCCTAAGCCGTTGGTCTGATTGCTACCAAATTTTCAATGGATCATTATTGGACTAATGTCATCTAAAGTTGCATAAAGCGTGTTGATACCTCATTGCGTTATGAATCTGTTGACCAATGAACTTTAAGAGGGCAGGGCTCAGCACATCAGTAGACCTAACTTCACAAGCCTTTGGCCCATCGTCTCCAAACTTGAGGCGTACCAAAGCATTTTCCGCTTGACACATAGGGGGCGCCACAAATATCAGAAACTTGTATCGCAAGATCCGGTGGACAGAATTTTATCAAATTTGGTGCACATACTCTGGGGGCAAGTATTAACCAAGATCTATAGTGTCATATTGATTGGTGCATGTGGGCGTGGCCTATTGAGCATTTTATGCTAAATTATGCCTTTGCTCAATTTGCTGTGAGCTGGAATGAGCTAGAGACATGAGACTTGGTACCATAACTGTACATGATGTCATAATGCTTCACATAAAATATGAAAACAATTGGCCACATGGTGGCGCTATAACAATTTTCAAGGCCAGCCCCCTCACACCATAAGTCCTATCAATTTGAAATTTGACAGACATGTGCTGCTGAATGTGATCTACAAAAAAGTCTCTTGGACCACGAAAGTCCACCGACTAAATTTTCCGCCATGTTGAATTTTTTGAAATACACATTTTTGACATCTCCTCCTAAACCGTAGGTCTGATTGCTGGCATATTTTCTGCGAATCATTATTGGACCAGGCTCATCAAAGGTTGCATAAAGCTTGTTGATATGTTATTGTGTTGTGAAGATATTGACCAATTAATTTTTAAGGGGCGGGCTCAGCACATCAATAGACCTAACTTCACAAGCCTTTGGCCCATCATCTCCAAACTTGCAGCATATGTTCACAAGAGTAGCTGAAACATCTGCTGAAAGTTTCATTCAAATCGGCCACATGGTGGCGCTGTAATTAACGCCCAAACATGCGATTTTGGAAAGGCCACGCCCCTCAAACCGTAAGTCCGATTGACTTGAAATGTTACACATATGTGCAACTCCGTGTGATCTACAATAAAGCCTCTTGGACCTCCAAAGTGCACCTGGAAATATTTTCCGCCATATTGGATTTTTTGAAAAACATATTTTTGACATCTCCTCCTAAGCCGTTGGTCTGATTGCTACCAAATTTTCAATGGATCATTATTGGACTAATGTCATCTAAAGTTGCATAAAGCGTGTTGATACCTCATTGCGTTATGAATCTGTTGACCAATGAACTTTAAGAGGGCAGGGCTCAGCACATCAGTAGACCTAACTTCACAAGCCTTTGGCCCATCGTCTCCAAACTTGAGGCGTACCAAAGCATTTTCCGCTTGACACATAGGGGGCGCCACAAATATCAGAAACTTGTATCGCAAGATCCGGTGGACAGAATTTTATCAAATTTGGTGCACATACTCTGGGGGCAAGTATTAACCAAGATCTATAGTGTCATATTGATTGGTGCATGTGGGCGTGGCCTATTGAGCATTTTATGCTAAATTATGCCTTTGCTCAATTTGCTGTGAGCTGGAATGAGCTAGAGACATGAGACTTGGTACCATAACTGTACATGATGTCATAATGCTTCACATAAAATATGAAAACAATTGGCCACATGGTGGCGCTATAACAATTTTCAAGGCCAGCCCCCTCACACCATAAGTCCTATCAATTTGAAATTTGACAGACATGTGCTGCTGAATGTGATCTACAAAAAAGTCTCTTGGACCACGAAAGTCCACCGACTAAATTTTCCGCCATGTTGAATTTTTTGAAATATACATTTTTGACATCTCCTCCTAAACCGTAGGTCTGATTGCTGGCATATTTTCTGCGAATCATTATTGGACCAGGCTCATCAAAGGTTGCATAAAGCTTGTTGATATGTTATTGTGTTGTGAAGATATTGACCAATTAATTTTTAAGGGGCGGGCTCAGCACATCAATAGACCTAACTTCACAAGCCTTTGGCCCATCATCTCCAAACTTGCAGCATATGTTCACAAGTGTAGCTGAAACATCTGCTGAAAGTTTCATTCAAATCGGCCACATGGTGGCGCTGTAATTAACGCCCAAACATGCGATTTTGGAAAGGCCACGCCCCTCAAACCGTAAGTCCGATTGACTTGAAATGTTACACATATGTGCAACTCCGTGTGATCTACAATAAAGCCTCTTGGACCTCCAAAGTGCACCTGGAAATATTTTCCGCCATATTGGATTTTTTGAAAAACATATTTTTGACATCTCCTCCTAAGCCGTTGGTCTGATTGCTACCAAATTTTCAATGGATCATTATTGGACTAATGTCATCTAAAGTTGCATAAAGCGTGTTGATACCTCATTGCGTTATGAATCTGTTGACCAATGAACTTTAAGAGGGCAGGGCTCAGCACATCAGTAGACCTAACTTCACAAGCCTTTGGCCCATCGTCTCCAAACTCGAGGCGTACCAAAGCATTTTCCGCTTGACACATAGGGGGCGCCACAAATATCAGAAACTTGTATCGCAAGATCCGGTGGACAGAATTTTATCAAATTTGGTGCACATACTCTGCGGGCAAGTATTAACCAAGATCTATAGTGTCATATTGATTGGTGCATGTGGGCGTGGCCTATTGAGCATTTTATGCTAAATTATGCCTTTGCTCAATTTGCTGTGAGCTGGAATGAGCTAGAGACATGAGACTTGGTACCATAACTGTACATGATGTCATAATGCTTCACATAAAATATGAAAACAATTGGCCACATGGTGGCGCTATAACAATTTTCAAGGCCAGCCCCCTCACACCATAAGTCCTATCAATTTGAAATTTGACAGACATGTGCTGCTGAATGTGATCTACAAAAAAGTCTCTTGGACCACGAAAGTCCACCGACTAAATTTTCCGCCATGTTGAATTTTTTGAAATACACATTTTTGACATCTCCTCCTAAACCGTAGGTCTGATTGCTGGCATATTTTCTGCGAATCATTATTGGACCAGGCTCATCAAAGGTTGCATAAAGCTTGTTGATATGTTATTGTGTTGTGACGATATTGACCAATTCATTTTTAAGGGGCGGGCTCAGCACATCAATAGACCTAACTTCACAAGCCTTTGGCCCATCATCTCCAAACTTGCAGCATATGTTCACAAGAGTAGCTGAAACATCTGCTGAAAGCTTCATTCAAAACGGCCACATGGTGGCGCTGTAATTAACGCCCAAACATGCGATTTTGGAAAGGCCACGCCCCTCAAACCGTAAGTCCGATTGACTTGAAATGTTACACATATGTGCAACTCCGTGTGATCTACAATAAAGCCTCTTGGACCTCCAAAGTGCACCTGGAAATATTTTCCGCCATATTGGATTTTTTGAAAAACACATTTTTGACATCTCCTCCTAAGCCGTTGGTCTGATTGCTACCAAATTTTCAATATTGGACTAATGTCATCTAAAGTTGCATAAAGCGTGTTGATACCTCATTGCGTTATGAATCTGTTGACCAATGAACTTTAAGAGGGCAGGGCTCAGCACATCAGTAGACCTAACTTCACAAGCCTTTGGCCCATCGTCTCCAAACTTGAGGCGTACCAAAGCATTTTCCGCTTGACACATAGGGGGCGCCACAAATATCAGAAACTTGTATCGCAAGATCCGGTGGACAGAATTTTATCAAATTTGGTGCACATACTCTGGGGGCAAGTATTAACCAAGATCTATAGTGTCATATTGATTGGTGCATGTGGGCGTGGCCTATTGAGCATTTTATGCTAAATTATGCCTTTGCTCAATTTGCTGTGAGCTGGAATGAGCTAGAGACATGAGACTTGGTACCATAACTGTACATGATGTCATAATGCTTCACTTAAAATATGAAAACAATTGGCCACATGGTGGCGCTATAACAATTTTCAAGGCCAGCCCCCTCACACCATAAGTCCTATCAATTTGAAATTTGACAGACATGTGCTGCTGAATGTGATCTACAAAAAAGTCTCTTGGACCACGAAAGTCCACCGACTAAATTTTCCGCCATGTTGAATTTTTTGAAATACACATTTTTGACATCTCCTCCTAAACCGTAGGTCTGATTGCTGGCATATTTTCTGCGAATCATTATTGGACCAGGCTCATCAAAGGTTGCATAAAGCTTGTTGATATGTTATTGTGTTGTGAAGATATTGACCAATTAATTTTTAAGGGGCGGGCTCAGCACATCAATAGACCTAACTTCACAAGCCTTTGGCCCATCATCTCCAAACTTGCAGCATATGTTCACAAGAGTAGCTGAAACATCTGCTGAAAGTTTCATTCAAATCGGCCACATGGTGGCGCTGTAATTAACGCCCAAACATGCGATTTTGGAAAGGCCACGCCCCTCAAACCGTAAGTCCGATTGACTTGAAATGTTACACATATGTGCAACTCCGTGTGATCTACAATAAAGCCTCTTGGACCTCCAAAGTGCACCTGGAAATATTTTCCGCCATATTGGATTTTTTGAAAAACATATTTTTGACATCTCCTCCTAAGCCGTTGGTCTGATTGCTACCAAATTTTCAATGGATCATTATTGGACTAATGTCATCTAAAGTTGCAGAAAGCGTGTTGATACCTCATTGCGTTATGAATCTGTTGACCAATGAACTTTAAGAGGGCAGGGCTCAGCACATCAGTAGACCTAACTTCACAAGCCTTTGGCCCATCGTCTCCAAACTTGAGGCGTACCAAAGCATTTTCCGCTTGACACATAGGGGGCGCCACAAATATCAGAAACTTGTATCGCAAGATCCGGTGGACAGAATTTTATCAAATTTGGTGCACATACTCTGGGGGCAAGTATTAACCAAGATCTATAGTGTCATATTGATTGGTGCATGTGGGCGTGGCCTATTGAGCATTTTATGCTAAATTATGCCTTTGCTCAATTTGCTGTGAGCTGGAATGAGCTAGAGACATGAGACTTGGTACCATAACTGAACATGATGTCATAATGCTTCACATAAAATATGAAAACAATTGGCCACATGGTGGCGCTATAACAATTTTCAAGGCCAGCCCCCTCACACCATAAGTCCTATCAATTTGAAATTTGACAGACATGTGCTGCTGAATGTGATCTACAAAAAAGTCTCTTGGACCACGAAAGTCCACCGACTAAATTTTCCGCCATGTTGAATTTTTTGAAATACACATTTTTGACATCTCCTCCTAAACCGTAGGTCTGATTGCTGGCATATTTTCTGCGAATCATTATTGGACCAGGCTCATCAAAGGTTGCTTAAAGCTTGTTGATATGTTATTGTGTTGTGACGATATTGACCAATTAATTTTTAAGGGGCGGGCTCAGCACATCAATAGACCTAACTTCACAAGCCTTTGGCCCATCATCTCCAAACTTGCAGCATATGTTCACAAGAGTAGCTGAAACATCTGCTGAAAGCTTCATTCAAAACGGCCACATGGTGGCGCTGTAATTAACGCCCAAACATGCGATTTTGGAAAGGCCACGCCCCTCAAACCGTAAGTCCGATTGACTTGAAATGTTACACATATGTGCAACTCCGTGTGATCTACAATAAAGCCTCTTGGACCTCCAAAGTGCACCTGGAAATATTTTCCGCCATATTGGATTTTTTGAAAAACACATTTTTGACATCTCCTCCTAAGCCGTTGGTCTGATTGCTACCAAATTTTCAATATTGGACTAATGTCATCTAAAGTTGCATAAAGCGTGTTGATACCTCATTGCGTTATGAATCTGTTGACCAATGAACTTTAAGAGGGCAGGGCTCAGCACATCAGTAGACCTAACTTCACAAGCCTTTGGCCCATCGTCTCCAAACTTGAGGCGTACCAAAGCATTTTCCGCTTGACACATAGGGGGCGCCACAAATATCAGAAACTTGTATCGCAAGATCCGGTGGACAGAATTTTATCAAATTTGGTGCACATACTCTGGGGGCAAGTATTAACCAAGATCTATAGTGTCATATTGATTGGTGCATGTGGGCGTGGCCTATTGAGCATTTTATGCTAAATTATGCCTTTGCTCAATTTGCTGTGAGCTGGAATGAGCTAGAGACATGAGACTTGGTACCATAACTGTACATGATGTCATAATGCTTCACATAAAATATGAAAACAATTGGCCACATGGTGGCGCTATAACAATTTTCAAGGCCAGCCCCCTCACACCATAAGTCCTATCAATTTGAAATTTGACAGACATGTGCTGCTGAATGTGATCTACAAAAAAGTCTCTTGGACCACGAAAGTCCACCGACTAAATTTTCCGCCATGTTGAATTTTTTGAAATACACATTTTTGACATCTCCTCCTAAACCGTAGGTCTGATTGCTGGCATATTTTCTGCGAATCATTATTGGACCAGGCTCATCAAAGGTTGCATAAAGCTTGTTGATATGTTATTGTGTTGTGAAGATATTGACCAATTAATTTTTAAGGGGCGGGCTCAGCACATCAATAGACCTAACTTCACAAGCCTTTGGCCCATCATCTCCAAACTTGCAGCATATGTTCACAAGAGTAGCTGAAACATCTGCTGAAAGTTTCATTCAAATCGGCCACATGGTGGCGCTGTAATTAACGCCCAAACATGCGATTTTGGAAAGGCCACGCCCCTCAAACCGTAAGTCCGATTGACTTGAAATGTTACACATATGTGCAACTCCGTGTGATCTACAATAAAGCCTCTTGGACCTCCAAAGTGCACCTGGAAATATTTTCCGCCATATTGGATTTTTTGAAAAACATATTTTTGACATCTCCTCCTAAGCCGTTGGTCTGATTGCTACCAAATTTTCAATGGATCATTATTGGACTAATGTCATCTAAAGTTGCATAAAGCGTGTTGATACCTCATTGCGTTATGAATCTGTTGACCAATGAACTTTAAGAGGGCAGGGCTCAGCACATCAGTAGACCTAACTTCACAAGCCTTTGGCCCATCGTCTCCAAACTTGAGGCGTACCAAAGCATTTTCCGCTTGACACATAGGGGGCGCCACAAATATCAGAAACTTGTATCGCAAGATCCGGTGGACAGAATTTTATCAAATTTGGTGCACATACTCTGGGGGCAAGTATTAACCAAGATCTATAGTGTCATATTGATTGGTGCATGTGGGCGTGGCCTATTGAGCATTTTATGCTAAATTATGCCTTTGCTCAATTTGCTGTGAGCTGGAATGAGCTAGAGACATGAGACTTGGTACCATAACTGTACATGATGTCATAATGCTTCACATAAAATATGAAAACAATTGGCCACATGGTGGCGCTATAACAATTTTCAAGGCCAGCCCCCTCACACCATAAGTCCTATCAATTTGAAATTTGACAGACATGTGCTGCTGAATGTGATCTACAAAAAAGTCTCTTGGACCACGAAAGTCCACCGACTAAATTTTCCGCCATGTTGAATTTTTTGAAATACACATTTTTGACATCTCCTCCTAAACCGTAGGTCTGATTGCTGGCATATTTTCTGCGAATCATTATTGGACCAGGCTCATCAAAGGTTGCATAAAGCTTGTTGATATGTTATTGTGTTGTGACGATATTGACCAATTAATTTTTAAGGGGCGGGCTCAGCACATCAATAGACCTAACTTCACAAGCCTTTGGCCCATCATCTCCAAACTTGCAGCATATGTTCACAAGAGTAGCTGAAACATCTGCTGAAAGCTTCATTCAAAACGGCCACATGGTGGCGCTGTAATTAACGCCCAAACATGCGATTTTGGAAAGGCCACGCCCCTCAAACCGTAAGTCCGATTGACTTGAAATGTTACACATATGTGCAACTCCGTGTGATCTACAATAAAGCCTCTTGGACCTCCAAAGTGCACCTGGAAATATTTTCCGCCATATTGGATTTTTTGAAAAACACATTTTTGACATCTCCTCCTAAGCCGTTGGTCTGATTGCTACCAAATTTTCAATATTGGACTAATGTCATCTAAAGTTGCATAAAGCGTGTTGATACCTCATTGCGTTATGAATCTGTTGACCAATGAACTTTAAGAGGGCAGGGCTCAGCACATCAGTAGACCTAACTTCACAAGCCTTTGGCCCATCGTCTCCAAACTTGAGGCGTACCAAAGCATTTTCCGCTTGACACATAGGGGGCGCCACAAATATCAGAAACTTGTATCGCAAGATCCGGTGGACAGAATTTTATCAAATTTGGTGCACATACTCTGGGGGCAAGTATTAACCAAGATCTATAGTGTCATATTGATTGGTGCATGTGGGCGTGGCCTATTGAGCATTTTATGCTAAATTATGCCTTTGCTCAATTTGCTGTGAGCTGGAATGAGCTAGAGACATGAGACTTGGTACCATAACTGTACATGATGTCATAATGCTTCACATAAAATATGAAAACAATTGGCCACATGGTGGCGCTATAACAATTTTCAAGGCCAGCCCCCTCACACCATAAGTCCTATCAATTTGAAATTTGACAGACATGTGCTGCTGAATGTGATCTACAAAAAAGTCTCTTGGACCACGAAAGTCCACCGACTAAATTTTCCGCCATGTTGAATTTTTTGAAATACACATTTTTGACATCTCCTCCTAAACCGTAGGTCTGATTGCTGGCATATTTTCTGCGAATCATTATTGGACCAGGCTCATCAAAGGTTGCATAAAGCTTGTTGATATGTTATTGTGTTGTGAAGATATTGACCAATTAATTTTTAAGGGGCGGGCTCAGCACATCAATAGACCTAACTTCACAAGCCTTTGGCCCATCATCTCCAAACTTGCAGCATATGTTCACAAGAGTAGCTGAAACATCTGCTGAAAGTTTCATTCAAATCGGCCACATGGTGGCGCTGTAATTAACGCCCAAACATGCGATTTTGGAAAGGCCACGCCCCTCAAACCGTAAGTCCGATTGACTTGAAATGTTACACATATGTGCAACTCCGTGTGATCTACAATAAAGCCTCTTGGACCTCCAAAGTGCACCTGGAAATATTTTCCGCCATATTGGATTTTTTGAAAAACATATTTTTGACATCTCCTCCTAAGCCGTTGGTCTGATTGCTACCAAATTTTCAATGGATCATTATTGGACTAATGTCATCTAAAGTTGCATAAAGCGTGTTGATACCTCATTGCGTTATGAATCTGTTGACCAATGAACTTTAAGAGGGCAGGGCTCAGCACATCAGTAGACCTAACTTCACAAGCCTTTGGCCCATCGTCTCCAAACTTGAGGCGTACCAAAGCATTTTCCGCTTGACACATAGGGGGCGCCACAAATATCAGAAACTTGTATCGCAAGATCCGGTGGACAGAATTTTATCAAATTTGGTGCACATACTCTGGGGGCAAGTATTAACCAAGATCTATAGTGTCATATTGATTGGTGCATGTGGGCGTGGCCTATTGAGCATTTTATGCTAAATTATGCCTTTGCTCAATTTGCTGTGAGCTGGAATGAGCTAGAGACATGAGACTTGGTACCATAACTGTACATGATGTCATAATGCTTCACATAAAATATGAAAACAATTGGCCACATGGTGGCGCTATAACAATTTTCAAGGCCAGCCCCCTCACACCATAAGTCCTATCAATTTGAAATTTGACAGACATGTGCTGCTGAATGTGATCTACAAAAAAGTCTCTTGGACCACGAAAGTCCACCGACTAAATTTTCCGCCATGTTGAATTTTTTGAAATACACATTTTTGACATCTCCTCCTAAACCGTAGGTCTGATTGCTGGCATATTTTCTGCGAATCATTATTGGACCAGGCTCATCAAAGGTTGCATAAAGCTTGTTGATATGTTATTGTGTTGTGACGATATTGACCAATTAATTTTTAAGGGGCGGGCTCAGCACATCAATAGACCTAACTTCACAAGCCTTTGGCCCATCATCTCCAAACTTGCAGCATATGTTCACAAGAGTAGCTGAAACATCTGCTGAAAGCTTCATTCAAAACGGCCACATGGTGGCGCTGTAATTAACGCCCAAACATGCGATTTTGGAAAGGCCACGCCCCTCAAACCGTAAGTCCGATTGACTTGAAATGTTACACATATGTGCAACTCCGTGTGATCTACAATAAAGCCTCTTGGACCTCCAAAGTGCACCTGGAAATATTTTCCGCCATATTGGATTTTTTGAAAAACACATTTTTGACATCTCCTCCTAAGCCGTTGGTCTGATTGCTACCAAATTTTCAATATTGGACTAATGTCATCTAAAGTTGCATAAAGCGTGTTGATACCTCATTGCGTTATGAATCTGTTGACCAATGAACTTTAAGAGGGCAGGGCTCAGCACATCAGTAGACCTAACTTCACAAGCCTTTGGCCCATCGTCTCCAAACTTGAGGCGTACCAAAGCATTTTCCGCTTGACACATAGGGGGCGCCACAAATATCAGAAACTTGTATCGCAAGATCCGGTGGACAGAATTTTATCAAATTTGGTGCACATACTCTGGGGGCAAGTATTAACCAAGATCTATAGTGTCATATTGATTGGTGCATGTGGGCGTGGCCTATTGAGCATTTTATGCTAAATTATGCCTTTGCTCAATTTGCTGTGAGCTGGAATGAGCTAGAGACATGAGACTTGGTACCATAACTGTACATGATGTCATAATGCTTCACATAAAATATGAAAACAATTGGCCACATGGTGGCGCTATAACAATTTTCAAGGCCAGCCCCCTCACACCATAAGTCCTATCAATTTGAAATTTGACAGACATGTGCTGCTGAATGTGATCTACAAAAAAGTCTCTTGGACCACGAAAGTCCACCGACTAAATTTTCCGCCATGTTGAATTTTTTGAAATACACATTTTTGACATCTCCTCCTAAACCGTAGGTCTGATTGCTGGCATATTTTCTGCGAATCATTATTGGACCAGGCTCATCAAAGGTTGCATAAAGCTTGTTGATATGTTATTGTGTTGTGAAGATATTGACCAATTAATTTTTAAGGGGCGGGCTCAGCACATCAATAGACCTAACTTCACAAGCCTTTGGCCCATCATCTCCAAACTTGCAGCATATGTTCACAAGAGTAGCTGAAACATCTGCTGAAAGTTTCATTCAAATCGGCCACATGGTGGCGCTGTAATTAACGCCCAAACATGCGATTTTGGAAAGGCCACGCCCCTCAAACCGTAAGTCCGATTGACTTGAAATGTTACACATATGTGCAACTCCGTGTGATCTACAATAAAGCCTCTTGGACCTCCAAAGTGCACCTGGAAATATTTTCCGCCATATTGGATTTTTTGAAAAACATATTTTTGACATCTCCTCCTAAGCCGTTGGTCTGATTGCTACCAAATTTTCAATGGATCATTATTGGACTAATGTCATCTAAAGTTGCATAAAGCGTGTTGATACCTCATTGCGTTATGAATCTGTTGACCAATGAACTTTAAGAGGGCAGGGCTCAGCACATCAGTAGACCTAACTTCACAAGCCTTTGGCCCATCGTCTCCAAACTTGAGGCGTACCAAAGCATTTTCCGCTTGACACATAGGGGGCGCCACAAATATCAGAAACTTGTATCGCAAGATCCGGTGGACAGAATTTTATCAAATTTGGTGCACATACTCTGGGGGCAAGTATTAACCAAGATCTATAGTGTCATATTGATTGGTGCATGTGGGCGTGGCCTATTGAGCATTTTATGCTAAATTATGCCTTTGCTCAATTTGCTGTGAGCTGGAATGAGCTAGAGACATGAGACTTGGTACCATAACTGAACATGATGTCATAATGCTTCACATAAAATATGAAAACAATTGGCCACATGGTGGCGCTATAACAATTTTCAAGGCCAGCCCCCTCACACCATAAGTCCTATCAATTTGAAATTTGACAGACATGTGCTGCTGAATGTGATCTACAAAAAAGTCTCTTGGACCACGAAAGTCCACCGACTAAATTTTCCGCCATGTTGAATTTTTTGAAATACACATTTTTGACATCTCCTCCTAAACCGTAGGTCTGATTGCTGGCATATTTTCTGCGAATCATTATTGGACCAGGCTCATCAAAGGTTGCATAAAGCTTGTTGATATGTTATTGTGTTGTGACGATATTGACCAATTAATTTTTAAGGGGCGGGCTCAGCACATCAATAGACCTAACTTCACAAGCCTTTGGCCCATCATCTCCAAACTTGCAGCATATGTTCACAAGAGTAGCTGAAACATCTGCTGAAAGCTTCATTCAAAACGGCCACATGGTGGCGCTGTAATTAACGCCCAAACATGCGATTTTGGAAAGGCCACGCCCCTCAAACCGTAAGTCCGATTGACTTGAAATGTTACACATATGTGCAACTCCGTGTGATCTACAATAAAGCCTCTTGGACCTCCAAAGTGCACCTGGAAATATTTTCCGCCATATTGGATTTTTTGAAAAACACATTTTTGACATCTCCTCCTAAGCCGTTGGTCTGATTGCTACCAAATTTTCAATATTGGACTAATGTCATCTAAAGTTGCATAAAGCGTGTTGATACCTCATTGCGTTATGAATCTGTTGACCAATGAACTTTAAGAGGGCAGGGCTCAGCACATCAGTAGACCTAACTTCACAAGCCTTTGGCCCATCGTCTCCAAACTTGAGGCGTACCAAAGCATTTTCCGCTTGACACATAGGGGGCGCCACAAATATCAGAAACTTGTATCGCAAGATCCGGTGGACAGAATTTTATCAAATTTGGTGCACATACTCTGGGGGCAAGTATTAACCAAGATCTATAGTGTCATATTGATTGGTGCATGTGGGCGTGGCCTATTGAGCATTTTATGCTAAATTATGCCTTTGCTCAATTTGCTGTGAGCTGGAATGAGCTAGAGACATGAGACTTGGTACCATAACTGTACATGATGTCATAATGCTTCACATAAAATATGAAAACAATTGGCCACATGGTGGCGCTATAACAATTTTCAAGGCCAGCCCCCTCACACCATAAGTCCTATCAATTTGAAATTTGACAGACATGTGCTGCTGAATGTGATCTACAAAAAAGTCTCTTGGACCACGAAAGTCCACCGACTAAATTTTCCGCCATGTTGAATTTTTTGAAATACACATTTTTGACATCTCCTCCTAAACCGTAGGTCTGATTGCTGGCATATTTTCTGCGAATCATTATTGGACCAGGCTCATCAAAGGTTGCATAAAGCTTGTTGATATGTTATTGTGTTGTGAAGATATTGACCAATTAATTTTTAAGGGGCGGGCTCAGCACATCAATAGACCTAACTTCACAAGCCTTTGGCCCATCATCTCCAAACTTGCAGCATATGTTCACAAGAGTAGCTGAAACATCTGCTGAAAGTTTCATTCAAATCGGCCACATGGTGGCGCTGTAATTAACGCCCAAACATGCGATTTTGGAAAGGCCACGCCCCTCAAACCGTAAGTCCGATTGACTTGAAATGTTACACATATGTGCAACTCCGTGTGATCTACAATAAAGCCTCTTGGACCTCCAAAGTGCACCTGGAAATATTTTCCGCCATATTGGATTTTTTGAAAAACATATTTTTGACATCTCCTCCTAAGCCGTTGGTCTGATTGCTACCAAATTTTCAATGGATCATTATTGGACTAATGTCATCTAAAGTTGCATAAAGCGTGTTGATACCTCATTGCGTTATGAATCTGTTGACCAATGAACTTTAAGAGGGCAGGGCTCAGCACATCAGTAGACCTAACTTCACAAGCCTTTGGCCCATCGTCTCCAAACTTGAGGCGTACCAAAGCATTTTCCGCTTGACACATAGGGGGCGCCACAAATATCAGAAACTTGTATCGCAAGATCCGGTGGACAGAATTTTATCAAATTTGGTGCACATACTCTGGGGGCAAGTATTAACCAAGATCTATAGTGTCATATTGATCGGTGCATGTGGGCGTGGCCTATTTAGCTTTTTATGCTAAATTATGCCTTTGCTCAATTTGCTGTGAGCTGGAATGAGCTAGAGACATGAGACTTGGTACCATAACTGTACATGATGTCATAATGCTTCACATAAAATATGAAAACAATTGGCCACATGGTGGCGCTATAACAATTTTCAAGGCCAGCCCCCTCACACCATAAGTCCTATCAATTTGAAATTTGACAGACATGTGCTACTGAATGTGATCTACAAAAAAGTCTCTTGGACCACGAAAGTCCACCGACTAAATTTTCCGCCATGTTGAATTTTTTGAAAAACACATTTTTGACAATTCCTTCTAAACCGTAGGTCTGATTGCTGGCATATTTTCTGCGAATCATTATTGGACCAGGCTCATCAAAGGTTGCATAAAGCTTGTTGATATGTTATTGTGTTGTGACGATATTGACCAATTAATTTTTAAGGGGCGGGCTCAGCACATCAATAGACCTAACTTCACAAGCCTTTGGCCCATCATCTCCAAACTTGCAGCATATGTTCACAAGAGTAGCTGAAACATCTGCTGAAAGCTTCATTCAAAAAGGCCACATGGTGGCGCTGTAATTAACGCCCAAACATGCGATTTTGGAAAGGCCACGCCCCTCAAACCGTAAGTCCGATTGACTTGAAATGTTACACATATGTGCAACTCCGTGTGATCTACAATAAAGCCTCTTGGACCTCCAAAGTGCACCTGGAAATATTTTCCGCCATATTGGATTTTTTGAAAAACACATTTTTGACATCTCCTCCTAAGCCGTTGGTCTGATTGCTACCAAATTTTCAATATTGGACTAATGTCATCTAAAGTTGCATAAAGCGTGTTGATACCTCATTGCGTTATGAATCTGTTGACCAATGAACTTTAAGAGGGCAGGGCTCAGCACATCAGTAGACCTAACTTCACAAGCCTTTGGCCCATCGTCTCCAAACTTGAGGCGTACCAAAGCATTTTCCGCTTGACACATAGGGGGCGCCACAAATATCAGAAACTTGTATCGCAAGATCCGGTGGACAGAATTTTATCAAATTTGGTGCACATACTCTGGGGGCAAGTATTAACCAAGATCTATAGTGTCATATTGATTGGTGCATGTGGGCGTGGCCTATTGAGCATTTTATGCTAAATTATGCCTTTGCTCAATTTGCTGTGAGCTGGAATGAGCTAGAGACATGAGACTTGGTACCATAACTGTACATGATGTCATAATGCTTCACATAAAATATGAAAACAATTGGCCACATGGTGGCGCTATAACAATTTTCAAGGCCAGCCCCCTCACACCATAAGTCCTATCAATTTGAAATTTGACAGACATGTGCTGCTGAATGTGATCTACAAAAAAGTCTCTTGGACCACGAAAGTCCACCGACTAAATTTTCCGCCATGTTGAATTTTTTGAAATACACATTTTTGACATCTCCTCCTAAACCGTAGGTCTGATTGCTGGCATATTTTCTGCGAATCATTATTGTACTAGGCTCATCAAAGGTTGCATAAAGCTTGTTGATATGTTATTGTGTTGTGAAGATATTGACCAATTAATTTTTAAGGGGCGGGCTCAGCACATCAATAGACCTAACTTCACAAGCCTTTGGCCCATCATCTCCAAACTTGCAGCATATGTTCACAAGAGTAGCTGAAACATCTGCTGAAAGTTTCATTCAAATCGGCCACATGGTGGCGCTGTAATTAACGCCCAAACATGCGATTTTGGAAAGGCCACGCCCCTCAAACCGTAAGTCCGATTGACTTGAAATGTTACACATATGTGCAACTCCGTGTGATCTACAATAAAGCCTCTTGGACCTCCAAAGTGCACCTGGAAATATTTTCCGCCATATTGGATTTTTTGAAAAACATATTTTTGACATCTCCTCCTAAGCCGTTGGTCTAATTGCTACCAAATTTTCAATGGATCATTATTGGACTAATGTCATCTAAAGTTGCATAAAGCGTGTTGATACCTCATTGCGTTATGAATCTGTTGACCAATGAACTTTAAGAGGGCAGGGCTCAGCACATCAGTAGACCTAACTTCACAAGCCTTTGGCCCATCGTCTCCAAACTTGAGGCGTACCAAAGCATTTTCCGCTTGACACATAGGGGGCGCCACAAATATCAGAAACTTGTATCGCAAGATCCGGTGGACAGAATTTTATCAAATTTGGTGCACATACTCTGGGGGCAAGTATTAACCAAGATCTATAGTGTCATATTGATTGGTGCATGTGGGCGTGGCCTATTGAGCATTTTATGCTAAATTATGCCTTTGCTCAATTTGCTGTGAGCTGGAATGAGCTAGAGACATGAGACTTGGTACCATAACTGTACATGATGTCATAATGCTTCACATAAAATATGAAAACAATTGGCCACATGGTGGCGCTATAACAATTTTCAAGGCCAGCCCCCTCACACCATAAGTCCTATCAATTTGAAATTTGACAGACATGTGCTGCTGAATGTGATCTACAAAAAAGTCTCTTGGACCACGAAAGTCCACCGACTAAATTTTCCGCCATGTTGAATTTTTTGAAATACACATTTTTGACATCTCCTCCTAAACCGTAGGTCTGATTGCTGGCATATTTTCTGCGAATCATTATTGGACCAGGCTCATCAAAGGTTGCATATAGCTTGTTGATATGTTATTGTGTTGTGAAGATATTGACCAATTAATTTTTAAGGGGCGGGCTCAGCACATCAATAGACCTAACTTCACAAGCCTTTGGCCCATCATCTCCAAACTTGCAGCATATGTTCACAAGAGTAGCTGAAACATCTGCTGAAAGTTTCATTCAAATCGGCCACATGGTGGCGCTGTAATTAACGCCCAAACATGCGATTTTGGAAAGGCCACGCCCCTCAAACCGTAAGTCCGATTGACTTGAAATGTTACACATATGTGCAACTCCGTGTGATCTACAATAAAGCCTCTTGGACCTCCAAAGTGCACCTGGAAATATTTTCCGCCATATTGGATTTTTTGAAAAACACATTTTTGACATCTCCTCCTAAGCCGTTGGTCTGATTGCTACCAAATTTTCAATGGATCATTATTGGACTAATGTCATCTAAAGTTGCATAAAGCGTGTTGATACCTCATTGCGTTATGAATCTGTTGACCAATGAACTTTAAGAGGGCAGGGCTCAGCACATCAGTAGACCTAACTTCACAAGCCTTTGTCTCCAAACTTGAGGCGTACCAAAGCATTTTCCGCTTGACACATAGGGGGCGCCACAAATATCAGAAACTTGTATCGCAAGATCCGGTGGACAGAATTTTATCAAATTTGGTGCACATACTCTGGGGGCAAGTATTAACCAAGATCTATAGTGTCATATTGATCGGTGCATGTGGGCGTGGCCTATTTAGCTTTTTATGCTAAATTATGCCTTTGCTCAATTTGCTGTGAGCTGGAATGAGCTAGAGACATGAGACTTGGTACCATAACTGTACATGATGTCATAATGCTTCACATAAAATATGAAAACAATTGGCCACATGGTGGCGCTAAAACAATTTTCAAGGCCAGCCCCCTCACACCATAAGTCCTATCAATTTGAAATTTGACAGACATGTGCTACTGAATGTGATCTACAAAAAAGTCTCTTGGACCACGAAAGTCCACCGACTAAATTTTCCGCCATGTTGAATTTTTTGAAAAACACATTTTTGACAATTCCTTCTAAACCGTAGGTCTGATTGCTGGCATATTTTCTGCGAATCATTATTGGACCAGGCTCATCAAAGGTTGCATAAAGCTTGTTGATATGTTATTGTGTTGTGACGATATTGACCAATTAATTTTTAAGGGGCGGGCTCAGCACATCAATAGACCTAACTTCACAAGCCTTTGGCCCATCATCTCCAAACTTGCAGCATATGTTCACAAGAGTAGCTGAAACATCTGCTGAAAGCTTCATTCAAAACGGCCACATGGTGGCGCTGTAATTAACGCCCAAACATGCGATTTTGGAAAGGCCACGCCCCTCAAACCGTAAGTCCGATTGACTTGAAATGTTACACATATGTGCAACTCCGTGTGATCTACAATAAAGCCTCTTGGACCTCCAAAGTGCACCTGGAAATATTTTCCGCCATATTGGATTTTTTGAAAAACACATTTTTGACATCTCCTCCTAAGCCGTTGGTCTGATTGCTACCAAATTTTCAATGGATCATTATTGGACTAATGTCATCTAAAGTTGCATAAAGCGTGTTGATACCTCATTGCGTTATGAATCTGTTGACCAATGAACTTTAAGAGGGCAGGGCTCAGCACATCAGTAGACCTAACTTCACAAGCCTTTGGCCCATCGTCTCCAAACTTGAGGCGTACCAAAGCATTTTCCGCTTGACACATAGGGGGCGCCACAAATATCAGAAACTTGTATCGCAAGATCCGGTGGACAGAATTTTATCAAATTTGGTGCACATACTCTGGGGGCAAGTATTAACCAAGATCTATAGTGTCATATTGATTGGTGCATGTGGGCGTGGCCTATTGAGCATTTTATGCTAAATTATGCCTTTGCTCAATTTGCTGTGAGCTGGAATGAGCTAGAGACATGAGACTTGGTACCATAACTGTACATGATGTCATAATGCTTCACATAAAATATGAAAACAATTGGCCACATGGTGGCGCTATAACAATTTTCAAGGCCAGCCCCCTCACACCATAAGTCCTATCAATTTGAAATTTGACAGACATGTGCTGCTGAATGTGATCTACAAAAAAGTCTCTTGGACCACGAAAGTCCACCGACTAAATTTTCCGCCATGTTGAATTTTTTGAAATACACATTTTTGACATCTCCTCCTAAACCGTAGGTCTGATTGCTGGCATATTTTCTGCGAATCATTATTGGACCAGGCTCATCAAAGGTTGCATAAAGCTTGTTGATATGTTATTGTGTTGTGAAGATATTGACCAATTAATTTTTAAGGGGCGGGCTCAGCACATCAATAGACCTAACTTCACAAGCCTTTGGCCCATCATCTCCAAACTTGCAGCATATGTTCACAAGAGTAGCTGAAACATCTGCTGAAAGTTTCATTCAAATCGGCCACATGGTGGCGCTGTAATTAACGCCCAAACATGCGATTTTGGAAAGGCCACGCCCCTCAAACCGTAAGTCCGATTGACTTGAAATGTTACACATATGTGCAACTCCGTGTGATCTACAATAAAGCCTCTTGGACCTCCAAAGTGCACCTGGAAATATTTTCCGCCATATTGGATTTTTTGAAAAACATATTTTTGACATCTCCTCCTAAGCCGTTGGTCTGATTGCTACCAAATTTTCAATGGATCATTATTGGACTAATGTCATCTAAAGTTGCATAAAGCGTGTTGATACCTCATTGCGTTATGAATCTGTTGACCAATGAACTTTAAGAGGGCAGGGCTCAGCACATCAGTAGACCTAACTTCACAAGCCTTTGGCCCATCGTCTCCAAACTTGAGGCGTACCAAAGCATTTTCCGCTTGACACATAGGGGGCGCCACAAATATCAGAAACTTGTATCGCAAGATCCGGTGGACAGAATTTTATCAAATTTGGTGCACATACTCTGGGGGCAAGTATTAACCAAGATCTATAGTGTCATATTGATTGGTGCATGTGGGCGTGGCCTATTGAGCATTTTATGCTAAATTATGCCTTTGCTCAATTTGCTGTGAGCTGGAATGAGCTAGAGACATGAGACTTGGTACCATAACTGTACATGATGTCATAATGCTTCACATAAAATATGAAAACAATTGGCCACATGGTGGCGCTATAACAATTTTCAAGGCCAGCCCCCTCACACCATAAGTCCTATCAATTTGAAATTTGACAGACATGTGCTGCTGAATGTGATCTACAAAAAAGTCTCTTGGACCACGAAAGTCCACCGACTAAATTTTCCGCCATGTTGAATTTTTTGAAATACACATTTTTGACATCTCCTCCTAAACCGTAGGTCTGATTGCTGGCATATTTTCTGCGAATCATTATTGGACCAGGCTCATCAAAGGTTGCATATAGCTTGTTGATATGTTATTGTGTTGTGAAGATATTGACCAATTAATTTTTAAGGGGCGGGCTCAGCACATCAATAGACCTATCTTCACAAGCCTTTGGCCCATCATCTCCAAACTTGCAGCATATGTTCACAAGAGTAGCTGAAACATCTGCTGAAAGTTTCATTCAAATCGGCCACATGGTGGCGCTGTAATTAATGCCCAAACATGCGATTTTGGAAAGGCCACGCCCCTCAAACCGTAAGTCCGATTGACTTGAAATGTTACACATATGTGCAACTCCGTGTGATCTACAATAAAGCCTCTTGGACCTCCAAAGTGCACCTGGAAATATTTTCCGCCATATTGGATTTTTTGAAAAACACATTTTTGACATCTCCTCCTAAGCCGTTGGTCTGATTGCTACCAAATTTTCAATGGATCATTATTGGACTAATGTCATCTAAAGTTGCATAAAGCGTGTTGATACCTCATTGCGTTATGAATCTGTTGACCAATGAACTTTAAGAGGGCAGGGCTCAGCACATCAGTAGACCTAACTTCACAAGCCTTTGTCTCCAAACTTGAGGCGTACCAAAGCATTTTCCGCTTGACACATAGGGGGCGCCACAAATATCAGAAACTTGTATCGCAAGATCCGGTGGACAGAATTTTATCAAATTTGGTGCACATACTCTGGGGGCAAGTATTAACCAAGATCTATAGTGTCATATTGATCGGTGCATGTGGGCGTGGCCTATTTAGCTTTTTATGCTAAATTATGCCTTTGCTCAATTTGCTGTGAGCTGGAATGAGCTAGAGACATGAGACTTGGTACCATAACTGTACATGATGTCATAATGCTTCACATAAAATATGAAAACAATTGGCCACATGGTGGCGCTATAACAATTTTCAAGGCCAGCCCCCTCACACCATAAGTCCTATCAATTTGAAATTTGACAGACATGTGCTACTGAATGTGATCTACAAAAAAGTCTCTTGGACCACGAAAGTCCACCGACTAAATTTTCCGCCATGTTGAATTTTTTGAAAAACACATTTTTGACAATTCCTTCTAAACCGTAGGTCTGATTGCTGGCATATTTTCTGCGAATCATTATTGGACCAGGCTCATCAAAGGTTGCATAAAGCTTGTTGATATGTTATTGTGTTGTGACGATATTGACCAATTAATTTTTAAGGGGCGGGCTCAGCACATCAATAGACCTAACTTCACAAGCCTTTGGCCCATCATCTCCAAACTTGCAGCATATGTTCACAAGAGTAGCTGAAACATCTGCTGAAAGCTTCATTCAAAACGGCCACATGGTGGCGCTGTAATTAACGCCCAAACATGCGATTTTGGAAAGGCCACGCCCCTCAAACCGTAAGTCCGATTGACTTGAAATGTTACACATATGTGCAACTCCGTGTGATCTACAATAAAGCCTCTTGGACCTCCAAAGTGCACCTGGAAATATTTTCCGCCATATTGGATTTTTTGAAAAACACATTTTTGACATCTCCTCCTAAGCCGTTGGTCTGATTGCTACCAAATTTTCAATGGATCATTATTGGACTAATGTCATCTAAAGTTGCATAAAGCGTGTTGATACCTCATTGCGTTATGAATCTGTTGACCAATGAACTTTAAGAGGTCTGGGCTCAGCACATCAGTAGACCTAACTTCACAAGCCTTTGGCCCATCATCTCCAAACTTGAGGCGTACCAAAGCATTTTCCGCTTGACACATAGGGGGCGCCACAAATATCAGAAACTTGTATCGCAAGATCCGGTGGACAGAATTTTATCAAATTTGGTGCACATACTCTGGGGGCAAGTATTAACCAAGATCTATAGTGTCATATTGATCGATGCATGTGGGCGTGGCCTATTTAGCATTTTATGCTAAATTATGCCTTTGCTCAATTTGCTGTGAGCTGGAATGAGCTAGAGACATGAGACTTGATACCATAACTGTACATGATGTCATAATGCTTCACATAAAATATGAAAACAATTGGCCACATGGTGGCGCTATAACAATTTTCAAGGCCAGCCCCCTCACACCATAAGTCCTATCAATTTGAAATTTGACAGACATGTGCTGCTGAATGTGATCTACAAAAAAGTCTCTTGGACCACGAAAGTCCACCGACTAAATTTTCCGCCATGTTGAATTTTTTGAAAAACACATTTTTGACATCTCCTCCTAAACCGTAGGTCTGATTGCTGGCATATTTTCTGCGAAACATTATTGGACCAGGCTCATCAAAGGTTGCATAAAGCTTGTTGATATGTTATTGTGTTGTGAAGATATTGACCAATTAATTTTTAAGGGGCGGGCTCAGCACATCAATAGACCTAACTTCACAAGCCTTTGGCCCATCATCTCCAATCTTGCAGCATATGTTCACAAGAGTAGCTGAAACATCTGCTGAAAGTTTCATTCAAATCGGCCACATGGTGGCGCTGTAATTAACGCCCAAACATGCGATTTTGGAAAGGCCACGCCCCTCAAACCGTAAGTCCGATTGACTTGAAATGTTACACATATGTGCAACTCCGTGTGATCTACAATAAAGCCTCTTGGACCTCCAAAGTGCACCTGGAAATATTTTCCGCCATATTGGATTTTTTGAAAAACATATTTTTGACATCTCCTCCTAAGCCGTTGGTCTGATTGCTACCAAATTTTCAATGGATCATTATTGGACTAATGTCATCTAAAGTTGCATAAAGCGTGTTGATACCTCATTGCGTTATGAATCTGTTGACCAATGAACTTTAAGAGGGCAGGGCTCAGCACATCAGTAGACCTAACTTCACAAGCCTTTGGCCCATCGTCTCCAAACTTGAGGCGTACCAAAGCATTTTCCGCTTGACACATAGGGGGCGCCACAAATATCAGAAACTTGTATCGCAAGATCCGGTGGACAGAATTTTATCAAATTTGGTGCACATACTCTGGGGGCAAGTATTAACCAAGATCTATAGTGTCATATTGATTGGTGCATGTGGGCGTGGCCTATTGAGCATTTTATGCTAAATTATGCCTTTGCTCAATTTGCTGTGAGCTGGAATGAGCTAGAGACATGAGACTTGGTACCATAACTGTACATGATGTCATAATGCTTCACATAAAATATGAAAACAATTGGCCACATGGTGGCGCTATAACAATTTTCAAGGCCAGCCCCCTCACACCATAAGTCCTATCAATTTGAAATTTGACAGACATGTGCTGCTGAATGTGATCTACAAAAAAGTCTCTTGGACCACGAAAGTCCACCAACTAAATTTTCCGCCATGTTGAATTTTTTGAAATACACATTTTTGACATCTCCTCCTAAACCGTAGGTCTGATTGCTGGCATATTTTCTGCGAATCATTATTGGACCAGGCTCATCAAAGGTTGCATATAGCTTGTTGATATGTTATTGTGTTGTGAAGATATTGACCAATTAATTTTTAAGGGGCGGGCTCAGCACATCAATAGACCTAACTTCACAAGCCTTTGGCCCATCATCTCCAAACTTGCAGCATATGTTCACAAGAGTAGCTGAAACATCTGCTGAAAGTTTCATTCAAATCGGCCACATGGTGGCGCTGTAATTAACGCCCAAACATGCGATTTTGGAAAGGCCACGCCCCTCAAACCGTAAGTCCGATTGACTTGAAATGTTACACATATGTGCAACTCCGTGTGATCTACAATAAAGCCTCTTGGACCTCCAAAGTGCACCTGGAAATATTTTCCGCCATATTGGATTTTTTGAAAAACACATTTTTGACATCTCCTCCTAAGCCGTTGGTCTGATTGCTACCAAATTTTCAATGGATCATTATTGGACTAATGTCATCTAAAGTTGCATAAAGCGTGTTGATACCTCATTGCGTTATGAATCTGTTGACCAATGAACTTTAAGAGGTCTGGGCTCAGCACATCAGTAGACCTAACTTCACAAGCCTTTGGCCCATCATCTCCAAACTTGAGGCGTACCAAAGCATTTTCCGCTTGACACATAGGGGGCGCCACAAATATCAGAAACTTGTATCGCAAGATCCGGTGGACAGAATTTTATCAAATTTGGTGCACATACTCTGGGGGCAAGTATTAACCAAGATCTATAGTGTCATATTGATCGATGCATGTGGGCGTGGCCTATTTAGCATTTTATGCTAAATTATGCCTTTGCTCAATTTGCTGTGAGCTGGAATGAGCTAGAGACATGAGACTTGATACCATAACTGTACATGATGTCATAATGCTTCACATAAAATATGAAAACAATTGGCCACATGGTGGCGCTATAACAATTTTCAAGGCCAGCCCCCTCACACCATAAGTCCTATCAATTTGAAATTTGACAGACATGTGCTGCTGAATGTGATCTACAAAAAAGTCTCTTGGACCACGAAAGTCCACCGACTAAATTTTCCGCCATGTTGAATTTTTTGAAAAACACATTTTTGACATCTCCTCCTAAACCGTAGGTCTGATTGCTGGCATATTTTCTGCGAAACATTATTGGACCAGGCTCATCAAAGGTTGCATAAAGCTTGTTGATATGTTATTGTGTTGTGAAGATATTGACCAATTAATTTTTAAGGGGCGGGCTCAGCACATCAATAGACCTAACTTCACAAGCCTTTGGCCCATCATCTCCAATCTTGCAGCATATGTTCACAAGAGTAGCTGAAACATCTGCTGAAAGTTTCATTCAAATCGGCCACATGGTGGCGCTGTAATTAACGCCCAAACATGCGATTTTGGAAAGGCCACGCCCCTCAAACCGTAAGTCCGATTGACTTGAAATGTTACACATATGTGCAACTCCGTGTGATCTACAATAAAGCCTCTTGGACCTCCAAAGTGCACCTGGAAATATTTTCCGCCATATTGGATTTTTTGAAAAACATATTTTTGACATCTCCTCCTAAGCCGTTGGTCTGATTGCTACCAAATTTTCAATGGATCATTATTGGACTAATGTCATCTAAAGTTGCATAAAGCGTGTTGATACCTCATTGCGTTATGAATCTGTTGACCAATGAACTTTAAGAGGGCAGGGCTCAGCACATCAGTAGACCTAACTTCACAAGCCTTTGGCCCATCGTCTCCAAACTTGAGGCGTACCAAAGCATTTTCCGCTTGACACATAGGGGGCGCCACAAATATCAGAAACTTGTATCGCAAGATCCGGTGGACAGAATTTTATCAAATTTGGTGCACATACTCTGGGGGCAAGTATTAACCAAGATCTATAGTGTCATATTGATTGGTGCATGTGGGCGTGGCCTATTGAGCATTTTATGCTAAATTATGCCTTTGCTCAATTTGCTGTGAGCTGGAATGAGCTAGAGACATGAGACTTGGTACCATAACTGTACATGATGTCATAATGCTTCACATAAAATATGAAAACAATTGGCCACATGGTGGCGCTATAACAATTTTCAAGGCCAGCCCCCTCACACCATAAGTCCTATCAATTTGAAATTTGACAGACATGTGCTGCTGAATGTGATCTACAAAAAAGTCTCTTGGACCACGAAAGTCCACCAACTAAATTTTCCGCCATGTTGAATTTTTTGAAATACACATTTTTGACATCTCCTCCTAAACCGTAGGTCTGATTGCTGGCATATTTTCTGCGAATCATTATTGGACCAGGCTCATCAAAGGTTGCATATAGCTTGTTGATATGTTATTGTGTTGTGAAGATATTGACCAATTAATTTTTAAGGGGCGGGCTCAGCACATCAATAGACCTAACTTCACAAGCCTTTGGCCCATCATCTCCAAACTTGCAGCATATGTTCACAAGAGTAGCTGAAACATCTGCTGAAAGTTTCATTCAAATCGGCCACATGGTGGCGCTGTAATTAACGCCCAAACATGCGATTTTGGAAAGGCCACGCCCCTCAAACCGTAAGTCCGATTGACTTGAAATGTTACACATATGTGCAACTCCGTGTGATCTACAATAAAGCCTCTTGGACCTCCAAAGTGCACCTGGAAATATTTTCCGCCATATTGGATTTTTTGAAAAACACATTTTTGACATCTCCTCCTAAGCCGTTGGTCTGATTGCTACCAAATTTTCAATGGATCATTATTGGACTAATGTCATCTAAAGTTGCATAAAGCGTGTTGATACCTCATTGCGTTATGAATCTGTTGACCAATGAACTTTAAGAGGTCTGGGCTCAGCACATCAGTAGACCTAACTTCACAAGCCTTTGGCCCATCATCTCCAAACTTGAGGCGTACCAAAGCATTTTCCGCTTGACACATAGGGGGCGCCACAAATATCAGAAACTTGTATCGCAAGATCCGGTGGACAGAATTTTATCAAATTTGGTGCACATACTCTGGGGGCAAGTATTAACCAAGATCTATAGTGTCATATTGATCGATGCATGTGGGCGTGGCCTATTTAGCATTTTATGCTAAATTATGCCTTTGCTCAATTTGCTGTGAGCTGGAATGAGCTAGAGACATGAGACTTGATACCATAACTGTACATGATGTCATAATGCTTCACATAAAATATGAAAACAATTGGCCACATGGTGGCGCTATAACAATTTTCAAGGCCAGCCCCCTCACACCATAAGTCCTATCAATTTGAAATTTGACAGACATGTGCTGCTGAATGTGATCTACAAAAAAGTCTCTTGGACCACGAAAGTCCACCGACTAAATTTTCCGCCATGTTGAATTTTTTGAAAAACACATTTTTGACATCTCCTCCTAAACCGTAGGTCTGATTGCTGGCATATTTTCTGCGAAACATTATTGGACCAGGCTCATCAAAGGTTGCATAAAGCTTGTTGATATGTTATTGTGTTGTGAAGATATTGACCAATTAATTTTTAAGGGGCGGGCTCAGCACATCAATAGACCTAACTTCACAAGCCTTTGGCCCATCATCTCCAATCTTGCAGCATATGTTCACAAGAGTAGCTGAAACATCTGCTGAAAGTTTCATTCAAATCGGCCACATGGTGGCGCTGTAATTAACGCCCAAACATGCGATTTTGGAAAGGCCACGCCCCTCAAACCGTAAGTCCGATTGACTTGAAATGTTACACATATGTGCAACTCCGTGTGATCTACAATAAAGCCTCTTGGACCTCCAAAGTGCACCTGGAAATATTTTCCGCCATATTGGATTTTTTGAAAAACATATTTTTGACATCTCCTCCTAAGCCGTTGGTCTGATTGCTACCAAATTTTCAATGGATCATTATTGGACTAATGTCATCTAAAGTTGCATAAAGCGTGTTGATACCTCATTGCGTTATGAATCTGTTGACCAATGAACTTTAAGAGGGCAGGGCTCAGCACATCAGTAGACCTAACTTCACAAGCCTTTGGCCCATCGTCTCCAAACTTGAGGCGTACCAAAGCATTTTCCGCTTGACACATAGGGGGCGCCACAAATATCAGAAACTTGTATCGCAAGATCCGGTGGACAGAATTTTATCAAATTTGGTGCACATACTCTGGGGGCAAGTATTAACCAAGATCTATAGTGTCATATTGATCGATGCATGTGGGCGTGGCCTATTTAGCATTTTATGCTAAATTATGCCTTTGCTCAATTTGCTGTGAGCTGGAATGAGCTAGAGACATGAGACTTGATACCATAACTGTACATGATGTCATAATGCTTCACATAAAATATGAAAACAATTGGCCACATGGTGGCGCTATAACAATTTTCAAGGCCAGCCCCCTCACACCATAAGTCCTATCAATTTGAAATTTGACAGACATGTGCTGCTGAATGTGATCTACAAAAAAGTCTCTTGGACCACGAAAGTCCACCGACTAAATTTTCCGCCATGTTGAATTTTTTGAAAAACACATTTTTGACATCTCCTCCTAAACCGTAGGTCTGATTGCTGGCATATTTTCTGCGAAACATTATTGGACCAGGCTCATCAAAGGTTGCATAAAGCTTGTTGATATGTTATTGTGTTGTGAAGATATTGACCAATTAATTTTTAAGGGGCGGGCTCAGCACATCAATAGACCTAACTTCACAAGCCTTTGGCCCATCATCTCCAATCTTGCAGCATATGTTCACAAGAGTAGCTGAAACATCTGCTGAAAGTTTCATTCAAATCGGCCACATGGTGGCGCTGTAATTAACGCCCAAACATGCGATTTTGGAAAGGCCACGCCCCTCAAACCGTAAGTCCGATTGACTTGAAATGTTACACATATGTGCAACTCCGTGTGATCTACAATAAAGCCTCTTGGACCTCCAAAGTGCACCTGGAAATATTTTCCGCCATATTGGATTTTTTGAAAAACATATTTTTGACATCTCCTCCTAAGCCGTTGGTCTGATTGCTACCAAATTTTCAATGGATCATTATTGGACTAATGTCATCTAAAGTTGCATAAAGCGTGTTGATACCTCATTGCGTTATGAATCTGTTGACCAATGAACTTTAAGAGGGCAGGGCTCAGCACATCAGTAGACCTAACTTCACAAGCCTTTGGCCCATCGTCTCCAAACTTGAGGCGTACCAAAGCATTTTCCGCTTGACACATAGGGGGCGCCACAAATATCAGAAACTTGTATCGCAAGATCCGGTGGACAGAATTTTATCAAATTTGGTGCACATACTCTGGGGGCAAGTATTAACCAAGATCTATAGTGTCATATTGATTGGTGCATGTGGGCGTGGCCTATTGAGCATTTTATGCTAAATTATGCCTTTGCTCAATTTGCTGTGAGCTGGAATGAGCTAGAGACATGAGACTTGGTACCATAACTGTACATGATGTCATAATGCTTCACATAAAATATGAAAACAATTGGCCACATGGTGGCGCTATAACAATTTTCAAGGCCAGCCCCCTCACACCATAAGTCCTATCAATTTGAAATTTGACAGACATGTGCTGCTGAATGTGATCTACAAAAAAGTCTCTTGGACCACGAAAGTCCACTGACTAAATTTTACGCCATGTTGAATTTTTTGAAATACACATTTTTGACATCTCCTCCTAAACCGTAGGTCTGATTGCTGGCATATTTTCTGCGAATCATTATTGGACCAGGCTCATCAAAGGTTGCATATAGCTTGTTGATATGTTATTGTGTTGTGAAGATATTGACCAATTAATTTTTAAGGGGCGGGCTCAGCACATCAATAGACCTAACTTCACAAGCCTTTGGCCCATCATCTCCAAACTTGCAGCATATGTTCACAAGAGTAGCTGAAACATCTGCTGAAAGTTTCATTCAAATCGGCCACATGGTGGCGCTGTAATTAACGCCCAAACATGCGATTTTGGAAAGGCCACGCCCCTCAAACCGTAAGTCCGATTGACTTGAAATGTTACACATATGTGCAACTCCGTGTGATCTACAATAAAGCCTCTTGGACCTCCAAAGTGCACCTGGAAATATTTTCCGCCATATTGGATTTTTTGAAAAACATATTTTTGACATCTCCTCCTAAGCCGTTGGTCTGATTGCTACCAAATTTTCAATGGATCATTATTGGACTAATGTCATCTAAAGTTGCATAAAGCGTGTTGATACCTCATTGCGTTATGAATCTGTTGACCAATGAACTTTAAGAGGGCAGGGCTCAGCACATCAGTAGACCTAACTTCACAAGCCTTTGGCCCATCGTCTCCAAACTTGAGGCGTACCAAAGCATTTTCCGCTTGACACATAGGGGGCGCCACAAATATCAGAAACTTGTATCGCAAGATCCGGTGGACAGAATTTTATCAAATTTGGTGCACATACTCTGGGGGCAAGTATTAACCAAGATCTATAGTGTCATATTGATTGGTGCATGTGGGCGTGGCCTATTGAGCATTTTATGCTAAATTATGCCTTTGCTCAATTTGCTGTGAGCTGGAATGAGCTAGAGACATGAGACTTGGTACCATAACTGTACATGATGTCATAATGCTTCACATAAAATATGAAAACAATTGGCCACATGGTGGCGCTATAACAATTTTCAAGGCCAGCCCCCTCACACCATAAGTCCTATCAATTTGAAATTTGACAGACATGTGCTGCTGAATGTGATCTACAAAAAAGTCTCTTGGACCACGAAAGTCCACCAACTAAATTTTCCGCCATGTTGAATTTTTTGAAATACACATTTTTGACATCTCCTCCTAAACCGTAGGTCTGATTGCTGGCATATTTTCTGCGAATCATTATTGGACCAGGCTCATCAAAGGTTGCATATAGCTTGTTGATATGTTATTGTGTTGTGAAGATATTGACCAATTAATTTTTAAGGGGCGGGCTCAGCACATCAATAGACCTAACTTCACAAGCCTTTGGCCCATCATCTCCAAACTTGCAGCATATGTTCACAAGAGTAGCTGAAACATCTGCTGAAAGTTTCATTCAAATCGGCCACATGGTGGCGCTGTAATTAACGCCCAAACATGCGATTTTGGAAAGGCCACGCCCCTCAAACCGTAAGTCCGATTGACTTGAAATGTTACACATATGTGCAACTCCGTGTGATCTACAATAAAGCCTCTTGGACCTCCAAAGTGCACCTGGAAATATTTTCCGCCATATTGGATTTTTTGAAAAACACATTTTTGACATCTCCTCCTAAGCCGTTGGTCTGATTGCTACCAAATTTTCAATGGATCATTATTGGACTAATGTCATCTAAAGTTGCATAAAGCGTGTTGATACCTCATTGCGTTATGAATCTGTTGACCAATGAACTTTAAGAGGGCAGGGCTCAGCACATCAGTAGACCTAACTTCACAAGCCTTTGTCTCCAAACTTGAGGCGTACCAAAGCATTTTCCGCTTGACACATAGGGGGCGCCACAAATATCAGAAACTTGTATCGCAAGATCCGGTGGACAGAATTTTATCAAATTTGGTGCACATACTCTGGGGGCAAGTATTAACCAAGATCTATAGTGTCATATTGATCGGTGCATGTGGGCGTGGCCTATTTAGCTTTTTATGCTAAATTATGCCTTTGCTCAATTTGCTGTGAGCTGGAATGAGCTAGAGACATGAGACTTGGTACCATAACTGTACATGATGTCATAATGCTTCACATAAAATATGAAAACAATTGGCCACATGGTGGCGCTATAACAATTTTCAAGGCCAGCCCCCTCACACCATAAGTCCTATCAATTTGAAATTTGACAGACATGTGCTGCTGAATGTGATCTACAAAAAAGTCTCTTGGACCACGAAAGTCCACCGACTAAATTTTCCGCCATGTTGAATTTTTTGAAAAACACATTTTTGACATCTCCTCCTAAACCGTAGGTCTGATTGCTGGCATATTTTCTGCGAATCATTATTGGACCAGGCTCATCAAAGGTTGCATATAGCTTGTTGATATGTTATTGTGTTGTGAAGATATTGACCAATTAATTTTTAAGGGGCGGGCTCAGCACATCAATAGACCTAACTTCACAAGCCTTTGGCCCATCATCTCCAAACTTGCAGCATATGTTCACAAGAGTAGCTGAAACATCTGCTGAAAGTTTCATTCAAATCGGCCACATGGTGGCGCTGTAATTAACGCCCAAACATGCGATTTTGGAAAGGCCACGCCCCTCAAACCGTAAGTCCGATTGACTTGAAATGTTACACATATGTGCAACTCCGTGTGATCTACAATAAAGCCTCTTGGACCTCCAAAGTGCACCTGGAAATATTTTCCGCCATATTGGATTTTTTGAAAAACATATTTTTGACATCTCCTCCTAAGCCGTTGGTCTGATTGCTACCAAATTTTCAATGGATCATTATTGGACTAATGTCATCTAAAGTTGCATAAAGCGTGTTGATACCTCATTGCGTTATGAATCTGTTGACCAATGAACTTTAAGAGGGCAGGGCTCAGCACATCAGTAGACCTAACTTCACAAGCCTTTGGCCCATCGTCTCCAAACTTGAGGCGTACCAAAGCATTTTCCGCTTGACACATAGGGGGCGCCACAAATATCAGAAACTTGTATCGCAAGATCCGGTGGACAGAATTTTATCAAATTTGGTGCACATACTCTGGGGGCAAGTATTAACCAAGATCTATAGTGTCATATTGATTGGTGCATGTGGGCGTGGCCTATTGAGCATTTTATGCTAAATTATGCCTTTGCTCAATTTGCTGTGAGCTGGAATGAGCTAGAGACATGAGACTTGGTACCATAACTGTACATGATGTCATAATGCTTCACATAAAATATGAAAACAATTGGCCACATGGTGGCGCTATAACAATTTTCAAGGCCAGCCCCCTCACACCATAAGTCCTATCAATTTGAAATTTGACAGACATGTGCTGCTGAATGTGATCTACAAAAAAGTCTCTTTGACCACGAAAGTCCACCAACTAAATTTTCCGCCATGTTGAATTTTTTGAAATACACATTTTTGACATCTCCTCCTAAACCGTAGGTCTGATTGCTGGCATATTTTCTGCGAATCATTATTGGACCAGGCTCATCAAAGGTTGCATATAGCTTGTTGATATGTTATTGTGTTGTGAAGATATTGACCAATTAATTTTTAAGGGGCGGGCTCAGCACATCAATAGACCTAACTTCACAAGCCTTTGGCCCATCATCTCCAAACTTGCAGCATATGTTCACAAGAGTAGCTGAAACATCTGCTGAAAGTTTCATTCAAATCGGCCACATGGTGGCGCTGTAATTAACGCCCAAACATGCGATTTTGGAAAGGCCACGCCCCTCAAACCGTAAGTCCGATTGACTTGAAATGTTACACATATGTGCAACTCCGTGTGATCTACAATAAAGCCTCTTGGACCTCCAAAGTGCACCTGGAAATATTTTCCGCCATATTGGATTTTTTGAAAAACACATTTTTGACATCTCCTCCTAAGCCGTTGGTCTGATTGCTACCAAATTTTCAATGGATCATTATTGGACTAATGTCATCTAAAGTTGCATAAAGCGTTATGAATCTGTTGACCAATGAACTTTAAGAGGTCTGGGCTCAGCACATCAGTAGACCTAACTTCACAAGCCTTTGGCCCATCATCTCCAAACTTGAGGCGTACCAAAGCATTTTCCGCTTGACACATAGGGGGCGCCACAAATATCAGAAACTTGTATCGCAAGATCCGGTGGACAGAATTTTATCAAATTTGGTGCACATACTCTGGGGGCAAGTATTAACCAAGATCTATAGTGTCATATTGATCGATGCATGTGGGCGTGGCCTATTTAGCATTTTATGCTAAATTATGCCTTTGCTCAATTTGCTGTGAGCTGGAATGAGCTAGAGACATGAGACTTGATACCATAACTGTACATGATGTCATAATGCTTCACATAAAATATGAAAACAATTGGCCACATGGTGGCGCTATAACAATTTTCAAGGCCAGCCCCCTCACACCATAAGTCCTATCAATTTGAAATTTGACAGACATGTGCTGCTGAATGTGATCTACAAAAAAGTCTCTTGGACCACGAAAGTCCACCGACTAAATTTTCCGCCATGTTGAATTTTTTGAAAAACACATTTTTGACATCTCCTCCTAAACCGTAGGTCTGATTGCTGGCATATTTTCTGCGAAACATTATTGGACCAGGCTCATCAAAGGTTGCATAAAGCTTGTTGATATGTTATTGTGTTGTGAAGATATTGACCAATTAATTTTTAAGGGGCGGGCTCAGCACATCAATAGACCTAACTTCACAAGCCTTTGGCCCATCATCTCCAATCTTGCAGCATATGTTCACAAGAGTAGCTGAAACATCTGCTGAAAGTTTCATTCAAATCGGCCACATGGTGGCGCTGTAATTAACGCCCAAACATGCGATTTTGGAAAGGCCACGCCCCTCAAACCGTAAGTCCGATTGACTTGAAATGTTACACATATGTGCAACTCCGTGTGATCTACAATAAAGCCTCTTGGACCTCCAAAGTGCACCTGGAAATATTTTCCGCCATATTGGATTTTTTGAAAAACATATTTTTGACATCTCCTCCTAAGCCGTTGGTCTGATTGCTACCAAATTTTCAATGGATCATTATTGGACTAATGTCATCTAAAGTTGCATAAAGCGTGTTGATACCTCATTGCGTTATGAATCTGTTGACCAATGAACTTTAAGAGGGCAGGGCTCAGCACATCAGTAGACCTAACTTCACAAGCCTTTGGCCCATCGTCTCCAAACTTGAGGCGTACCAAAGCATTTTCCGCTTGACACATAGGGGGCGCCACAAATATCAGAAACTTGTATCGCAAGATCCGGTGGACAGAATTTTATCAAATTTGGTGCACATACTCTGGGGGCAAGTATTAACCAAGATCTATAGTGTCATATTGATTGGTGCATGTGGGCGTGGCCTATTGAGCATTTTATGCTAAATTATGCCTTTGCTCAATTTGCTGTGAGCTGGAATGAGCTAGAGACATGAGACTTGGTACCATAACTGTACATGATGTCATAATGCTTCACATAAAATATGAAAACAATTGGCCACATGGTGGCGCTATAACAATTTTCAAGGCCAGCCCCCTCACACCATAAGTCCTATCAATTTGAAATTTGACAGACATGTGCTGCTGAATGTGATCTACAAAAAAGTCTCTTGGACCACGAAAGTCCACTGACTAAATTTTACGCCATGTTGAATTTTTTGAAATACACATTTTTGACATCTCCTCCTAAACCGTAGGTCTGATTGCTGGCATATTTTCTGCGAATCATTATTGGACCAGGCTCATCAAAGGTTGCATATAGCTTGTTGATATGTTATTGTGTTGTGAAGATATTGACCAATTAATTTTTAAGGGGCGGGCTCAGCACATCAATAGACCTAACTTCACAAGCCTTTGGCCCATCATCTCCAAACTTGCAGCATATGTTCACAAGAGTAGCTGAAACATCTGCTGAAAGTTTCATTCAAATCGGCCACATGGTGGCGCTGTAATTAACGCCCAAACATGCGATTTTGGAAAGGCCACGCCCCTCAAACCGTAAGTCCGATTGACTTGAAATGTTACACATATGTGCAACTCCGTGTGATCTACAATAAAGCCTCTTGGACCTCCAAAGTGCACCTGGAAATATTTTCCGCCATATTGGATTTTTTGAAAAACATATTTTTGACATCTCCTCCTAAGCCGTTGGTCTGATTGCTACCAAATTTTCAATGGATCATTATTGGACTAATGTCATCTAAAGTTGCATAAAGCGTGTTGATACCTCATTGCGTTATGAATCTGTTGACCAATGAACTTTAAGAGGGCAGGGCTCAGCACATCAGTAGACCTAACTTCACAAGCCTTTGGCCCATCGTCTCCAAACTTGAGGCGTACCAAAGCATTTTCCGCTTGACACATAGGGGGCGCCACAAATATCAGAAACTTGTATCGCAAGATCCGGTGGACAGAATTTTATCAAATTTGGTGCACATACTCTGGGGGCAAGTATTAACCAAGATCTATAGTGTCATATTGATTGGTGCATGTGGGCGTGGCCTATTGAGCATTTTATGCTAAATTATGCCTTTGCTCAATTTGCTGTGAGCTGGAATGAGCTAGAGACATGAGACTTGGTACCATAACTGTACATGATGTCATAATGCTTCACATAAAATATGAAAACAATTGGCCACATGGTGGCGCTATAACAATTTTCAAGGCCAGCCCCCTCACACCATAAGTCCTATCAATTTGAAATTTGACAGACATGTGCTGCTGAATGTGATCTACAAAAAAGTCTCTTGGACCACGAAAGTCCACCAACTAAATTTTCCGCCATGTTGAATTTTTTGAAATACACATTTTTGACATCTCCTCCTAAACCGTAGGTCTGATTGCTGGCATATTTTCTGCGAATCATTATTGGACCAGGCTCATCAAAGGTTGCATATAGCTTGTTGATATGTTATTGTGTTGTGAAGATATTGACCAATTAATTTTTAAGGGGCGGGCTCAGCACATCAATAGACCTAACTTCACAAGCCTTTGGCCCATCATCTCCAAACTTGCAGCATATGTTCACAAGAGTAGCTGAAACATCTGCTGAAAGTTTCATTCAAATCGGCCACATGGTGGCGCTGTAATTAACGCCCAAACATGCGATTTTGGAAAGGCCACGCCCCTCAAACCGTAAGTCCGATTGACTTGAAATGTTACACATATGTGCAACTCCGTGTGATCTACAATAAAGCCTCTTGGACCTCCAAAGTGCACCTGGAAATATTTTCCGCCATATTGGATTTTTTGAAAAACACATTTTTGACATCTCCTCCTAAGCCGTTGGTCTGATTGCTACCAAATTTTCAATGGATCATTATTGGACTAATGTCATCTAAAGTTGCATAAAGCGTGTTGATACCTCATTGCGTTATGAATCTGTTGACCAATGAACTTTAAGAGGGCAGGGCTCAGCACATCAGTAGACCTAACTTCACAAGCCTTTGTCTCCAAACTTGAGGCGTACCAAAGCATTTTCCGCTTGACACATAGGGGGCGCCACAAATATCAGAAACTTGTATCGCAAGATCCGGTGGACAGAATTTTATCAAATTTGGTGCACATACTCTGGGGGCAAGTATTAACCAAGATCTATAGTGTCATATTGATCGGTGCATGTGGGCGTGGCCTATTTAGCTTTTTATGCTAAATTATGCCTTTGCTCAATTTGCTGTGAGCTGGAATGAGCTAGAGACATGAGACTTGGTACCATAACTGTACATGATGTCATAATGCTTCACATAAAATATGAAAACAATTGGCCACATGGTGGCGCTATAACAATTTTCAAGGCCAGCCCCCTCACACCATAAGTCCTATCAATTTGAAATTTGACAGACATGTGCTGCTGAATGTGATCTACAAAAAAGTCTCTTGGACCACGAAAGTCCACCGACTAAATTTTCCGCCATGTTGAATTTTTTGAAAAACACATTTTTGACAATTCCTTCTAAACCGTAGGTCTGATTGCTGGCATATTTTCTGCGAATCATTATTGGACCAGGCTCATCAAAGCTTGCATAAAGCTTGTTGATATGTTATTGTGTTGTGACGATATTGACCAATTAATTTTTAAGGGGCGGGCTCAGCACATCAATAGACCTAACTTCACAAGCCTTTGGCCCATCATCTCCAAACTTGCAGCATATGTTCACAAGAGTAGCTGAAACATCTGCTGAAAGTTTCATTCAAAACGGCCACATGGTGGCGCTGTAATTAACGCCCAAACATGCGATTTTGGAAAGGCCACGCCCCTCAAACCGTAAGTCCGATTGACTTGAAATGTTACACATATGTGCAACTCCGTGTGATCTACAATAAAGCCTCTTGGACCTCCAAAGTGCACCTGGAAATATTTTCCGCCATATTGGATTTTTTGAAAAACACATTTTTGACATCTCCTCCTAAGCCGTTGGTCTGATTGCTACCAAATTTTCAATGGATCATTATTGGACTAATGTCATCTAAAGTTGCATAAAGCGTGTTGATACCTCATTGCGTTATGAATCTGTTGACCAATGAACTTTAAGAGGGCAGGGCTCAGCACATCAGTAGACCTAACTTCACAAGCCTTTGGCCCATCATCTCCAAACTTGAGGCGTACCAAAGCATTTTCCGCTTGACACATAGGGGGCGCCACAAATATCAGAAACTTATATCGCAAGATCCGGTGGACAGAATTTTATCAAATTTGGTGCACATACTCTGGGGGCAAGTATTAACCAAGATCTATAGTGTCATATTGATCGGTGCATGTGGGCGTGGCCTATTTAGCATTTTATGCTAAATTATGCCTTTGCTCAATTTGCTGTGAGCTGGAATGAGCTAGAGACATGAGACTTGATACCATAACTGTACATGATGTCATAATGCTTCACATAAAATATGAAAACAATTGGCCACATGGTGGCGCTATAACAATTTTCAAGGCCAGCCCCCTCATACCATAAGTCCTATCAATTTGAAATTTGACAGACATGTGCTGCTGAATGTGATCTACAAAAAAGTCTCTTGGACCATGAGAGTCCACCGACTAAATTTTCCGCCATGTTGAATTTTTTGAAAAACACATTTTTGACATCTCCTCCTAAACAGTAGGTCTGATTGCTGGCATATTTTCTGCGAAACATTATTGGACCAGGCTCATCAAAGGTTGCATAAAGCTTGTTGATATGTTATTGTGTTGTGAAGATATTGACCAATTAATTTTTAAGGGGCGGGCTCAGCACATCAATAGACCTAACTTCACAAGCCTTTGGCCCATCATCTCCAATCTTGCAGCATATGTTCACAAGAGTAGCTGAAACATCTGCTAAAAGTTTCATTCAAATCGGCCACATGGTGGCGCTGTAATTAACGCCCAAACATGCGATTTTGGAAAGGCCACGCCCCTCAAACCGTAAGTCCGATTGACTTGAAATGTTACACATATGTGCAACTCCGTGTGATCTACAATAAAGCCTCTTGGACCTCCAAAGTGCACCTGGAAATATTTTCCGCCATATTGGATTTTTTGAAAAACATATTTTTGACATCTCCTCCTAAGCCGTTGGTCTGATTGCTACCAAATTTTCAATGGATCATTATTGGACTAATGTCATCTAAAGTTGCATAAAGCGTGTTGATACCTCATTGCGTTATGAATCTGTTGACCAATGAACTTTAAGAGGGCAGGGCTCAGCACATCAGTAGACCTAACTTCACAAGCCTTTGGCCCATCGTCTCCAAACTTGAGGCGTACCAAAGCATTTTCCGCTTGACACATAGGGGGCGCCACAAATATCAGAAACTTGAATCGCAAGATCCGGTGGACAGAATTTTATCAAATTTGGTGCACATACTCTGGGGGCAAGTATTAACCAAGATCTATAGTGTCATATTGATCGGTGTATGTGGGCGTGGCCTATTTAGCATTTTATGCTAAATTATGCCTTTGCTCAATTTGCTGTGAGCTGGAATGAGCTAGAGACATGAGACTTGGTACCATAACTGTACATGATGTCATAATGCTTCACATAAAATATGAAAACAATTGGCCACATGGTGGCGCTATAACAATTTTCAAGGCCAGCCCCCTCACACCATAAGTCCTATCAATTTGAAATTTGACAGACATGTGCTGCTGAATGTGATCTACAAAAAAGTCTCTTGGACCACGAAAGTCCACCGACTAAATTTTCCGCCATGTTGAATTTTTTGAAATACACATTTTTGACATCTCCTCCTTAACCGTAGGTCTGATTGCTGGCATATTTTCTGCGAATCATTATTGGACCAGGCTCATCAAAGGTTGCATAAAGCTTGTTGATATGTTATTGTGTTGTGAAGATATTGACCAATTAATTTTTAAGGGGCGGGCTCAGCACATCAATAGACCTAACTTCACAAGCCTTTGGCCCATCATCTCCAAACTTGCAGCATATGTTCACAAGAGTAGCTGAAACATCTGCTGAAAGTTTCATTCAAATCGGCCACATGGTGGCGCTGTAATTAACGCCCAAACATGCGATTTTGGAAAGGCCACGCCCCTCAAACCGTAAGTCCGATTGACTTGAAATGTTACACATATGTGCAACTCCGTGTGATCTACAATAAAGCCTCTTGGACCTCCAAAGTGCACCTGGAAATATTTTCCGCCATATTGGATTTTTTGAAAAACACATTTTTGACATCTCCTCCTAAGCCGTTGGTCTGATTGCTACCAAATTTTCAATATTGGACTAATGTCATCTAAAGTTGCATAAAGCGTGTTGATACCTCATTGCGTTATGAATCTGTTGACCAATGAACTTTAAGAGGGCAGGGCTCAGCACATCAGTAGACCTAACTTCACAAGCCTTTGGCCCATCATCTCCAAACTTGAGGCGTACCAAAGCATTTTCCGCTTGACACATAGGGGGCGCCAGAAATATCAGAAACTTGTATCGCAAGATCCGGTGGACAGAATTTTATCAAATTTGGTGCACATACTCTGGGGGCAAGTATTAACCAAGATCTATAGTGTCATATTGATCGGTGCATGTGGGCGTGGCCTATTTAGCATTTTATGCTAAATTATGCCTTTGCTCAATTTGCTGTGAGCTGGAATGAGCTAGAGGCATGAGACTTGATACCATAACTGTACATGATGTCATAATGCTTCACATAAAATATGAAAACAATTGGCCACATGGTGGCGCTATAACAATTTTCAAGGCCAGCCCCCTCACACCATAAGTCCTATCAATTTGAAATTTGACAGACATGTGCTGCTGAATGTGATCTACAAAAAAGTCTCTTGGACCATGAAAGTCCACCGACTAAATTTTCCGCCATGTTGAATTTTTTGAAAAACACATTTTTGACATCTCCTCCTAAACCGTAGGTCTGATTGCTGGCATATTTTCTGCGAAACATTATTGGACCAGGCTCATCAAAGGTTGCATAAAGCTTGTTGATATGTTATTGTGTTGTGAAGATATTGACCAATTAATTTTTAAGGGGCGGGCTCAGCACATCAATAGACCTAACTTCACAAGCCTTTGGCCCATCATCTCCAATCTTGCAGCATATGTTCACAAGAGTAGCTGAAACATCTGCTGAAAGTTTCATTCAAATCGGCCACATGGTGGCGCTGTAATTAACGCCCAAACATGCGATTTTGGAAAGGCCACGCCCCTCAAACCGTAAGTCCGATTGACTTGAAATGTTACACATATGTGCAACTCCGTGTGATCTACAATAAAGCCTCTTCGACCTCCAAAGTGCACCTGGAAATATTTTCCGCCATATTGGATTTTTTGAAAAACATATTTTTGACATCTCCTCCTAAGCCGTTGGTCTGATTGCTACCAAATTTTCAATGGATCATTATTGGACTAATGTCATCTAAAGTTGCATAAAGCGTGTTGATACCTCATTGCGTTATGAATCTGTTGACCAATGAACTTTAAGAGGGCAGGGCTCAGCACATCAGTAGACCTAACTTCACAAGCCTTTGGCCCATCGTCTCCAAACTTGAGGCGTACCAAAGCATTTTCCGCTTGACACATAGGGGGCGCCACAAATATCAGAAACTTGTATCGCAAGATCCGGTGGACAGAATTTTATCAAATTTGGTGCACATACTCTGGGGGCAAGTATTAACCAAGATCTATAGTGTCATATTGATTGGTGCATGTGGGCGTGGCCTATTGAGCATTTTATGCTAAATTATGCCTTTGCTCAATTTGCTGTGAGCTGGAATGAGCTAGAGACATGAGACTTGGTACCATAACTGTACATGATGTCATAATGCTTCACATAAAATATGAAAACAATTGGCCACATGGTGGCGCTATAACAATTTTCAAGGCCAGCCCCCTCACACCATAAGTCCTATCAATTTGAAATTTGACAGACATGTGCTGCTGAATGTGATCTACAAAAAAGTCTCTTGGACCACGAAAGTCCACCGACTAAATTTTCCGCCATGTTGAATTTTTTGAAATACACATTTTTGACATCTCCTCCTAAACCGTAGGTCTGATTGCTGGCATATTTTCTGCGAATCATTATTGGACCAGGCTCATCAAAGGTTGCATAAAGCTTGTTGATATGTTATTGTGTTGTGAAGATATTGACCAATTAATTTTTAAGGGGCGGGCTCAGCACATCAATAGACCTAACTTCACAAGCCTTTGGCCCATCATCTCCAAACTTGCAGCATATGTTCACAAGAGTAGCTGAAACATCTGCTGAAAGTTTCATTCAAATCGGCCACATGGTGGCGCTGTAATTAACGCCCAAACATGCGATTTTGGAAAGGCCACGCCCCTCAAACCGTAAGTCCGATTGACTTGAAATGTTACACATATGTGCAACTCCGTGTGATCTACAATAAAGCCTCTTGGACCTCCAAAGTGCACCTGGAAATATTTTCCGCCATATTGGATTTTTTGAAAAACATATTTTTGACATCTCCTCCTAAGCCGTTGGTCTGATTGCTACCAAATTTTCAATGGATCATTATTGGACTAATGTCATCTAAAGTTGCATAAAGCGTGTTGATACCTCATTGCGTTATGAATCTGTTGACCAATGAACTTTAAGAGGGCAGGGCTCAGCACATCAGTAGACCTAACTTCACAAGCCTTTGGCCCATCGTCTCCAAACTTGAGGCGTACCAAAGCATTTTCCGCTTGACACATAGGGGGCGCCACAAATATCAGAAACTTGTATCGCAAGATCCGGTGGACAGAATTTTATCAAATTTGGTGCACATACTCTGGGGGCAAGTATTAACCAAGATCTATAGTGTCATATTGATTGGTGCATGTGGGCGTGGCCTATTGAGCATTTTATGCTAAATTATGCCTTTGCTCAATTTGCTGTGAGCTGGAATGAGCTAGAGACATGAGACTTGGTACCATAACTGTACATGATGTCATAATGCTTCACATAAAATATGAAAACAATTGGCCACATGGTGGCGCTATAACAATTTTCAAGGCCAGCCCCCTCACACCATAAGTCCTATCAATTTGAAATTTGACAGACATGTGCTGCTGAATGTGATCTACAAAAAAGTCTCTTGGACCACGAAAGTCCACCGACTAAATTTTCCGCCATGTTGAATTTTTTGAAATACACATTTTTGACATCTCCTCCTAAACCGTAGGTCTGATTGCTGGCATATTTTCTGCGAATCATTATTGGACCAGGCTCATCAAAGGTTGCATAAAGCTTGTTGATATGTTATTGTGTTGTGAAGATATTGACCAATTAATTTTTAAGGGGCGGGCTCAGCACATCAATAGACCTAACTTCACAAGCCTTTGGCCCATCATCTCCAAACTTGCAGCATATGTTCACAAGAGTAGCTGAAACATCTGCTGAAAGTTTCATTCAAATCGGCCACATGGTGGCGCTGTAATTAACGCCCAAACATGCGATTTTGGAAAGGCCACGCCCCTCAAACCGTAAGTCCGATTGACTTGAAATGTTACACATATGTGCAACTCCGTGTGATCTACAATAAAGCCTCTTGGACCTCCAAAGTGCACCTGGAAATATTTTCCGCCATATTGGATTTTTTGAAAAACATATTTTTGACATCTCCTCCTAAGCCGTTGGTCTGATTGCTACCAAATTTTCAATGGATCATTATTGGACTAATGTCATCTAAAGTTGCATAAAGCGTGTTGATACCTCATTGCGTTATGAATCTGTTGACCAATGAACTTTAAGAGGGCAGGGCTCAGCACATCAGTAGACCTAACTTCACAAGCCTTTGGCCCATCATCTCCAAACTTGAGGCGTACCAAAGCATTTTCCGCTTGACACATAGGGGGCGCCAGAAATATCAGAAACTTGTATCGCAAGATCCGGTGGACAGAATTTTATCAAATTTGGTGCACATACTCTGGGGGCAAGTATTAACCAAGATCTATAGTGTCATATTGATCGGTGCATGTGGGCGTGGCCTATTTAGCATTTTATGCTAAATTATGCCTTTGCTCAATTTGCTGTGAGCTGGAATGAGCTAGAGGCATGAGACTTGATACCATAACTGTACATGATGTCATAATGCTTCACATAAAATATGAAAACAATTGGCCACATGGTGGCGCTATAACAATTTTCAAGGCCAGCCCCCTCACACCATAAGTCCTATCAATTTGAAATTTGACAGACATGTGCTGCTGAATGTGATCTACAAAAAAGTCTCTTGGACCATGAAAGTCCACCGACTAAATTTTCCGCCATGTTGAATTTTTTGAAAAACACATTTTTGACATCTCCTCCTAAACCGTAGGTCTGATTGCTGGCATATTTTCTGCGAAACATTATTGGACCAGGCTCATCAAAGGTTGCATAAAGCTTGTTGATATGTTATTGTGTTGTGAAGATATTGACCAATTAATTTTTAAGGGGCGGGCTCAGCACATCAATAGACCTAACTTCACAAGCCTTTGGCCCATCATCTCCAATCTTGCAGCATATGTTCACAAGAGTAGCTGAAACATCTGCTGAAAGTTTCATTCAAATCGGCCACATGGTGGCGCTGTAATTAACGCCCAAACATGCGATTTTGGAAAGGCCACGCCCCTCAAACCGTAAGTCCGATTGACTTGAAATGTTACACATATGTGCAACTCCGTGTGATCTACAATAAAGCCTCTTCGACCTCCAAAGTGCACCTGGAAATATTTTCCGCCATATTGGATTTTTTGAAAAACATATTTTTGACATCTCCTCCTAAGCCGTTGGTCTGATTGCTACCAAATTTTCAATGGATCATTATTGGACTAATGTCATCTAAAGTTGCATAAAGCGTGTTGATACCTCATTGCGTTATGAATCTGTTGACCAATGAACTTTAAGAGGGCAGGGCTCAGCACATCAGTAGACCTAACTTCACAAGCCTTTGGCCCATCGTCTCCAAACTTGAGGCGTACCAAAGCATTTTCCGCTTGACACATAGGGGGCGCCACAAATATCAGAAACTTGTATCGCAAGATCCGGTGGACAGAATTTTATCAAATTTGGTGCACATACTCTGGGGGCAAGTATTAACCAAGATCTATAGTGTCATATTGATTGGTGCATGTGGGCGTGGCCTATTGAGCATTTTATGCTAAATTATGCCTTTGCTCAATTTGCTGTGAGCTGGAATGAGCTAGAGACATGAGACTTGGTACCATAACTGTACATGATGTCATAATGCTTCACATAAAATATGAAAACAATTGGCCACATGGTGGCGCTATAACAATTTTCAAGGCCAGCCCCCTCACACCATAAGTCCTATCAATTTGAAATTTGACAGACATGTGCTGCTGAATGTGATCTACAAAAAAGTCTCTTGGACCACGAAAGTCCACCGACTAAATTTTCCGCCATGTTGAATTTTTTGAAATACACATTTTTGACATCTCCTCCTAAACCGTAGGTCTGATTGCTGGCATATTTTCTGCGAATCATTATTGGACCAGGCTCATCAAAGGTTGCATAAAGCTTGTTGATATGTTATTGTGTTGTGAAGATATTGACCAATTAATTTTTAAGGGGCGGGCTCAGCACATCAATAGACCTAACTTCACAAGCCTTTGGCCCATCATCTCCAAACTTGCAGCATATGTTCACAAGAGTAGCTGAAACATCTGCTGAAAGTTTCATTCAAATCGGCCACATGGTGGCGCTGTAATTAACGCCCAAACATGCGATTTTGGAAAGGCCACGCCCCTCAAACCGTAAGTCCGATTGACTTGAAATGTTACACATATGTGCAACTCCGTGTGATCTACAATAAAGCCTCTTGGACCTCCAAAGTGCACCTGGAAATATTTTCCGCCATATTGGATTTTTTGAAAAACATATTTTTGACATCTCCTCCTAAGCCGTTGGTCTGATTGCTACCAAATTTTCAATGGATCATTATTGGACTAATGTCATCTAAAGTTGCATAAAGCGTGTTGATACCTCATTGCGTTATGAATCTGTTGACCAATGAACTTTAAGAGGGCAGGGCTCAGCACATCAGTAGACCTAACTTCACAAGCCTTTGGCCCATCGTCTCCAAACTTGAGGCGTACCAAAGCATTTTCCGCTTGACACATAGGGGGCGCCACAAATATCAGAAACTTGTATCGCAAGATCCGGTGGACAGAATTTTATCAAATTTGGTGCACATACTCTGGGGGCAAGTATTAACCAAGATCTATAGTGTCATATTGATTGGTGCATGTGGGCGTGGCCTATTGAGCATTTTATGCTAAATTATGCCTTTGCTCAATTTGCTGTGAGCTGGAATGAGCTAGAGACATGAGACTTGGTACCATAACTGTACATGATGTCATAATGCTTCACATAAAATATGAAAACAATTGGCCACATGGTGGCGCTATAACAATTTTCAAGGCCAGCCCCCTCACACCATAAGTCCTATCAATTTGAAATTTGACAGACATGTGCTGCTGAATGTGATCTACAAAAAAGTCTCTTGGACCACGAAAGTCCACCGACTAAATTTTCCGCCATGTTGAATTTTTTGAAATACACATTTTTGACATCTCCTCCTAAACCGTAGGTCTGATTGCTGGCATATTTTCTGCGAATCATTATTGGACCAGGCTCATCAAAGGTTGCATAAAGCTTGTTGATATGTTATTGTGTTGTGAAGATATTGACCAATTAATTTTTAAGGGGCGGGCTCAGCACATCAATAGACCTAACTTCACAAGCCTTTGGCCCATCATCTCCAAACTTGCAGCATATGTTCACAAGAGTAGCTGAAACATCTGCTGAAAGTTTCATTCAAATCGGCCACATGGTGGCGCTGTAATTAACGCCCAAACATGCGATTTTGGAAAGGCCACGCCCCTCAAACCGTAAGTCCGATTGACTTGAAATGTTACACATATGTGCAACTCCGTGTGATCTACAATAAAGCCTCTTGGACCTCCAAAGTGCACCTGGAAATATTTTCCGCCATATTGGATTTTTTGAAAAACATATTTTTGACATCTCCTCCTAAGCCGTTGGTCTGATTGCTACCAAATTTTCAATGGATCATTATTGGACTAATGTCATCTAAAGTTGCATAAAGCGTGTTGATACCTCATTGCGTTATGAATCTGTTGACCAATGAACTTTAAGAGGGCAGGGCTCAGCACATCAGTAGACCTAACTTCACAAGCCTTTGGCCCATCATCTCCAAACTTGAGGCGTACCAAAGCATTTTCCGCTTGACACATAGGGGGCGCCACAAATATCAGAAGCTTGTATCGCAAGATCCGGTGGACAGAATTTTATCAAATTTGGTGCACATACTCTGGGGGCAAGTATTAACCAAGATCTATAGTGTCATATTGATTGGTGCATGTGGGCGTGGCCTATTGAGCATTTTATGCTAAATTATGCCTTTGCTCAATTTGCTGTGAGCTGGAATGAGCTAGAGACATGAGACTTGGTACCATAACTGTACATGATGTCATAATGCTTCACATAAAATATGAAAACAATTGGCCACATGGTGGCGCTATAACAATTTTCAAGGCCAGCCCCCTCACACCATAAGTCCTATCAATTTGAAATTTGACAGACATGTGCTGCTGAATGTGATCTACAAAAAAGTCTCTTGGACCACGAAAGTCCACCGACTAAATTTTCCGCCATGTTGAATTTTTTGAAATACACATTTTTGACATCTCCTCCTAAACCGTAGGTCTGATTGCTGGCATATTTTCTGCGAATCATTATTGGACCAGGCTCATCAAAGGTTGCATATAGCTTGTTGATATGTTATTGTGTTGTGAAGATATTGACCAATTAATTTTTAAGGGGCGGGCTCAGCACATCAATAGACCTAACTTCACAAGCCTTTGGCCCATCATCTCCAAACTTGCAGCATATGTTCACAAGAGTAGCTGAAACATCTGCTGAAAGTTTCATTCAAATCGGCCACATGGTGGCGCTGTAATTAACGCCCAAACATGCGATTTTGGAAAGGCCACGCCCCTCAAACCGTAAGTCCGATTGACTTGAAATGTTACACATATGTGCAACTCCGTGTGATCTACAATAAAGCCTCTTGGACCTCCAAAGTGCACCTGGAAATATTTTCCGCCATATTGGATTTTTTGAAAAACACATTTTTGACATCTCCTCCTAAGCCGTTGGTCTGATTGCTACCAAATTTTCAATGGATCATTATTGGACTAATGTCATCTAAAGTTGCATAAAGCGTGTTGATACCTCATTGCGTTATGAATCTGTTGACCAATGAACTTTAAGAGGGCAGGGCTCAGCATATCAGTAGACCTAACTTCACAAGCCTTTGTCTCCAAACTTGAGGCGTACCAAAGCATTTTCCGCTTGACACATAGGGGGCGCCACAAATATCAGAAACTTGTATCGCAAGATCCGGTGGACAGAATTTTATCAAATTTGGTGCACATACTCTGGGGGCAAGTATTAACCAAGATCTATAGTGTCATATTGATCGGTGCATGTGGGCGTGGCCTATTTAGCTTTTTATGCTAAATTATGCCTTTGCTCAATTTGCTGTGAGCTGGAATGAGCTAGAGACATGAGACTTGGTACCATAACTGTACATGATGTCATAATGCTTCACATAAAATATGAAAACAATTGGCCACATGGTGGCGCTATAACAATTTTCAAGGCCAGCCCCCTCACACCATAAGTCCTATCAATTTGAAATTTGACAGACATGTGCTACTGAATGTGATCTACAAAAAAGTCTCTTGGACCACGAAAGTCCACCGACTAAACTTTCCGCCATGTTGAATTTTTTGAAAAACACATTTTTGACAATTCCTTCTAAACCGTAGGTCTGATTGCTGGCATATTTTCTGCGAATCATTATTGGACCAGGCTCATCAAAGGTTGCATAAAGCTTGTTGATATGTTATTGTGTTGTGACGATATTGACCAATTAATTTTTAAGGGGCGGGCTCAGCACATCAATAGACCTAACTTCACAAGCCTTTGGCCCATCATCTCCAAACTTGCAGCATATGTTCACAAGAGTAGCTGAAACATCTGCTGAAAGCTTCATTCAAAACGGCCACATGGTGGCGCTGTAATTAACGCCCAAACATGCGATTTTGGAAAGGCCACGCCCCTCAAACCGTAAGTCCGATTGACTTGAAATGTTACACATATGTGCAACTCCGTGTGATCTACAATAAAGCCTCTTGGACCTCCAAAGTGCACCTGGAAATATTTTCCGCCATATTGGATTTTTTGAAAAACACATTTTTGACATCTCCTCCTAAGCCGTTGGTCTGATTGCTACCAAATTTTCAATATTGGACTAATGTCATCTAAAGTTGCATAAAGCGTGTTGATACCTCATTGCGTTATGAATCTGTTGACCAATGAACTTTAAGAGGGCAGGGCTCAGCACATCAGTAGACCTAACTTCACAAGCCTTTGGCCCATCGTCTCCAAACTTGAGGCGTACCAAAGCATTTTCCGCTTGACACATAGGGGGCGCCACAAATATCAGAAACTTGTATCGCAAGATCCGGTGGACAGAATTTTATCAAATTTGGTGCACATACTCTGGGGGCAAGTATTAACCAAGATCTATAGTGTCATATTGATTGGTGCATGTGGGCGTGGCCTATTGAGCATTTTATGCTAAATTATGCCTTTGCTCAATTTGCTGTGAGCTGGAATGAGCTAGAGACATGAGACTTGGTACCATAACTGTACATGATGTCATAATGCTTCACATAAAATATGAAAACAATTGGCCACATGGTGGCGCTATAACAATTTTCAAGGCCAGCCCCCTCACACCATAAGTCCTATCAATTTGAAATTTGACAGACATGTGCTGCTGAATGTGATCTACAAAAAAGTCTCTTGGACCACGAAAGTCCACCGACTAAATTTTCCGCCATGTTGAATTTTTTGAAATACACATTTTTGACATCTCCTCCTAAACCGTAGGTCTGATTGCTGGCATATTTTCTGCGAATCATTATTGGACCAGGCTCATCAAAGGTTGCATAAAGCTTGTTGATATGTTATTGTGTTGTGAAGATATTGACCAATTAATTTTTAAGGGGCGGGCTCAGCACATCAATAGACCTAACTTCACAAGCCTTTGGCCCATCATCTCCAAACTTGCAGCATATGTTCACAAGAGTAGCTGAAACATCTGCTGAAAGTTTCATTCAAATCGGCCACATGGTGGCGCTGTAATTAACGCCCAAACATGCGATTTTGGAAAGGCCACGCCCCTCAAACCGTAAGTCCGATTGACTTGAAATGTTACACATATGTGCAACTCCGTGTGATCTACAATAAAGCCTCTTGGACCTCCAAAGTGCACCTGGAAATATTTTCCGCCATATTGGATTTTTTGAAAAACATATTTTTGACATCTCCTCCTAAGCCGTTGGTCTGATTGCTACCAAATTTTCAATGGATCATTATTGGACTAATGTCATCTAAAGTTGCATAAAGCGTGTTGATACCTCATTGCGTTATGAATCTGTTGACCAATGAACTTTAAGAGGGCAGGGCTCAGCACATCAGTAGACCTAACTTCACAAGCCTTTGGCCCATCGTCTCCAAACTTGAGGCGTACCAAAGCATTTTCCGCTTGACACATAGGGGGCGCCACAAATATCAGAAACTTGTATCGCAAGATCCGGTGGACAGAATTTTATCAAATTTGGTGCACATACTCTGGGGGCAAGTATTAACCAAGATCTATAGTGTCATATTGATTGGTGCATGTGGGCGTGGCCTATTGAGCATTTTATGCTAAATTATGCCTTTGCTCAATTTGCTGTGAGCTGGAATGAGCTAGAGACATGAGACTTGGTACCATAACTGTACATGATGTCATAATGCTTCACATAAAATATGAAAACAATTGGCCACATGGTGGCGCTATAACAATTTTCAAGGCCAGCCCCCTCACACCATAAGTCCTATCAATTTGAAATTTGACAGACATGTGCTGCTGAATGTGATCTACAAAAAAGTCTCTTGGACCACGAAAGTCCACCGACTAAATTTTCCGCCATGTTGAATTTTTTGAAATACACATTTTTGACATCTCCTCCTAAACCGTAGGTCTGATTGCTGGCATATTTTCTGCGAATCATTATTGGACCAGGCTCATCAAAGGTTGCATAAAGCTTGTTGATATGTTATTGTGTTGTGAAGATATTGACCAATTAATTTTTAAGGGGCGGGCTCAGCACATCAATAGACCTAACTTCACAAGCCTTTGGCCCATCATCTCCAAACTTGCAGCATATGTTCACAAGAGTAGCTGAAACATCTGCTGAAAGTTTCATTCAAATCGGCCACATGGTGGCGCTGTAATTAACGCCCAAACATGCGATTTTGGAAAGGCCACGCCCCTCAAACCGTAAGTCCGATTGACTTGAAATGTTACACATATGTGCAACTCCGTGTGATCTACAATAAAGCCTCTTGGACCTCCAAAGTGCACCTGGAAATATTTTCCGCCATATTGGATTTTTTGAAAAACATATTTTTGACATCTCCTCCTAAGCCGTTGGTCTGATTGCTACCAAATTTTCAATGGATCATTATTGGACTAATGTCATCTAAAGTTGCATAAAGCGTGTTGATACCTCATTGCGTTATGAATCTGTTGACCAATGAACTTTAAGAGGGCAGGGCTCAGCACATCAGTAGACCTAACTTCACAAGCCTTTGGCCCATCGTCTCCAAACTTGAGGCGTACCAAAGCATTTTCCGCTTGACACATAGGGGGCGCCACAAATATCAGAAACTTGTATCGCAAGATCCGGTGGACAGAATTTTATCAAATTTGGTGCACATACTCTGGGGGCAAGTATTAACCAAGATCTATAGTGTCATATTGATTGGTGCATGTGGGCGTGGCCTATTGAGCATTTTATGCTAAATTATGCCTTTGCTCAATTTGCTGTGAGCTGGAATGAGCTAGAGACATGAGACTTGGTACCATAACTGTACATGATGTCATAATGCTTCACATAAAATATGAAAACAATTGGCCACATGGTGGCGCTATAACAATTTTCAAGGCCAGCCCCCTCACACCATAAGTCCTATCAATTTGAAATTTGACAGACATGTGCTGCTGAATGTGATCTACAAAAAAGTCTCTTGGACCACGAAAGTCCACCGACTAAATTTTCCGCCATGTTGAATTTTTTGAAATACACATTTTTGACATCTCCTCCTAAACCGTAGGTCTGATTGCTGGCATATTTTCTGCGAATCATTATTGGACCAGGCTCATCAAAGGTTGCATAAAGCTTGTTGATATGTTATTGTGTTGTGACGATATTGACCAATTAATTTTTAAGGGGCGGGCTCAGCACATCAATAGACCTAACTTCACAAGCCTTTGGCCCATCATCTCCAAACTTGCAGCATATGTTCACAAGAGTAGCTGAAACATCTGCTGAAAGCTTCATTCAAAACGGCCACATGGTGGCGCTGTAATTAACGCCCAAACATGCGATTTTGGAAAGGCCACGCCCCTCAAACCGTAAGTCCGATTGACTTGAAATGTTACACATATGTGCAACTCCGTGTGATCTACAATAAAGCCTCTTGGACCTCCAAAGTGCACCTGGAAATATTTTCCGCCATATTGGATTTTTTGAAAAACACATTTTTGACATCTCCTCCTAAGCCGTTGGTCTGATTGCTACCAAATTTTCAATGGATCATTATTGGACTAATGTCATCTAAAGTTGCATAAAGCGTGTTGATACCTCATTGCGTTATGAATCTGTTGACCAATGAACTTTAAGAGGGCAGGGCTCAGCATATCAGTAGACCTAACTTCACAAGCCTTTGTCTCCAAACTTGAGGCGTACCAAAGCATTTTCCGCTTGACACATAGGGGGCGCCACAAATATCAGAAACTTGTATCGCAAGATCCGGTGGACAGAATTTTATCAAATTTGGTGCACATACTCTGGGGGCAAGTATTAACCAAGATCTATAGTGTCATATTGATCGGTGCATGTGGGCGTGGCCTATTTAGCTTTTTATGCTAAATTATGCCTTTGCTCAATTTGCTGTGAGCTGGAATGAGCTAGAGACATGAGACTTGGTACCATAACTGTACATGATGTCATAATGCTTCACATAAAATATGAAAACAATTGGCCACATGGTGGCGCTATAACAATTTTCAAGGCCAGCCCCCTCACACCATAAGTCCTATCAATTTGAAATTTGACAGACATGTGCTACTGAATGTGATCTACAAAAAAGTCTCTTGGACCACGAAAGTCCACCGACTAAACTTTCCGCCATGTTGAATTTTTTGAAAAACACATTTTTGACAATTCCTTCTAAACCGTAGGTCTGATTGCTGGCATATTTTCTGCGAATCATTATTGGACCAGGCTCATCAAAGGTTGCATAAAGCTTGTTGATATGTTATTGTGTTGTGACGATATTGACCAATTAATTTTTAAGGGGCGGGCTCAGCACATCAATAGACCTAACTTCACAAGCCTTTGGCCCATCATCTCCAAACTTGCAGCATATGTTCACAAGAGTAGCTGAAACATCTGCTGAAAGCTTCATTCAAAACGGCCACATGGTGGCGCTGTAATTAACGCCCAAACATGCGATTTTGGAAAGGCCACGCCCCTCAAACCGTAAGTCCGATTGACTTGAAATGTTACACATATGTGCAACTCCGTGTGATCTACAATAAAGCCTCTTGGACCTCCAAAGTGCACCTGGAAATATTTTCCGCCATATTGGATTTTTTGAAAAACACATTTTTGACATCTCCTCCTAAGCCGTTGGTCTGATTGCTACCAAATTTTCAATATTGGACTAATGTCATCTAAAGTTGCATAAAGCGTGTTGATACCTCATTGCGTTATGAATCTGTTGACCAATGAACTTTAAGAGGGCAGGGCTCAGCACATCAGTAGACCTAACTTCACAAGCCTTTGGCCCATCGTCTCCAAACTTGAGGCGTACCAAAGCATTTTCCGCTTGACACATAGGGGGCGCCACAAATATCAGAAACTTGTATCGCAAGATCCGGTGGACAGAATTTTATCAAATTTGGTGCACATACTCTGGGGGCAAGTATTAACCAAGATCTATAGTGTCATATTGATTGGTGCATGTGGGCGTGGCCTATTGAGCATTTTATGCTAAATTATGCCTTTGCTCAATTTGCTGTGAGCTGGAATGAGCTAGAGACATGAGACTTGGTACCATAACTGTACATGATGTCATAATGCTTCACATAAAATATGAAAACAATTGGCCACATGGTGGCGCTATAACAATTTTCAAGGCCAGCCCCCTCACACCATAAGTCCTATCAATTTGAAATTTGACAGACATGTGCTGCTGAATGTGATCTACAAAAAAGTCTCTTGGACCACGAAAGTCCACCGACTAAATTTTCCGCCATGTTGAATTTTTTGAAATACACATTTTTGACATCTCCTCCTAAACCGTAGGTCTGATTGCTGGCATATTTTCTGCGAATCATTATTGGACCAGGCTCATCAAAGGTTGCATAAAGCTTGTTGATATGTTATTGTGTTGTGAAGATATTGACCAATTAATTTTTAAGGGGCGGGCTCAGCACATCAATAGACCTAACTTCACAAGCCTTTGGCCCATCATCTCCAAACTTGCAGCATATGTTCACAAGAGTAGCTGAAACATCTGCTGAAAGTTTCATTCAAATCGGCCACATGGTGGCGCTGTAATTAACGCCCAAACATGCGATTTTGGAAAGGCCACGCCCCTCAAACCGTAAGTCCGATTGACTTGAAATGTTACACATATGTGCAACTCCGTGTGATCTACAATAAAGCCTCTTGGACCTCCAAAGTGCACCTGGAAATATTTTCCGCCATATTGGATTTTTTGAAAAACATATTTTTGACATCTCCTCCTAAGCCGTTGGTCTGATTGCTACCAAATTTTCAATGGATCATTATTGGACTAATGTCATCTAAAGTTGCATAAAGCGTGTTGATACCTCATTGCGTTATGAATCTGTTGACCAATGAACTTTAAGAGGGCAGGGCTCAGCACATCAGTAGACCTAACTTCACAAGCCTTTGGCCCATCGTCTCCAAACTTGAGGCGTACCAAAGCATTTTCCGCTTGACACATAGGGGGCGCCACAAATATCAGAAACTTGTATCGCAAGATCCGGTGGACAGAATTTTATCAAATTTGGTGCACATACTCTGGGGGCAAGTATTAACCAAGATCTATAGTGTCATATTGATTGGTGCATGTGGGCGTGGCCTATTGAGCATTTTATGCTAAATTATGCCTTTGCTCAATTTGCTGTGAGCTGGAATGAGCTAGAGACATGAGACTTGGTACCATAACTGTACATGATGTCATAATGCTTCACATAAAATATGAAAACAATTGGCCACATGGTGGCGCTATAACAATTTTCAAGGCCAGCCCCCTCACACCATAAGTCCTATCAATTTGAAATTTGACAGACATGTGCTGCTGAATGTGATCTACAAAAAAGTCTCTTGGACCACGAAAGTCCACCGACTAAATTTTCCGCCATGTTGAATTTTTTGAAATACACATTTTTGACATCTCCTCCTAAACCGTAGGTCTGATTGCTGGCATATTTTCTGCGAATCATTATTGGACCAGGCTCATCAAAGGTTGCATAAAGCTTGTTGATATGTTATTGTGTTGTGAAGATATTGACCAATTAATTTTTAAGGGGCGGGCTCAGCACATCAATAGACCTAACTTCACAAGCCTTTGGCCCATCATCTCCAAACTTGCAGCATATGTTCACAAGAGTAGCTGAAACATCTGCTGAAAGTTTCATTCAAATCGGCCACATGGTGGCGCTGTAATTAACGCCCAAACATGCGATTTTGGAAAGGCCACGCCCCTCAAACCGTAAGTCCGATTGACTTGAAATGTTACACATATGTGCAACTCCGTGTGATCTACAATAAAGCCTCTTGGACCTCCAAAGTGCACCTGGAAATATTTTCCGCCATATTGGATTTTTTGAAAAACATATTTTTGACATCTCCTCCTAAGCCGTTGGTCTGATTGCTACCAAATTTTCAATGGATCATTATTGGACTAATGTCATCTAAAGTTGCATAAAGCGTGTTGATACCTCATTGCGTTATGAATCTGTTGACCAATGAACTTTAAGAGGGCAGGGCTCAGCACATCAGTAGACCTAACTTCACAAGCCTTTGGCCCATCGTCTCCAAACTTGAGGCGTACCAAAGCATTTTCCGCTTGACACATAGGGGGCGCCACAAATATCAGAAACTTGTATCGCAAGATCCGGTGGACAGAATTTTATCAAATTTGGTGCACATACTCTGGGGGCAAGTATTAACCAAGATCTATAGTGTCATATTGATTGGTGCATGTGGGCGTGGCCTATTGAGCATTTTATGCTAAATTATGCCTTTGCTCAATTTGCTGTGAGCTGGAATGAGCTAGAGACATGAGACTTGGTACCATAACTGTACATGATGTCATAATGCTTCACATAAAATATGAAAACAATTGGCCACATGGTGGCGCTATAACAATTTTCAAGGCCAGCCCCCTCACACCATAAGTCCTATCAATTTGAAATTTGACAGACATGTGCTGCTGAATGTGATCTACAAAAAAGTCTCTTGGACCACGAAAGTCCACCGACTAAATTTTCCGCCATGTTGAATTTTTTGAAATACACATTTTTGACATCTCCTCCTAAACCGTAGGTCTGATTGCTGGCATATTTTCTGCGAATCATTATTGGACCAGGCTCATCAAAGGTTGCATAAAGCTTGTTGATATGTTATTGTGTTGTGACGATATTGACCAATTAATTTTTAAGGGGCGGGCTCAGCACATCAATAGACCTAACTTCACAAGCCTTTGGCCCATCATCTCCAAACTTGCAGCATATGTTCACAAGAGTAGCTGAAACATCTGCTGAAAGCTTCATTCAAAACGGCCACATGGTGGCGCTGTAATTAACGCCCAAACATGCGATTTTGGAAAGGCCACGCCCCTCAAACCGTAAGTCCGATTGACTTGAAATGTTACACATATGTGCAACTCCGTGTGATCTACAATAAAGCCTCTTGGACCTCCAAAGTGCACCTGGAAATATTTTCCGCCATATTAGATTTTTTGAAAAACACATTTTTGACATCTCCTCCTAAGCCGTTGGTCTGATTGCTACCAAATTTTCAATATTGGACTAATGTCATCTAAAGTTGCATAAAGCGTGTTGATACCTCATTGCGTTATGAATCTGTTGACCAATGAACTTTAAGAGGGCAGGGCTCAGCACATCAGTAGACCTAACTTCACAAGCCTTTGGCCCATCGTCTCCAAACTTGAGGCGTACCAAAGCATTTTCCGCTTGACACATAGGGGGCGCCACAAATATCAGAAACTTGTATCGCAAGATCCGGTGGACAGAATTTTATCAAATTTGGTGCACATACTCTGGGGGCAAGTATTAACCAAGATCTATAGTGTCATATTGATTGGTGCATGTGGGCGTGGCCTATTGAGCATTTTATGCTAAATTATGCCTTTGCTCAATTTGCTGTGAGCTGGAATGAGCTAGAGACATGAGACTTGATACCATAACTGTACATGATGTCATAATGCTTCACATAAAATATGAAAACAATTGGCCACATGGTGGCGCTATAACAATTTTCAAGGCCAGCCCCCTCACACCATAAGTCCTATCAATTTGAAATTTGACAGACATGTGCTGCTGAATGTGATCTACAAAAAAGTCTCTTGGACCACGAAAGTCCACCGACTAAATTTTCCGCCATGTTGAATTTTTTGAAAAACACATTTTTGACATCTCCTCCTAAACCGTAGGTCTGATTGCTGGCATATTTTCTGCGAAACATTATTGGACCAGGCTCATCAAAGGTTGCATAAAGCTTGTTGATATGTTATTGTGTTGTGAAGATATTGACCAATTAATTTTTAAGGGGCGGGCTCAGCACATCAATAGACCTAACTTCACAAGCCTTTGGCCCATCATCTCCAATCTTGCAGCATATGTTCACAAGAGTAGCTGAAACATCTGCTGAAAGTTTCATTCAAATCGGCCACATGGTGGCGCTGTAATTAACGCCCAAACATGCGATTTTGGAAAGGCCACGCCCCTCAAACCGTAAGTCCGATTGACTTGAAATGTTACACATATGTGCAACTCCGTGTGATCTACAATAAAGCCTCTTGGACCTCCAAAGTGCACCTGGAAATATTTTCCGCCATATTGGATTTTTTGAAAAACATATTTTTGACATCTCCTCCTAAGCCGTTGGTCTGATTGCTACCAAATTTTCAATGGATCATTATTGGACTAATGTCATCTAAAGTTGCATAAAGCGTGTTGATACCTCATTGCGTTATGAATCTGTTGACCAATGAACTTTAAGAGGGCAGGGCTCAGCACATCAGTAGACCTAACTTCACAAGCCTTTGGCCCATCGTCTCCAAACTTGAGGCGTACCAAAGCATTTTCCGCTTGACACATAGGGGGCGTAACAAATATCAGAAACTTGTATCGCAAGATCCGGTGGACAGAATTTTATCAAATTTTTTGCACATACTCTGGGGGCAAGTATTAACCAAGATCTATAGTGTCATATTGATTGGTGCATGTGGGCGTGGCCTATTGAGCATTTTATGCTAAATTATGCCTTTGCTCAATTTGCTGTGAGCTGGAATGAGCTAGAGACATGAGACTTGGTACCATAACTGTACATGATGTCATAATGCTTCACATAAAATATGAAAACAATTGGCCACATGGTGGCGCTATAACAATTTTCAAGGCCAGCCCCCTCACACCATAAGTCCTATCAATTTGAAATTTGACAGACATGTGCTGCTGAATGTGATCTACAAAAAAGTCTCTTGGACCACGAAAGTCCACCGACTAAATTTTCCGCCATGTTGAATTTTTTGAAAAACACATTTTTGACATCTCCTCCTAAACCGTAGGTCTGATTGCTGGCATATTTTCTGCGAATCATTATTGGACCAGGCTCATCAAAGGTTGCATAAAGCTTGTTGATATGTTATTGTGTTGTGAAGATATTGACCAATTAATTTTTAAGGGGCGGGCTCAGCACATCAATAATCCTAACTTCACAAGCCTTTGGCCCATCATCTCCAAACTTGCAGCATATGTTCACAAGAGTAGCTGAAACATCTGCTGAAAGTTTCATTCAAATTGGCCACATGGTGGCGCTGTAATTAACGGCCAAACATGCGATTTTGGAAAGGCCACGCCCCTCAAACCGTAAGTCCGATTGACTTGAAATGTTACACATATGTGCAACTCCGTGTGATCTACAATAAAGCCTCTTGGACCTCCAAAGTGCACCTGGAAATATTTTCCGCCATATTGGATTTTTTGAAAAACACATTTTTGACATCTCCTCCTAATCCGTTGGTCTGATTGCTACCAAATTTTCAATGGATCATTATTGGACTAATGTCATCTAAAGTTGCATAAAGCGTGTTGATACCTCATTGCGTTATGAATCTGTTGACCAATGAACTTTAAGAGGGCAGGGCTCAGCACATCAGTAGACCTAACTTCACAAGCCTTTGTCTCCAAACTTGAGGCGTACCAAAGCATTTTCCGCTTGACACATAGGGGGCGCCACAAATATCAGAAACTTGTATCGCAAGATCCGGTGGACAGAATTTTATCAAATTTGGTGCACATACTCTGGGGGCAAGTATTAACCAAGATCTATAGTGTCATATTGATCGGTGCATGTGGGCGTGGCCTATTTAGCTTTTTATGCTAAATTATGCCTTTGCTCAATTTGCTGTGAGCTGGAATGAGCTAGAGACATGAGACTTGGTACCATAACTGTACATGATGTCATAATGCTTCACATAAAATATGAAAACAATTGGCCACATGGTGGCGCTATAACAATTTTCAAGGCCAGCCCCCTCACACCATAAGTCCTATCAATTTGAAATTTGACAGACATGTGCTGCTGAATGTGATCTACAAAAAAGTCTCTTGGACCACGAAAGTCCACCGACTAAATTTTCCGCCATGTTGAATTTTTTGAAAAACACATTTTTGACAATTCCTTCTAAACCGTAGGTCTGATTGCTGGCATATTTTCTGCGAATCATTATTGGACCAGGCTCATCAAAGCTTGCATAAAGCTTGTTGATATGTTATTGTGTTGTGACGATATTGACCAATTAATTTTTAAGGGGCGGGCTCAGCACATCAATAGACCTAACTTCACAAGCCTTTGGCCCATCATCTCCAAACTTGCAGCATATGTTCACAAGAGTAGCTGAAACATCTGCTGAAAGTTTCATTCAAATCGGCCACATGGTGGCGCTGTAATTAACGCCCAAACATGCGATTTTGGAAAGGCCACGCCCCTCAAACCGTAAGTCCGATTGACTTGAAATGTTACACATATGTGCAACTCCGTGTGATCTACAATAAAGCCTCTTGGACCTCCAAAGTGCACCTGGAAATATTTTCCGCCATATTGGATTTTTTGAAAAACATATTTTTGACATCTCCTCCTAAGCCGTTGGTCTGATTGCTACCAAATTTTCAATGGATCATTATTGGACTAATGTCATCTAAAGTTGCATAAAGCGTGTTGATACCTCATTGCGTTATGAATCTGTTGACCAATGAACTTTAAGAGGGCAGGGCTCAGCACATCAGTAGACCTAACTTCACAAGCCTTTGGCCCATCGTCTCCAAACTTGAGGCGTACCAAAGCATTTTCCGCTTGACACATAGGGGGCGCCACAAATATCAGAAACTTGTATCGCAAGATCCGGTGGACAGAATTTTATCAAATTTGGTGCACATACTCTGGGGGCAAGTATTAACCAAGATCTATAGTGTCATATTGATTGGTGCATGTGGGCGTGGCCTATTGAGCATTTTATGCTAAATTATGCCTTTGCTCAATTTGCTGTGAGCTGGAATGAGCTAGAGACATGAGACTTGGTACCATAACTGTACATGATGTCATAATGCTTCACATAAAATATGAAAACAATTGGCCACATGGTGGCGCTATAACAATTTTCAAGGCCAGCCCCCTCACACCATAAGTCCTATCAATTTGAAATTTGACAGACATGTGCTGCTGAATGTGATCTACAAAAAAGTCTCTTGGACCACGAAAGTCCACCGACTAAATTTTCCGCCATGTTGAATTTTTTGAAATACACATTTTTGACATCTCCTCCTAAACCGTAGGTCTGATTTCTGGCATATTTTCTGCGAATCATTATTGGACCAGGCTCATCAAAGGTTGCATAAAGCTTGTTGATATGTTATTGTGTTGTGACGATATTGACCAATTAATTTTTAAGGGGCGGGCTCAGCACATCAATAGACCTAACTTCACAAGCCTTTGGCCCATCATCTCCAAACTTGCAGCATATGTTCACAAGAGTAGCTGAAACATCTGCTGAAAGCTTCATTCAAAACGGCCACATGGTGGCGCTGTAATTAACGCCCAAACATGCGATTTTGGAAAGGCCACGCCCCTCAAACCGTAAGTCCGATTGACTTGAAATGTTACACATATGTGCAACTCCGTGTGATCTACAATAAAGCCTCTTGGACCTCCAAAGTGCACCTGGAAATATTTTCCGCCATATTGGATTTTTTGAAAAACACATTTTTGACATCTCCTAAGCCGTTGGTCTGATTGCTACCAAATTTTCAATATTGGACTAATGTCATCTAAAGTTGCATAAAGCGTGTTGATACCTCATTGCGTTATGAATCTGTTGACCAATGAACTTTAAGAGGGCAGGGCTCAGCACATCAGTAGACCTAACTTCACAAGCCTTTGGCCCATCGTCTCCAAACTTGAGGCGTACCAAAGCATTTTCCGCTTGACACATAGGGGGCGCCACAAATATCAGAAACTTGTATCGCAAGATCCGGTGGACAGAATTTTATCAAATTTGGTGCACATACTCTGGGGGCAAAGATCTATAATGTCATATTGATCGGTGCATGTGGGCGTGGCCTATTTAGCATTTTATGCTAAATTATGCCTTTGCTCAATTTGCTGTGAGCTGGAATGAGCTAGAGACATGAGACTTGATACCATAACTGTACATGATGTCATAATGCTTCACATAAAATATGAAAACAATTGGCCACATGGTGGCGCTATAACAATTTTCAAGGCCAGCCCCCTCACACCATAAGTCCTATCAATTTGAAATTTGACAGACATGTGCTGCTGAATGTGATCTACAAAAAAGTCTCTTGGACCATGAAAGTCCACCGACTAAATTTTCCGCCATGTTGAATTTTTTGAAAAACACATTTTTGACATCTCCTCCTAAACAGTAGGTCTGATTGCTGGCATATTTTCTGCGAAACATTATTGGACCAGGCTCATCAAAGGTTGCATAAAGCTTGTTGATATGTTATTGTGTTGTGAAGATATTGACCAATTAATTTTTAAGGGGCGGGCTCAGCACATCAATAGACCTAACTTCACAAGCCTTTGGCCCATCATCTCCAATCTTGCAGCATATGTTCACAAGAGTAGCTGAAACATCTGCTAAAAGTTTCATTCAAATCGGCCACATGGTGGCGCTGTAATTAACGCCCAAACATGCGATTTTGGAAAGGCCACGCCCCTCAAACCGTAAGTCCGATTGACTTGAAATGTTACACATATGTGCAACTCCGTGTGATCTACAATAAAGCCTCTTGGACCTCCAAAGTGCACCTGGAAATATTTTCCGCCATATTAGATTTTTTGAAAAACACATTTTTGACATCTCCTCCTAAGCCGTTGGTCTGATTGCTACCAAATTTTCAATATTGGACTAATGTCATCTAAAGTTGCATAAAGCGTGTTGATACCTCATTGCGTTATGAATCTGTTGACCAATGAACTTTAAGAGGGCAGGGCTCAGCACATCAGTAGACCTAACTTCACAAGCCTTTGGCCCATCGTCTCCAAACTTGAGGCGTACCAAAGCATTTTCCGCTTGACACATAGGGGGCGCCACAAATATCAGAAACTTGTATCGCAAGATCCGGTGGACAGAATTTTATCAAATTTGGTGCACATACTCTGGGGGCAAGTATTAACCAAGATCTATAGTGTCATATTGATTGGTGCATGTGGGCGTGGCCTATTGAGCATTTTATGCTAAATTATGCCTTTGCTCAATTTGCTGTGAGCTGGAATGAGCTAGAGACATGAGACTTGATACCATAACTGTACATGATGTCATAATGCTTCACATAAAATATGAAAACAATTGGCCACATGGTGGCGCTATAACAATTTTCAAGGCCAGCCCCCTCACACCATAAGTCCTATCAATTTGAAATTTGACAGACATGTGCTGCTGAATGTGATCTACAAAAAAGTCTCTTGGACCACGAAAGTCCACCGACTAAATTTTCCGCCATGTTGAATTTTTTGAAAAACACATTTTTGACATCTCCTCCTAAACCGTAGGTCTGATTGCTGGCATATTTTCTGCGAAACATTATTGGACCAGGCTCATCAAAGGTTGCATAAAGCTTGTTGATATGTTATTGTGTTGTGAAGATATTGACCAATTAATTTTTAAGGGGCGGGCTCAGCACATCAATAGACCTAACTTCACAAGCCTTTGGCCCATCATCTCCAATCTTGCAGCATATGTTCACAAGAGTAGCTGAAACATCTGCTGAAAGTTTCATTCAAATCGGCCACATGGTGGCGCTGTAATTAACGCCCAAACATGCGATTTTGGAAAGGCCACGCCCCTCAAACCGTAAGTCCGATTGACTTGAAATGTTACACATATGTGCAACTCCGTGTGATCTACAATAAAGCCTCTTGGACCTCCAAAGTGCACCTGGAAATATTTTCCGCCATATTGGATTTTTTGAAAAACATATTTTTGACATCTCCTCCTAAGCCGTTGGTCTGATTGCTACCAAATTTTCAATGGATCATTATTGGACTAATGTCATCTAAAGTTGCATAAAGCGTGTTGATACCTCATTGCGTTATGAATCTGTTGACCAATGAACTTTAAGAGGGCAGGGCTCAGCACATCAGTAGACCTAACTTCACAAGCCTTTGGCCCATCGTCTCCAAACTTGAGGCGTACCAAAGCATTTTCCGCTTGACACATAGGGGGCGTAACAAATATCAGAAACTTGTATCGCAAGATCCGGTGGACAGAATTTTATCAAATTTTTTGCACATACTCTGGGGGCAAGTATTAACCAAGATCTATAGTGTCATATTGATTGGTGCATGTGGGCGTGGCCTATTGAGCATTTTATGCTAAATTATGCCTTTGCTCAATTTGCTGTGAGCTGGAATGAGCTAGAGACATGAGACTTGGTACCATAACTGTACATGATGTCATAATGCTTCACATAAAATATGAAAACAATTGGCCACATGGTGGCGCTATAACAATTTTCAAGGCCAGCCCCCTCACACCATAAGTCCTATCAATTTGAAATTTGACAGACATGTGCTGCTGAATGTGATCTACAAAAAAGTCTCCTGGACCACGAAAGTCCACCGACTAAATTTTCCGCCATGTTGAATTTTTTGAAAAACACATTTTTGACATCTCCTCCTAAACCGTAGGTCTGATTGCTGGCATATTTTCTGCGAATCATTATTGGACCAGGCTCATCAAAGGTTGCATAAAGCTTGTTGATATGTTATTGTGTTGTGAAGATATTGACCAATTAATTTTTAAGGGGCGGGCTCAGCACATCAATAATCCTAACTTCACAAGCCTTTGGCCCATCATCTCCAAACTTGCAGCATATGTTCACAAGAGTAGCTGAAACATCTGCTGAAAGTTTCATTCAAATTGGCCACATGGTGGCGCTGTAATTAACGGCCAAACATGCGATTTTGGAAAGGCCACGCCCCTCAAACCGTAAGTCCGATTGACTTGAAATGTTACACATATGTGCAACTCCGTGTGATCTACAATAAAGCCTCTTGGACCTCCAAAGTGCACCTGGAAATATTTTCCGCCATATTGGATTTTTTGAAAAACACATTTTTGACATCTCCTCCTAATCCGTTGGTCTGATTGCTACCAAATTTTCAATGGATCATTATTGGACTAATGTCATCTAAAGTTGCATAAAGCGTGTTGATACCTCATTGCGTTATGAATCTGTTGACCAATGAACTTTAAGAGGGCAGGGCTCAGCACATCAGTAGACCTAACTTCACAAGCCTTTGTCTCCAAACTTGAGGCGTACCAAAGCATTTTCCGCTTGACACATAGGGGGCGCCACAAATATCAGAAACTTGTATCGCAAGATCCGGTGGACAGAATTTTATCAAATTTGGTGCACATACTCTGGGGGCAAGTATTAACCAAGATCTATAGTGTCATATTGATCGGTGCATGTGGGCGTGGCCTATTTAGCTTTTTATGCTAAATTATGCCTTTGCTCAATTTGCTGTGAGCTGGAATGAGCTAGAGACATGAGACTTGGTACCATAACTGTACATGATGTCATAATGCTTCACATAAAATATGAAAACAATTGGCCACATGGTGGCGCTATAACAATTTTCAAGGCCAGCCCCCTCACACCATAAGTCCTATCAATTTGAAATTTGACAGACATGTGCTGCTGAATGTGATCTACAAAAAAGTCTCTTGGACCACGAAAGTCCACCGACTAAATTTTCCGCCATGTTGAATTTTTTGAAAAACACATTTTTGACAATTCCTTCTAAACCGTAGGTCTGATTGCTGGCATATTTTCTGCGAATCATTATTGGACCAGGCTCATCAAAGCTTGCATAAAGCTTGTTGATATGTTATTGTGTTGTGACGATATTGACCAATTAATTTTTAAGGAGCGGGCTCAGCACATCAATAGACCTAACTTCACAAGCCTTTGGCCCATCATCTCCAAACTTGCAGCATATGTTCACAAGAGTAGCTGAAACATCTGCTGAAAGTTTCATTCAAATCGGCCACATGGTGGCGCTGTAATTAACGCCCAAACATGCGATTTTGGAAAGGCCACGCCCCTCAAACCGTAAGTCCGATTGACTTGAAATGTTACACATATGTGCAACTCCGTGTGATCTACAATAAAGCCTCTTGGACCTCCAAAGTGCACCTGGAAATATTTTCCGCCATATTGGATTTTTTGAAAAACATATTTTTGACATCTCCTCCTAAGCCGTTGGTCTGATTGCTACCAAATTTTCAATGGATCATTATTGGACTAATGTCATCTAAAGTTGCATAAAGCGTGTTGATACCTCATTGCGTTATGAATCTGTTGACCAATGAACTTTAAGAGGGCAGGGCTCAGCACATCAGTAGACCTAACTTCACAAGCCTTTGGCCCATCGTCTCCAAACTTGAGGCGTACCAAAGCATTTTCCGCTTGACACATAGGGGGCGCCACAAATATCAGAAACTTGTATCGCAAGATCCGGTGGACAGAATTTTATCAAATTTGGTGCACATACTCTGGGGGCAAGTATTAACCAAGATCTATAGTGTCATATTGATTGGTGCATGTGGGCGTGGCCTATTGAGCATTTTATGCTAAATTATGCCTTTGCTCAATTTGCTGTGAGCTGGAATGAGCTAGAGACATGAGACTTGGTACCATAACTGTACATGATGTCATAATGCTTCACATAAAATATGAAAACAATTGGCCACATGGTGGCGCTATAACAATTTTCAAGGCCAGCCCCCTCACACCATAAGTCCTATCAATTTGAAATTTGACAGACATGTGCTGCTGAATGTGATCTACAAAAAAGTCTCTTGGACCACGAAAGTCCACCGACTAAATTTTCCGCCATGTTGAATTTTTTGAAATACACATTTTTGACATCTCCTCCTAAACCGTAGGTCTGATTTCTGGCATATTTTCTGCGAATCATTATTGGACCAGGCTCATCAAAGGTTGCATAAAGCTTGTTGATATGTTATTGTGTTGTGACGATATTGACCAATTAATTTTTAAGGGGCGGGCTCAGCACATCAATAGACCTAACTTCACAAGCCTTTGGCCCATCATCTCCAAACTTGCAGCATATGTTCACAAGAGTAGCTGAAACATCTGCTGAAAGCTTCATTCAAAACGGCCACATGGTGGCGCTGTAATTAACGCCCAAACATGCGATTTTGGAAAGGCCACGCCCCTCAAACCGTAAGTCCGATTGACTTGAAATGTTACACATATGTGCAACTCCGTGTGATCTACAATAAAGCCTCTTGGACCTCCAAAGTGCACCTGGAAATATTTTCCGCCATATTGGATTTTTTGAAAAACACATTTTTGACATCTCCTAAGCCGTTGGTCTGATTGCTACCAAATTTTCAATATTGGACTAATGTCATCTAAAGTTGCATAAAGCGTGTTGATACCTCATTGCGTTATGAATCTGTTGACCAATGAACTTTAAGAGGGCAGGGCTCAGCACATCAGTAGACCTAACTTCACAAGCCTTTGGCCCATCGTCTCCAAACTTGAGGCGTACCAAAGCATTTTCCGCTTGACACATAGGGGGCGCCACAAATATCAGAAACTTGTATCGCAAGATCCGGTGGACAGAATTTTATCAAATTTGGTGCACATACTCTGGGGGCAAAGATCTATAATGTCATATTGATCGGTGCATGTGGGCGTGGCCTATTTAGCATTTTATGCTAAATTATGCCTTTGCTCAATTTGCTGTGAGCTGGAATGAGCTAGAGACATGAGACTTGATACCATAACTGTACATGATGTCATAATGCTTCACATAAAATATGAAAACAATTGGCCACATGGTGGCGCTATAACAATTTTCAAGGCCAGCCCCCTCACACCATAAGTCCTATCAATTTGAAATTTGACAGACATGTGCTGCTGAATGTGATCTACAAAAAAGTCTCTTGGACCATGAAAGTCCACCGACTAAATTTTCCGCCATGTTGAATTTTTTGAAAAACACATTTTTGACATCTCCTCCTAAACAGTAGGTCTGATTGCTGGCATATTTTCTGCGAAACATTATTGGACCAGGCTCATCAAAGGTTGCATAAAGCTTGTTGATATGTTATTGTGTTGTGAAGATATTGACCAATTAATTTTTAAGGGGCGGGCTCAGCACATCAATAGACCTAACTTCACAAGCCTTTGGCCCATCATCTCCAATCTTGCAGCATATGTTCACAAGAGTAGCTGAAACATCTGCTAAAAGTTTCATTCAAATCGGCCACATGGTGGCGCTGTAATTAACGCCCAAACATGCGATTTTGGAAAGGCCACGCCCCTCAAACCGTAAGTCCGATTGACTTGAAATGTTACACATATGTGCAACTCCGTGTGATCTACAATAAAGCCTCTTGGACCTCCAAAGTGCACCTGGAAATATTTTCCGCCATATTGGATTTTTTGAAAAACATATTTTTGACATCTCCTCCTAAGCCGTTGGTCTGATTGCTACCAAATTTTCAATGGATCATTATTGGACTAATGTCATCTAAAGTTGCATAAAGCGTGTTGATACCTCATTGCGTTATGAATCTGTTGACCAATGAACTTTAAGAGGGCAGGGCTCAGCACATCAGTAGACCTAACTTCACAAGCCTTTGGCCCATCGTCTCCAAACTTGAGGCATACCAAAGCATTTTCCGCTTGACACATAGGGGGCGCCACAAATATCAGAAACTTGTATCGCAAGATCCGGTAGACAGAATTTTATCAAATTTGGTGCACATACTCTGGGGGCAAGTATTAACCAAGATCTATAGTGTCATATTGATTGGTGCATGTGGGCGTGGCCTATTGAGCATTTTATGCTAAATTATGCCTTTGCTCAATTTGCTGTGAGCTGGAATGAGCTAGAGACATGAGACTTGGTACCATAACTGTACATGATGTCATAATGCTTCACATAAAATATGAAAACAATTGGCCACATGGTGGCGCTATAACAATTTTCAAGGCCAGCCCCCTCACACCATAAGTCCTATCAATTTGAAATTTGACAGACATGTACTGCTGAATGTGATCTACAAAAAAGTCTCTTGGACCACGAAAGTCCACCGACTAAATTTTCCGCCATGTTGAATTTTTTGAAATACACATTTTTGACATCTCCTCCTTAACCGTAGGTCTGATTGCTGGCATATTTTCTGCGAATCATTATTGGACCAGGCTCATCAAAGGTTGCATAAAGCTTGTTGATATGTTATTGTGTTGTGAAGATATTGACCAATTAATTTTTAAGGGGCGGGCTCAGCACATCAATAGACCTAACTTCACAAGCCTTTGGCCCATCATCTCCAAACTTGCAGCATATGTTCACAAGAGTAGCTGAAACATCTGCTGAAAGTTTCATTCAAATCGGCCACATGGTGGCGCTGTAATTAACGCCCAAACATGCGATTTTGGAAAGGCCACGCCCCTCAAACCGTAAGTCCGATTGACTTGAAATGTTACACATATGTGCAACTCCGTGTGATCTACAATAAAGCCTCTTGGACCTCCAAAGTGCACCTGGAAATATTTTCCGCCATATTGGATTTTTTGAAAAACACATTTTTGACATCTCCTCCTAAGCCGTTGGTCTGATTGCTACCAAATTTTCAATGGATCATTATTGGACTAATGTCATCTAAAGTTGCATAAAGCGTGTTGATACCTCATTGCGTTATGAATCTGTTGACCAATGAACTTTAAGAGGGCAGGGCTCAGCACATCAGTAGACCTAACTTCACAAGCCTTTGGCCCATCGTCTCCAAACTTGAGGCATACCAAAGCATTTTCCGCTTGACACATAGGGGGCGCCACAAATATCAGAAACTTGTATCGCAAGATCCGGTGGACAGAATTTTATCAAATTTGGTGCACATACTCTGGGGGCAAGTATTAACCAAGATCTATAGTGTCATATTGATTGGTGCATGTGGACGTGACCTATTGAGCATTTTATGCTAAATTATGCCTTTGCTCAATTTGCTGTGAGCTGGAATGAGCTAGAGACATGAGACTTGGTACCATAACTGTACATGATGTCATAATGCTTCACATAAAATATGAAAACAATTGGCCACATGGTGGCGCTATAACAATTTTCAAGGCCAGCCCCCTCACACCATAAGTCCTATCAATTTGAAATTTGACAGACATGTGCTGCTGAATGTGATCTACAAAAAAGTCTCTTGGACCACGAAAGTCCACCGACTAAATTTTCCGCCATGTTGAATTTTTTGAAATACACATTTTTGACATCTCCTCCTTAACCGTAGGTCTGATTGCTGGCATATTTTCTGCGAATCATTATTGGACCAGGCTCATCAAAGGTTGCATAAAGCTTGTTGATATGTTATTGTGTTGTGAAGATATTGACCAATTAATTTTTAAGGGGCGGGCTCAGCACATCAATAGACCTAACTTCACAAGCCTTTGGCCCATCATCTCCAAACTTGCAGCATATGTTCACAAGAGTAGCTGAAACATCTGCTGAAAGTTTCATTCAAATCGGCCACATGGTGGCGCTGTAATTAACGCCCAAACATGCGATTTTGGAAAGGCCACGCCCCTCAAACCGTAAGTCCGATTGACTTGAAATGTTACACATATGTGCAACTCTGTGTGATCTACAATAAAGCCTCTTGGACCTCCAAAGTGCACCTGGAAATATTTTCCGCCATATTGGATTTTTTGAAAAACACATTTTTGACATCTCCTCCTAAGCCGTTGGTCTGATTGCTACCAAATTTTCAATGGATCATTATTGGACTAATGTCATCTAAAGTTGCATAAAGCGTGTTGATACCTCATTGCGTTATGAATCTGTTGACCAATGAACTTTAAGAGGGCAGGGCTCAGCACATCAGTAGACCTAACTTCACAAGCCTTTGTCCCATCGTCTCCAAACTTGAGGCATACCAAAGCATTTTCCGCTTGACACATAGGGGGCGCCACAAATATCAGAAACTTGTATCGCAAGATCCGGTGGACAGAATTTTATCAAATTTGGTGCACATACTCTGGGGGCAAGTATTAACCAAGATCTATAGTGTCATATTGATTGGTGCATGTGGGCGTGGCCTATTGAGCATTTTATGCTAAATTATGCCTTTGCTCAATTTGCTGTGAGCTGGAATGAGCTAGAGACATGAGACTTGGTACCATAACTGTACATGATGTCATAATGCTTCACATAAAATATGAAAACAATTGGCCACATGGTGGCGCTATAACAATTTTCAAGGCCAGCCCCCTCACACCATAAGTCCTATCAATTTGAAATTTGACAGACATGTGCTGCTGAATGTGATCTACAAAAAAGTCTCTTGGACCACAAAAGTCCACCGACTAAATTTTCCGCCATGTTGAATTTTTTGAAAAACACATTTTTGACAATTCCTTCTAAACCGTAGGTCTGATTGCTGGCATATTTTCTGCGAATCATTATTGGACCAGGCTCATCAAAGCTTGCATAAAGCTTGTTGATATGTTATTGTGTTGTGACGATATTGACCAATTAATTTTTAAGGGGCGGGCTCAGCACATCAATAGACCTAACTTCACAAGCCTTTGGCCCATCATCTCCAAACTTGCAGCATATGTTCACAAGAGTAGCTGAAACATCTGCTGAAAGTTTCATTCAAAACGGCCACATGGTGGCGCTGTAATTAACGCCCAAACATGCGATTTTGGAAAGGCCACGCCCCTCAAACCGTAAGTCTGATTGACTTGAAATGTTACACATATGTGCAACTCCGTGTGATCTACAATAAAGCCTCTTGGACCTCCAAAGTGCACCTGGAAATATTTTCCGCCATATTGGATTTTTTGAAAAACACATTTTTGACATCTCCTCCTAAGCCGTTGGTCTGATTGCTACCAAATTTTCAATGGATCATTATTGGACTAATGTCATCTAAAGTTGCATAAAGCGTGTTGATACCTCATTGCGTTATGAATCTGTTGACCAATGAACTTTAAGAGGGCAGGGCTCAGCACATCAGTAGACCTAACTTCACAAGCCTTTGGCCCATCATCTCCAAACTTGAGGCGTACCAAAGCATTTTCCGCTTGACACATAGGGGGCGCCACAAATATCAGAAACTTGTATCGCAAGATCCGGTGGACAGAATTTTATCAAATTTGGTGCACATACTCTGGGGGCAAGTATTAACCAAGATCTATAGTGTCATATTGATCGGTGCATGTGGGCGTGGCCTATTTAGCATTTTATGCTAAATTATGCCTTTGCTCAATTTGCTGTGAGCTGGAATGAGCTAGAGACATGAGACTTGGTACCATAACTGTACATGATGTCATAATGCTTCACATAAAATATGAAAACAATTGGCCACATGGTGGCGCTATAACAATTTTCAAGGCCAGCCCCCTCACACCATAAGTCCTATCAATTTGAAATTTGACAGACATGTGCTGCTGAATGTGATCTACAAAAAAGTCTCTTGGACCACGAAAGTCCACCGACTAAATTTTCCGCCATGTTGAATTTTTTGAAATACACATTTTTGACATCTCCTCCTTAACCGTAGGTCTGATTGCTGGCATATTTTCTGCGAATCATTATTGGACCAGGCTCATCAAAGGTTGCATAAAGCTTGTTGATATGTTATTGTGTTGTGAAGATATTGACCAATTAATTTTTAAGGGGCGGGCTCAGCACATCAATAGACCTAACTTCACAAGCCTTTGGCCCATCATCTCCAAACTTGCAGCATATGTTCACAAGAGTAGCTGAAACATCTGCTGAAAGTTTCATTCAAATCGGCCACATGGTGGCGCTGTAATTAACGCCCAAACATGCGATTTTGGAAAGGCCACGCCCCTCAAACCGTAAGTCCGATTGACTTGAAATGTTACACATATGTGCAACTCCGTGTGATCTACAATAAAGCCTCTTGGACCTCCAAAGTGCACCTAGAAATATTTTCCGCCATATTGGATTTTTTGAAAAACACATTTTTGACATCTCCTCCTAAGCCGTTGGTCTGATTGCTACCAAATTTTCAATGGATCATTATTGGACTAATGTCATCTAAAGTTGCATAAAGCGTGTTGATACCTCATTGCGTTATGAATCTGTTGACCAATGAACTTTAAGAGGGCAGGGCTCAGCACATCAGTAGACCTAACTTCACAAGCCTTTGTCCCATCGTCTCCAAACTTGAGGCATACCAAAGCATTTTCCGCTTGACACATAGGGGGCGCCACAAATATCAGAAACTTGTATCGCAAGATCCGGTGGACAGAATTTTATCAAATTTGGTGCACATACTCTGGGGGCAAGTATTAACCAAGATCTATAGTGTCATATTGATTGGTGCATGTGGGCGTGGCCTATTGAGCATTTTATGCTAAATTATGCCTTTGCTCAATTTGCTGTGAGCTGGAATGAGCTAGAGACATGAGACTTGGTACCATAACTGTACATGATGTCATAATGCTTCACATAAAATATGAAAACAATTGGCCACATGGTGGCGCTATAACAATTTTCAAGGCCAGCCCCCTCACACCATAAGTCCTATCAATTTGAAATTTGACAGACATGTGCTGCTGAATGTGATCTACAAAAAAGTCTCTTGGACCACGAAAGTCCACCGACTAAATTTTCCGCCATGTTGAATTTTTTGAAATACACATTTTTGACATCTCCTCCTTAACCGTAGGTCTGATTGCTGGCATATTTTCTGCGAATCATTATTGGACCAGGCTCATCAAAGGTTGCATAAAGCTTGTTGATATGTTATTGTGTTGTGAAGATATTGACCAATTAATTTTTAAGGGGCGGGCTCAGCACATCAATAGACCTAACTTCACAAGCCTTTGGCCCATCATCTCCAAACTTGCAGCATATGTTCACAAGAGTAGCTGAAACATCTGCTGAAAGTTTCATTCAAATCGGCCACATGGTGGCGCTGTAATTAACGCCCAAACATGCGATTTTGGAAAGGCCACGCCCCTCAAACCGTAAGTCCGATTGACTTGAAATGTTACACATATGTGCAACTCCGTGTGATCTACAATAAAGCCTCTTGGACCTCCAAAGTGCACCTGGAAATATTTTCCGCCATATTGGATTTTTTGAAAAACACATTTTTGACATCTCCTCCTAAGCCGTTGGTCTGATTGCTACCAAATTTTCAATGGATCATTATTGGACTAATGTCATCTAAAGTTGCATAAAGCGTGTTGATACCTCATTGCGTTATGAATCTGTTGACCAATGAACTTTAAGAGGGCAGGGCTCAGCACATCAATAGACCTAACTTCACAAGCCTTTGTCTCCAAACTTGAGGCGTACCAAAGCATTTTCCGCTTGACACATAGGGGGCGCCACAAATATCAGAAACTTGTATCGCAAGATCCGGTGGACAGAATTTTATCAAATTTGGTGCACATACTCTGGGGGCAAGTATTAACCAAGATCTATAGTGTCATATTGATCGGTGCATGTGGGCGTGGCCTATTGAGCATTTTATGCTAAATTATGCCTTTGCTTAATTTGCTGTGAGCTGGAATGAGCTAGAGACATGAGACTTGGTACCATAACTGTACATGATGTCATAATGCTTCACATAAAATATGAAAACAATTGGCCACATGGTGGCGCTATAACAATTTTCAAGGCCAGCCCCCTCACACCATAAGTCCTATCAATTTGAAATTTGACAGACATGTGCTGCTGAATGTGATCTACAAAAAAGTCTCTTGGACCACGAAAGTCCACCGACTAAATTTTCCGCCATGTTGAATTTTTTGAAATACACATTTTTGACATCTCCTCCTTAACCGTAGGTCTGATTGCTGGCATATTTTCTGCGAATCATTATTGGACCAGGCTCATCAAAGGTTGCATAAAGCTTGTTGATATGTTATTGTGTTGTGAAGATATTGACCAATTAATTTTTAAGGGGCGGGCTCAGCACATCAATAGACCTAACTTCACAAGCCTTTGGCCCATCATCTCCAAACTTGCAGCTTATGTTCACAAGAGTAGCTGAAACATCTGCTGAAAGTTTCATTCAAATCGGCCACATGGTGGCGCTGTAATTAACGCCCAAACATGCGATTTTGGAAAGGCCACGCCCCTCAAACCGTAAGTCCGATTGACTTGAAATGTTACACATATGTGCAACTCCGTGTGATCTACAATAAAGCCTCTTGGACCTCCAAAGTGCACCTGGAAATATTTTCCGCCATATTGGATTTTTTGAAAAACACATTTTTGACATCTCCTCCTAAGCCGTTGGTCTGATTGCTACCAAATTTTCAATGGATCATTATTGGACTAATGTCATCTAAAGTTGCATAAAGCGTGTTGATACCTCATTGCGTTATGAATCTGTTGACCAATGAACTTTAAGAGGGCAGGGCTCAGCACATCAATAGACCTAACTTCACAAGCCTTTGTCTCCAAACTTGAGGCGTACCAAAGCATTTTCCGCTTGACACATAGGGGGCGCCACAAATATCAGAAACTTGTATCGCAAGATCCGGTGGACAGAATTTTATCAAATTTGGTGCACATACTCTGGGGGCAAGTATTAACCAAGATCTATAGTGTCATATTGATCGGTGCATGTGGGCGTGGCCTATTTAGCATTTTATGCTAAATTATGCCTTTGCTCAATTTGCTGTGAGCTGGAATGAGCTAGAGACATGAGACTTGGTACCATAACTGTACATGATGTCATAATGCTTCACATAAAATATGAAAACAATTGGCCACATGGTGGCGCTATAACAATTTTCAAGGCCAGCCCCCTCACACCATAAGTCCTATCAATTTGAAATTTGACAGACATGTGCTGCTGAATGTGATCTACAAAAAAGTCTCTTGGACCACGAAAGTCCACCGACTAAATTTTCCGCCATGTTGAATTTTTTGAAATACACATTTTTGACATCTCCTCCTTAACCGTAGGTCTGATTGCTGGCATATTTTCTGCGAATCATTATTGGACCAGGCTCATCAAAGGTTGCATAAAGCTTGTTGATATGTTATTGTGTTGTGAAGATATTGACCAATTAATTTTTAAGGGGCGGGCTCAGCACATCAATAGACCTAACTTCACAAGCCTTTGGCCCATCATCTCCAAACTTGCAGCATATGTTCACAAGAGTAGCTGAAACATCTGCTGAAAGTTTCATTCAAATCGGCCACATGGTGGCGCTGTAATTAACGCCCAAACATGCGATTTTGGAAAGGCCAGGCCCCTCAAACCGTAAGTCCGATTGACTTGAAATGTTACACATATGTGCAACTCCGTGTGATCTACAATAAAGCCTCTTGGACCTCCAAAGTGCACCTGGAAATATTTTCCGCCATATTGGATTTTTTGAAAAACACATTTTTGACATCTCCTCCTAAGCCGTTGGTCTGATTGCTACCAAATTTTCAATGGATCATTATTGGACTAATGTCATCTAAAGTTGCATAAAGCGTGTTGATACCTCATTGCGTTATGAATCTGTTGACCAATGAACTTTAAGAGGGCAGGGCTCAGCACATCAATAGACCTAACTTCACAAGCCTTTGTCTCCAAACTTGAGGCGTACCAAAGCATTTTCCGCTTGACACATAGGGGGCGCCACAAATATCAGAAACTTGTATCGCAAGATCCGGTGGACAGAATTTTATCAAATTTGGTGCACATACTCTGGGGGCAAGTATTAACCAAGATCTATAGTGTCATATTGATCGGTGCATGTGGGCGTGGCCTATTTAGCATTTTATGCTAAATTATGCCTTTGCTCAATTTGCTGTGAGCTGGAATGAGCTAGAGACATGAGACTTGGTACCATAACTGTACATGATGTCATAATGCTTCACATAAAATATTAAAACAATTGGCCACATGGTGGCGCTATAACAATTTTCAAGGCCAGCCCCCTCACACCATAAGTCCTATCAATTTGAAATTTGACAGACATGTGCTGCTGAATGTGATCTACAAAAAAGTCTCTTGGACCACGAAAGTCCACCGACTAAATTTTCCGCCATGTTGAATTTTTTGAAAAACACATTTTGGACATCTCCTCCTAAACCGTAGGTCTGATTGCTGGCATATTTTCTGCGAATCATTATTGGACCAGGCTCATCAAAGGTTGCATAAAGCTTGTTGATATGTTATTGTGTTGTGAAGATATTGACCAATTAATTTTTAAGGGGCGGGCTCAGCACATCAATAGACCTAACTTCACAAGCCTTTGGCCCATCATCTCCAAACTTGCAGCATATGTTCACAAGAGTAGTTGAAACATCCGCTGAAAGTTTCATTCAAATCGACCACTAGGGGGGCGCTTTGAGCGATAAAGGCTATAACCCGCGAAATGCCGCTTGCGGCTTTAATTCATTTTAAATTGATATAACTATGTGGATGTGGAAATATGTTTTATATATTTCATGTTTATTCTTTTACAATGTAATTGTAACCTGTGTTGAAATGTACCACTATACGATCACAATGTACAACTTTAGTTTCCATCACTAAGCCAAAGAATGCATTTCTCCTCAAGAAACACTGAAAAGTGGATTCATATGAAAAATGTGAAATATCTTCACAGAAGAACATTTCTTGCATTGGAAACACACAAAAAAAGGATAAATATGAGAGGGAACACAGTTTTCCAAAATCTAATATGATAGTTTTGGACTCCAGGCATCAAACTGTCAGTCTGAGCTGAATTCCATGTAAAACGCTAGTTTTCATCACTAAACTCGCTTAATATGTCTTTCTCACCCAAAACCACTCAGGAACGCATTTCTCCTCAAGAAACACTGAAATGTGCATTTATATGAAGAATATGTGATTTATTTACAGAAACACATCTGTTATACTGGAAACATACAAAAAAGAGACAGAATATGAAAAGAAACATTGTTTTCTCAAATTTTACATTAGAATTCGCTTCCAAGTATCAAATCTTCATTCTGAGCTCAATTCTATGCAAAACTCTTGTTTTCATCACTAAACTCGCTTAATATGTCTTTCTCATCCAAAACCACTCAGGAACGCATTTCTCCTCAAGAAACACTGAAATGTGCATTTATATGAAGAATATGTGATTTATTTACAGAAACACATCTGTTATACTGGAAACATACAAAAAAGAGACAGAATATGAAAATAAAACATTGTTTTCTCAAATTTTACATTGGAATTCGCTTCCAAGTATCAAATCTTCATTCTGAGCTCAATTCTATGCAAAACTCTTGTTTTCATCACTAAACTCAGTTAATATCTCTTTCTCTCAAAAAAAACACACAGAAAAGCATTTCTCCTCGAGAAACACTGAAAAGTGCATTTATATGAAAATGATGTGATTTCTTCAGAAAAGAAATCTCTTTTATTGGAAACATACAAAACAGGATGAAAATGAAAGGGAATATATTTTTACAATTTTTTTACATAATAGTTGGCCTTTCTGCATTAAACCTTCACACTGACCTCAATTCCATGTAAAACTTCCACTTTCAAACCTTCCACTGCCCGTACTTTGTGGAGGCAATGAGTCTGAATCATTGGCCAAAACAAAAGTCAATAGAAGTTTTTTCAGACTTCTATTGTCCGACATTTTTCAGATTTTTTTTCCAGACTGTTTTTGTCCGACATTTTTCCGATCTTTTTTTCAGAACTTTTTTTTCAGATCTTTTTTTTCGGACAGTTTTTTCAGACTTTTTTTTCCGACAATTTTCAGATTTTTTTTTTCAGACTTTTTTTTCCGACATTTTCAGATCTTTTTTTCCGACAGTTTTTTCAGACTTTTTTTGTCCGACAATTTTCAGAACTTTTTTTGTCCGACATTTTTCAGATCTTATTTTTCAGACTTTTTTTGTCCGACATTTTTCAGATCTTTTATTTCAGACATTTTTTTCCGACAATTTTCAGATCTTTTCTTCAGACTTTTTTTTCAGACATTTTCAGATCTTTTTTTTCGGACAGTTTTTTCAGACTTTTTTTGTCCGACAATTTCTAGATCTTTTTTTTCAGACTTTTTTTTCAGAAATTTTCAGATATTTTTTTTCGGACATTTATTTCAGACTTCTTTTGTCCGACATTTTTCAGACTTCTTTGTCCGACATTTTTCAGTCTTTTTTTTCAGACTTTTTTTCGGGCTTTTTTTCCAGACTTTTTTTCAGATATTTTTTTCCAGACTTTTTTTCAGATCTTTTTTGGGGTTTTTCCAGACTTTTTTCCAGATCTTTTTTTTCGGACAGTTTTTTCAGACCTCTTTTGTCCGACATTTTTCAGATATTCTTTCCAGACTTTTTTTGTCCGACATTTTTCAGATCTTTTGTTTCAGACATTTTTTTCAGACATTTTCAGATCTTTTTTTTCGGACAGTTTTTCAGATCTTTTTTTCAGTTCTTTTTTTTCAGACTTTTTTTGTCCGACATTTTTCAGATCTTTTGTTTCAGATCTTTTTTTTCAGACATTTTCAGATCTTTTTTTTTCGGACAGTTTTTTCAGACTTTTTTTTCAGACATTTTCAGATCTTTTTTTTCAGACTTCTTTTGTCCGACATCTTTCAGACTTTTTTTGTCCGACATTTTCAGATATTTTTTTTCGGACAGTTTTTTCAGACTTCTTTTGTCCGACATCTTTCAGACTTCTTTAGTCCGACATTTTTCAGACTTTTTTTCGGGCTTTTTTTACAGAATTTTTTTCAGATATAATTATAATAATAATTAATATTCGAATAAGCGCAATTTGCCGTGAGCTGGAAAGAGATGGAAACATGAAACTTGGCATAGGAACTGGAATGATGTGCAGCTGCTTCTCAAGAACTATGACCCCAATCGGCCACATGATGGCGCTGTAATTAACGCCCAAACACGCGATTTTGAAAAGGCCACGCCCTTCACACCGTAAGTCTGATTGACTTGAAACTCGACACACATGTCTAGCTCCGTGTGATCTACAAAAAAGCTGCTCAGACCACTAACGTCCGCCTAACTAGATTTTCCGCCAAATTGGATTTTTTGAAAAACAGATTTTTGACATCTCCTCCTAAACCGTAGGTCCGATTGCTACCAAATTTTCTGTGGATCATTATTGGGCTAATGTCATCTAAAGTTGCATAAAGCGTGTTGATACCTCATTGCGTTATGAATCTGTTGTGACCAACAAACTTTTCAATTGGAGGGGCTTAGCAGGAAATTGGCCATAATTCATTGACCATTAGTCAAATCATCATAAATCCTGGTAGATATCTTCAGTACATGTTTGGGAAGAGGCGTACCAAAGCGTTTTCTGCTTGACACATAGGGGGCGCCACAAATATCAGAAACTTGTATCGCAAGATCCGGTGTACAGAATTTTATCAAATTTGGTACACATACTCTGGGGGCAAGTATTAACCAAGATCTATAGTGTCATATTGATCGGTGTATGTGGGCGTGGCCTATTTAGCATTTTATGCTAAATTATGCCTTTGCTCAATTTGCTGTGAGCTGGAATGAGCTAGAGACATGAGACTTGGTACCATAACTGTACATGATGTCATAATGCTTCACATAAAATATGAAAACAATTGGCCACATGGTGGCGCTATAACAATTTTCAAGGCCAGCCCCCTCACACCATAAGTCCTATCAATTTGAAATTTGACAGACATGTGCTGCTGAATGTGATCTACAAAAAAGTCTCTTGGACCACGAAAGTCCACCGACTAAATTTTCCGCCATGTTGAATTTTTTGAAAAACACATTTTGGACATCTCCTCCTAAACCGTAGGTCTGATTGCTGTCATATTTTCTGCGAATTATTATTGGACCAGGCTCATCAAAGGTTGCATAAAGCTTGTTGATATGTTATTGTGTTGTGAAGATATTGACCAATTAATTTTTAAGGGGCGGGCTCAGCACATCAATAGACCTAACTTCACAAGCCCATCATCTCCAAACTTGCAGCATATGTTCACAAGAGTAGTTGAAACATCCGCTGAAAGTTTCATTCAAATCGACCACTAGGGGGGCGCGTTGAGCGATAAAGGCTATAACCCGCGAAATGCCGCTTGCGGCTTTAATTCATTTTAAATTGATATAACTATGTGGATGTGGAAATATGTTTTATATATTTCATGTTTATTCTTTTACAATGTAATTGTAACCTGTGTTGAAATGTACCACTATACGATCACAATGTACAACTTTAGTTTCCATCACTAAGCCAAAGAATGCATTTCTCCTCAAGAAACACTGAAAAGTGGATTCATATGAAAAATGTGAAATTTCTTCACAGAAGAACATTTCTTGCATTGGAAACAAACAAAAAAAGGATAAATATGAGAGGGAACACAGTTTTCCAAAATCTAATATGATAGTTTTGGACTCCAGGCATCAAACTGTCAGTCTGAGCTGAATTCCATGTAAAACGCTAGTTTTCATCACTAAACTCGCTTAATATGTCTTTCTCACCCAAAACCACTCAGGAACGCATTTCTCCTCAAGAAACACTGAAATGTGCATTTATATGAAGAATATGTGATTTATTTACAGAAACACATCTGTTATACTGGAAACATACAAAAAAGAGACAGAATATGAAAAGAAACATTGTTTTCTCAAATTTTACATTAGAATTCGCTTCCAAGTATCAAATCTTCATTCTGAGCTCAATTCTATGCAAAACTCTTGTTTTCATCACTAAACTCGCTTAATATGTCTTTCTCATCCAAAACCACTCAGGAACACATTTCTCCTCAAGAAACACTGAAACGTGCATTTATATGAAGAATATGTGATTTATTTACAGAAACACATCTGTTATACTGGAAACATACAAAAAAGAGACAGAATATGAAAAGAAACATTGTTTTCTCAAATTTTACATTAGAATTCGCTTCCAAGTATCAAATCTTCATTCTGAGCTCAATTCTATGCAAAACTCTTGTTTTCATCACTAAACTCGCTTAATATGTCTTTCTCATCCAAAACCACTCAGGAACGCATTTCTCCTCAAGAAACACTGAAACGTGCATTTATATGAAGAATATGTGATTTATTTACAGAAACACATCTGTTATACTGGAAACATACAAAAAAGAGACAGAATATGAAAAGAAACATTGTTTTCTCAAATTTTACATTAGAATTCGCTTCCAAGTATCAAATCTTCATTCTGAGCTCAATTCTATGCAAAACTCTTGTTTTCATCACTAAACTCGCTTAATATGTCTTTCTCATCCAAAACCACTCAGGAACGCATTTCTCCTCAAGAAACACTGAAACGTGCATTTATATGAAGAATATGTGATTTATTTACAGAAACACATCTGTTATACTGGAAACATACAAAAAAGAGACAGAATATGAAAAGAAACATTGTTTTCTCAAATTTTACATTAGAATTCGCTTCCAAGTATCAAATCTTCATTCTGAGCTCAATTCTATGCAAAACTCTTGTTTTCATCACTAAACTCGCTTAATATGTCTTTCTCATCCAAAACCACTCAGGAACGCATTTCTCCTCAAGAAACACTGAAACGTGCATTTATATGAAGAATATGTGATTTATTTACAGAAACACATCTGTTATACTGGAAACATACAAAAAAGAGACAGAATATGAAAAGAAACATTGTTTTCTCAAATTTTACATTAGAATTCGCTTCCAAGTATCAAATCTTCATTCTGAGCTCAATTCTATGCAAAACTCTTGTTTTCATCACTAAACTCGCTTAATATGTCTTTCTCATCCAAAACCACTCAGGAACGCATTTCTCCTCAAGAAACACTGAAACGTGCATTTATATGAAGAATATGTGATTTATTTACAGAAACACATCTGTTATACTGGAAACATACAAAAAAGAGACAGAATATGAAAAGAAACATTGTTTTCTCAAATTTTACATTAGAATTCGCTTCCAAGTATCAAATCTTCATTCTGAGCTCAATTCTATGCAAAACTCTTGTTTTCATCACTAAACTCGCTTAATATGTCTTTCTCATCCACTCAGGAACGCAAAACCACTCAGGAACGCATTTCTCCTCAAGAAACACTGAAACGTGCATTTATATGAAGAATATGTGATTTATTTACAGAAACACATCTGTTATACTGGAAACATACAAAAAAGAGACAGAATATGAAAAGAAACATTGTTTTCTCAAATTTTACATTAGAATTCGCTTCCAAGTATCAAATCTTCATTCTGAGCTCAATTCTATGCAAAACTCTTGTTTTCATCACTAAACTCGCTTAATATGTCTTTCTCATCCAAAACCACTCAGGAACGCATTTCTCCTCAAGAAACACTGAAACGTGCATTTATATGAAGAATATGTGATTTATTTACAGAAACACATCTGTTATACTGGAAACATACAAAAAAGAGACAGAATATGAAAAGAAACATTGTTTTCTCAAATTTTACATTAGAATTCGCTTCCAAGTATCAAATCTTCATTCTGAGCTCAATTCTATGCAAAACTCTTGTTTTCATCACTAAACTCGCTTAATATGTCTTTCTCATCCAAAACCACTCAGGAACGCATTTCTCCTCAAGAAACACTGAAACGTGCATTTATATGAAGAATATGTGATTTATTTACAGAAACACATCTGTTATACTGGAAACATACAAAAAAGAGACAGAATATGAAAAGAAACATTGTTTTCTCAAATTTTACATTAGAATTCGCTTCCAAGTATCAAATCTTCATTCTGAGCTCAATTCTATGCAAAACTCTTGTTTTCATCACTAAACTCGCTTAATATGTCTTTCTCATCCAAAACCACTCAGGAACGCATTTCTCCTCAAGAAACACTGAAACGTGCATTTATATGAAGAATATGTGATTTATTTACAGAAACACATCTGTTATACTGGAAACATACAAAAAAGAGACAGAATATGAAAAGAAACATTGTTTTCTCAAATTTTACATTAGAATTCGCTTCCAAGTATCAAATCTTCATTCTGAGCTCAATTCTATGCAAAACTCTTGTTTTCATCACTAAACTCGCTTAATATGTCTTTCTCATCCACTCAGGAACGCAAAACCACTCAGGAACGCATTTCTCCTCAAGAAACACTGAAACGTGCATTTATATGAAGAATATGTGATTTATTTACAGAAACACATCTGTTATACTGGAAACATACAAAAAAGAGACAGAATATGAAAAGAAACATTGTTTTCTCAAATTTTACATTAGAATTCGCTTCCAAGTATCAAATATTCATTCTGAGCTCAATTCTATGCAAAACTCTTGTTTTCATCACTAAACTCGCTTAATATGTCTTTCTCATCCAAAACCACTCAGGAACGCATTTCTCCTCAAGAAACACTGAAACGTGCATTTATATGAAGAATATGTGATTTATTTACAGAAACACATCTGTTATACTGGAAACATACAAAAAAGAGACAGAATATGAAAAGAAACATTGTTTTCTCAAATTTTACATTAGAATTCGCTTCCAAGTATCAAATCTTCATTCTGAGCTCAATTCTATGCAAAACTCTTGTTTTCATCACTAAACTCGCTTAATATGTCTTTCTCATCCACTCAGGAACGCAAAACCACTCAGGAACGCATTTCTCCTCAAGAAACACTGAAACGTGCATTTATATGAAGAATATGTGATTTATTTACAGAAACACATCTGTTATACTGGAAACATACAAAAAAGAGACAGAATATGAAAAGAAACATTGTTTTCTCAAATTTTACATTAGAATTCGCTTCCAAGTATCAAATATTCATTCTGAGCTCAATTCTATGCAAAACTCTTGTTTTCATCACTAAACTCGCTTAATATGTCTTTCTCATCCAAAACCACTCAGGAACGCATTTCTCCTCAAGAAACACTGAAACGTGCATTTATATGAAGAATATGTGATTTATTTACAGAAACACATCTGTTATACTGGAAACATACAAAAAAGAGACAGAATATGAAAAGAAACATTGTTTTCTCAAATTTTACATTAGAATTCGCTTCCAAGTATCAAATCTTCATTCTGAGCTCAATTCTATGCAAAACTCTTGTTTTCATCACTAAACTCGCTTAATATGTCTTTCTCATCCAAAACCACTCAGGAACGCATTTCTCCTCAAGAAACACTGAAACGTGCATTTATATGAAGAATATGTGATTTATTTACAGAAACACATCTGTTATACTGGAAACATACAAAAAAGAGACAGAATATGAAAAGAAACATTGTTTTCTCAAATTTTACATTAGAATTCGCTTCCAAGTATCAAATCTTCATTCTGAGCTCAATTCTATGCAAAACTCTTGTTTTCATCACTAAACTCGCTTAATATGTCTTTCTCATCCAAAACCACTCAGGAACGCATTTCTCCTCAAGAAACACTGAAACGTGCATTTATATGAAGAATATGTGATTTATTTACAGAAACACATCTGTTATACTGGAAACATACAAAAAAGAGACAGAATATGAAAAGAAACATTGTTTTCTCAAATTTTACATTAGAATTTACTTCCAAGTATCAAATATTCATTCTGAGCTCAATTCTATGCAAAACTCTTGTTTTCATCACTAAACTCGCTTAATATGTCTTTCTCATCCAAAACCACTCAGGAACGCATTTCTTCTCAAGAAACACTGAAACGTGCATTTATATGAAGAATATGTGATTTATTTACAGAAACACATCTGTTATACTGGAAACATACAAAAAAGAGACAGAATATGAAAAGAAACATTGTTTTCTCAAATTTTACATTAGAATTCGCTTCCAAGTATCAAATATTCATTCTGAGCTCAATTCTATGCAAAACTCTTGTTTTCATCACTAAACTCGCTTAATATGTCTTTCTCATCCAAAACCACTCAGGAACGCATTTCTCCTCAAAAAACACTGAAACGTGCATTTATATGAAGAATATGTGATTTATTTACAGAAACACATCTGTTATACTGGAAACATACAAAAAAGAGACAGAATATGAAAAGAAACATTGTTTTCTCAAATTTTACATTAGAATTCGCATTTGTATCAAATCTTCATTCTGAGCTCAATTCTATGCAAAACTCTTGTTTTCATCACTAAACTCGCTTAATATGTCTTTCTCATCCAAAACCACTCAGGAACGCATTTCTCCTCAAGAAACACTGAAACGTGCATTTATATGAAGAATATGTGATTTATTTACAGAAACACATCTGTTATACTGGAAACATACAAAAAAGAGACAGAATATGAAAAGAAACATTGTTTTCTCAAATTTTACATTAGAATTCGCTTCCAAGTATCAAATCTTCATTCTGAGCTCAATTCTATGCAAAACTCTTGTTTTCATCACTAAACTCGCTTAATATGTCTTTCTCATCCAAAACCACTCAGGAAAGCATTTCTCCTCAAGAAATACTGAAACGTGCATTTATATGAAGAATATGTGATTTATTTACAGAAACACATCTGTTATACTGGAAACATACAAAAAAGAGACAGAATATGAAAAGAAACATTGTTTTCTCAAATTTTACATTAGAATTCGCTTCCAAGTATCAAATCTTCATTCTGAGCTCAATTCTATGCAAAACTCTTGTTTTCATCACTAAACTCGCTTAATATGTCTTTCTCATTGTGGGCGTGGCCTATTTAGCATTTTATGATCACTACTCAATGTCGATCCTCCATGTCACTCCTCCAGGTCTCTCCTCCATATCACTACTACATATCGCTTTTCCATGTCGATCCTCCATGTCACTACTGCATATCGATCCTCCATGTCTCTCCTACATGTAACTCCTCATTGTTGATCCTTCATGTCACTCCTCCATGTCACTCCAGAATGTCACTCCAGAATATCACTCCTCCATGTTCCTCCTCCAAGTATCTCTAGAATGTCGCTCCTCCATGTCGCACCTCCATATCGCTCCTCCATGTCACTCCTCCATGTCGATCCTCCGTTTAACTCTTCCATGTTGATCCTCCATGTTGATCATCCATTTCACTCCTCCATTCTATTCCAGAATGTAACTCCAGTATTTAACTCCAGAATGTCACTCCTCCATGTCATTTCTCCATGTCAATTCTCCATGTCAGTTCTCCATGTCGATCCTCCATGTCAGTCTTCCATGTCGCTCCTCAATGTTGCTCCTCCTTGTCACTCCTCCATGTCGATACCTCCATGTCAAGGATTAGTGACATGGAGGATCGACATGGAGGAGTGACATGGAGGAGTGACAAGGAGGAGTGTAATGGAGGAGCGACATGGAGGAGTGACATGGAGGAGCAACATTGCGGAGCGACATGAGAACTGACAACAAGGAGGTACATGCTGGAGGGACATGGTGGAGTGACATTCTGGAGGGACATGGAGGAGCGACATTCTGGATTGACATGGAGGAGCAACATTCTGGAGTGACATGGAGGAGTGACATGGAAGATCGACATGGAGGAGCGACATGAAGGAGTGAAATTCTGGAGGGACATGGCGGAGCAACATTCTGGAGTGAAATTGAGGAGCGACATGGAGGATTGACATGGAGGAGTGACATTAAAGACATGGAGTAGTGACATGGAGGATCGACATTGAGTAGTGACATGGAGGAGTGACAAGGAGGAGTGACATTGATGAGTGACATGGAGGAGTGAAATTCTGGAGGGACATGGAGGAGCAACATTCTGGAGTGAAATTAAGGAGCGACATGGAGGATTGACATGGAGGAGCGACATGAAGGAGTGATATGTAGGAGTGAAATGGAGGAGCGACACGGAGGAGTGACATGGAAGACGTGGAGTAGTGACATGGAGGAGGGACATGGAGGAGTAACATGTAGGATCTAAATGGAGGAGTGACCTGGAGGATCGACATGGAGGACCGATATGGAGGATCGACATGGAGGAGTGACATTCTGGAGTTAAATCTAGATTGACATTCTGGAGTGACATGGAGGAGCGACATTCTGGAGTGACATGGAGGAGTTACATGGTGGAGTGATATGGATGAGCAAGGAGGAGTGACATGGAGGATTGACATTGAGCAGTGAAATGGCGGAGTGACAAAGAGGAGCGACATGGAGGAGTTACATGGAGGAGTGACATTTTGGAGGGACATTGATGAGAGATATGGAGGATTGACATATAGGAGTAACATGAAGGAGGAGCTACATGGAGGAAGTACATGGGGGAGTGACATGGAAGACATGGAGGAGTGACATGGAGGATCGAAATGGAGGATCGACATGGAGTAGTGACATGGAGGAGTAACAAGGAGGAGCGATATGGTGGAGCGATATGGAGGAGCGACATGGAAGAGTGACCGGAAGGAGAACCATGGTGAAGTGACATGGAGTTGTGACATTGAAGAGCGACAAGGAGGACTGACATGGAGGAGTGACATGGAGGAGCTACATGGAGTAGTGACATGGAGGAGTGACATGGAGGAGTTACATGGAGGAGTGACGTTGAAGACAGGGAGGAGTTACATGGAGGAGCAACATGGAGGAGCAAAATAGAGGATCGACATGGATGATTGACATGGAGGAGGTATATGGAGGAGTGACATTCTGGAGTGACATGGAGGAGCGACATGGAGGAGGGACATGGAGGAGTAACATTCTGGAGTGACATTCTGGAATGACATGGAGGAGCGACATTGTGGAGTGACATGGAAGAACGAGATGGAGGAGTGATATGGAGGAGCAAGGAGGAACGACATGTAGGATCGACATGGAGAAGTGACATGGAGGAGAGACACGGTCGAGTGACATGGAAAACATGGAGGAGTGACATGGTGGATCGACATTGAGTAGTTACATGGAGGAGTGACAAGGAGGAGCGACATGTAGGAGTAACATGAAGGATCTACATGGAGGAGCGACATGGAGGAGTGAGATGGGGGAGTGACATGGAGGAGTGACATGGAAGACAGGGAGGAGTGACATGGAGGAGTGACATGGAAGTGTGACATGAAGGAGCGACATGGAGGATCGACATGGAGGAGTGAGATGGAGGAACAACATGGAGGAGTGAAATGGAGGAGTGACAAGGAAGACAGGGAGGAATGACACGTAGGAGCGACAAGGAGGTGTGAAATAGAGCATCGACATGGAGGAGTGACATTCTGGAGGGACATTCTGGAGTGATATTCTGGAGGGAAATTCTGGACTGACATGGAGGAGTGATTTGGAGGATGGACAGAGAGGATTGACATGGAGGAGGGACATGGAGGAGTGACATTCTGGAGTGACATGGAGGAGGTACATGGGGGAGGGACTTGGAAGACATGGAGGAGCGAAATGCAAAAGTGACATGTAGGAGCGATATGGAGGTACGACATGGAGGAGTGACATGGAGGATCGACATGGAGGAGTGACATGGAGGAGTGACATGGAATACATGCAGGAGTGACATTGAGGATCGAGATTGAGTAGTGACATGGAGGAGTGACAATGAGGAGCGACATGGAGGAGTGACATGGAGGACTGACATGGAGGAATTACAATCTGGAGGGACATGGAGGAGCGACATTCTGGAGTGACATGGAGGAGCGACATTCTGGAGTGACATGGAGGAGCGCAATGGAAGATCGACATGGAGGAGTAACATGTAGGATTGACATGGAAGAGTTACATGGAGGAGTGACGTGGACGACAGGGAGGAGTGACATTCTGGAGCAACATGAAGGATCGAAATGGAGGATGGAGCAGTGACATGGAGGAGTGACATGGAAGTGTGACATGGAGGAGTGACATGGAGTATCAACATGGAGGAGTGACATGGAGGAGCGACATGGCGGAGTGACATGGAGGAGTGACATGTAGGCTTGACATGGAGGAGTTACATGGAGGAGGGACCTGGAGCAGTGACATTCTGGATTGAAATTCTGGAGGGACATTCTGGAGTGACATGGAGGAGCGACATGGAGGAGGGACATAGAGGAGTAACAATCTGAAATTAAATTCTGGAGTGACATGGGGGAGCGACACGGTGGAGTGACATGGAAGATATGGAGGAGTGACATGGCGGATCAAAATTGAGGAGTGACATGGAGGAGTGACAAGGAGGAGCGACATGGAGGAGTAACATGAAGGATCTAAATTGAGGAGCGAAATGGAGGAGTTAGATGGGGGAGTGACATGGAAGACATAGAGGAGTGACATGGAGGAGCAACATGGAGTATCGACATGGAAGAGTGACATGGATGATCGACATGGAAGAGCAAAATGGAGGAGCTACAGGGAGGAGCGACATCGCGGAGCGACATGGAGGACTGACAACGAGGAGGTACATTCTGGAGGGACATGGTGGAGCTTCATTCTGGAGTAACATGGAGGAACGACATGGAAGATCGACATGGAGGAGTAACATTTAGTATCTAAATGGAGGAGTGAAATAAAGGATTGACATGGAGGAGCGATATGAAGGATCGACAAGGAGGAGCGACATGGAGGAGCAACATGGAGTACTGACATGGAGGATTGACATGGAGGAGTGACATGGAGTAGAGAAATGGAAGATCGACCTGGAGGATCGACATAGAGGAGTGACATTCTGGAGTGACATGGAGGAGCGACATTCTGGAGTGACATGGAGGAGTTACATGGTGGAGTGATATGGTTGAGCAAGGAGGAAAGACATGGAGAATCGACATGTGTCGACATGGAAGACATAGAGGAGTGACATGGAGGATCGACATCGAGCAGTGACATGGAGGAGTGACAAAGAGGAGCGACATGGAGGAATGACATGGGGTAGTGACATGGATAACATAGAGGAGTGACATGGAGGAGCAACATGGAAGACAGGGAGGAGTGACATGGAGGAGTGACATGGAAGTGTGACATGAAGGAGCGACATGGAGGATCGACATGGAGGAGTGAGATGGAGGAACAACATGGAGGAGTGAAATGGAGGAGTGACAAGGAAGACAGGGAGGAATGACACGTAGGAGCGACAAGGAGGTGTGAAATAGAGCATCGACATGGAGGAGTGACATTCTGGAGGGACATTCTGGAGTGATATTCTGGAGGGAAATTCTGGACTGACATGGAGGAGTGATTTGGAGGATGGACAGAGAGGATTGACATGGAGGAGGGACATGGAGGAGTGACATTCTGGAGTGACATGGAGGAGGTACATGGGGGAGGGACTTGGAAGACATGGAGGAGCGAAATGCAAAAGTGACATGTAGGAGCGATATGGAGGTACGACATGGAGGAGTGACATGGAGGATCGACATGGAGGAGTGACATGGAGGAGTGACATGGAATACATGCAGGAGTGACATTGAGGATCGAGATTGAGTAGTGACATGGAGGAGTGACAATGAGGAGCGACATGGAGGAGTGACATGGAGGACTGACATGGAGGAATTACAATCTGGAGGGACATGGAGGAGCGACATTCTGGAGTGACATGGAGGAGCGACATTCTGGAGTGACATGGAGGAGCGCAATGGAAGATCGACATGGAGGAGTAACATGTAGGATTGACATGGAAGAGTTACATGGAGGAGTGACGTGGACGACAGGGAGGAGTGACATTCTGGAGCAACATGAAGGATCGAAATGGAGGATGGAGCAGTGACATGGAGGAGTGACATGGAAGTGTGACATGGAGGAGTGACATGGAGTATCAACATGGAGGAGTGACATGGAGGAGCGACATGGCGGAGTGACATGGAGGAGTGACATGTAGGCTTGACATGGAGGAGTTACATGGAGGAGGGACCTGGAGCAGTGACATTCTGGATTGAAATTCTGGAGGGACATTCTGGAGTGACATGGAGGAGCGACATGGAGGAGGGACATAGAGGAGTAACAATCTGAAATTAAATTCTGGAGTGACATGGGGGAGCGACACGGTGGAGTGACATGGAAGATATGGAGGAGTGACATGGCGGATCAAAATTGAGGAGTGACATGGAGGAGTGACAAGGAGGAGCGACATGGAGGAGTAACATGAAGGATCTAAATTGAGGAGCGAAATGGAGGAGTTAGATGGGGGAGTGACATGGAAGACATAGAGGAGTGACATGGAGGAGCAACATGGAGTATCGACATGGAAGAGTGACATGGATGATCGACATGGAAGAGCAAAATGGAGGAGCTACAGGGAGGAGCGACATCGCGGAGCGACATGGAGGACTGACAACGAGGAGGTACATTCTGGAGGGACATGGTGGAGCTTCATTCTGGAGTAACATGGAGGAACGACATGGAAGATCGACATGGAGGAGTAACATTTAGTATCTAAATGGAGGAGTGAAATAAAGGATTGACATGGAGGAGCGATATGAAGGATCGACAAGGAGGAGCGACATGGAGGAGCAACATGGAGTACTGACATGGAGGATTGACATGGAGGAGTGACATGGAGTAGAGAAATGGAAGATCGACCTGGAGGATCGACATAGAGGAGTGACATTCTGGAGTGACATGGAGGAGCGACATTCTGGAGTGACATGGAGGAGTTACATGGTGGAGTGATATGGTTGAGCAAGGAGGAAAGACATGGAGAATCGACATGTGTCGACATGGAAGACATAGAGGAGTGACATGGAGGATCGACATCGAGCAGTGACATGGAGGAGTGACAAAGAGGAGCGACATGGAGGAATGACATGGGGTAGTGACATGGATAACATAGAGGAGTGACATGGAGGAGCAACATGGACTATCGACATGGAAATTCAACATGAAGGAGTTACTTGGAGGAGCGACACGTTGGAGCGACATTCTGGAGTGACATGGAGGATCGACATTCTGGAGTGACATTCTGGAGGGAAATTCTGGAGTGACAGGGAGAAGTGTCATTCTGGAATGACATGGAGGAGCGACAGGGAGGAGTTATATAGATGATCAAGGAGGAGCGACATGGACGATTGACATGGAGTAGTCACATAAAGGAATGACAAGGAGCGACATATAGGTTTGACATGGAGGAGTAAAATGGAGGAGTGATGTGGATGACAGGGAGGAGTGACATGGAGGAGCGAAATAGAGGATCGACATGGAGGAGTGACATTGGGGAGTGATATGGAAGACATAGAGGAGTGACAAGGAGGAGCAACATGGAGTATCGACATGGAAGATCAACAAGGAGGAGGGACTTGGAGGAGCGACATGTTGGAGCGACATTCTGGAGTGACATGTAGGAGCGACATTCTCGAGTGACATGGAGGAGCGACATGGAAGATCGACATGGAGGAGTAACATGTAGGATCGAAATGGAGGAATGACATGGAGGATCGACATGGGGGAGCGACATTGAGGAGCGACAAAGAGGAGCGACATGGAGGAGTGACATGGAGGAGAGACATGGAAGAACGACATGGAGGACTGACATGGAGGAGAAACATGGAGGCGCAACATGTAGGATCGACATGGAAGAGTGACATGGAGGATCGACATAGAGGAGTGCCATGGAGTAGCGACAGGGAAGAGCGACATCGCGGAGCGACATGGAGGACTGACAATGAGGACGGACTTTCTGGAGGGAAATGGTGGAGCGACATTTGGGATTAACATGTTGGATCTACATGGAGGAATGACATGGAGGATCGACATGGAGGAGCGACATTGAGGATCAACATGGAGGAGCGACATTGAGTAGCGACATGGAGGACTGACATGGAGAATCAACAAGGATTAGAGACATGGAGCAGTGACATGGAGGAGAGACATGGACGATCGACATGGAGGGTCTCTTCCATGTGTCTACATGTAAGATCGACATGTAGGAGTGTCATGGAGGAGTGACTTGTAGTATTGACATGGAGGAGTTACATAGAGGAGTGACATGGAAGGAAGGGAGGAGTGACATGGAGGACTGACATGGAGGATCAACATGGAGGAGTCGACATGGAGTATTGACAACAGTTAAATTCTGGTTTGAAATTCTGGAGTGACATGTAGGATCTACATGGAGGATTGACATGGAGGATCGACATGGAGGAGCGACATAGAGGATCGACATGGAGGAGTATCAAGGTTGATCGACATGGAGAAGTGACATGTAGGAGTGACATGGTAGAGATGGAGGAGTGACATGGAGGAGAGACATGGAAGATCGACATGGAGGATCGACATGGAGGAGTGAAATTCTGGAGTTAAATCTGGATTGACATGGAGGAGCGACATTCTGGAGTGACATGGAGGAGTGACATGGAGGAGCAAGGATGAGCGACATAGTGGATTGACATGGAAGAGTGACATGGAGGAGTGACAAGAAGAAGTGGCATGGAGGCACTCCTCAATGTCACTCCTCCATGTCGATCCTCCATGTCGCTAATCCATGGAGGAGTGACATTGAGGAGTGACATGGGGGACTGACATGGAGGAGTGATATGGAGTAGCAAGGATGAGCGACATGGAGGATCGACATGGAGGAGCGACATGTAGGTTCTACATGGAAGAGCAACATGGAGGACTGAAATGAGAATTCTGCAGCACGTGTACTGACTAGAACTAGAAAAAGAGATCATAATACGCCTGTATTAGCTTCTCTGCACTGGCTGCCTGTAAAATCCAGAATAGATTTTAAAGTCGTCCTCCTCACCTACAAAGCGCTAAACGGTCAGGCCCCATCATATCTTAAAGAGCTCATAGTACCCTACTACCCCACTAGAGCACTGCGCTCACAGAATGCAGGGTTACTTGAGGTTCCTAGAGTCTCCAAAAGTAGAATGGGAGCAAGAGCCTTCAGCTATCAAGCTCCTCTTCTCTGGAACCAGCTCCCAGTTTCAGTCCGGGAGGCAGACACCGTCTCTACATTTAAGAGTAGGCTAAAGACTTTCCTCTTTGATAACGCTTATACTTAAGCTGCTATAGGCATAGACTGCCGGGGGACTTCCTATGACACACTGTCATAAGGAACTTCCTATGACACACTGAGCTCCCCTCTCCTTATGTATATACTCATGTCCCATGTCCATGTTGTTACTAACTTCATTCCTTCCCGGGAGTCCTTGTGCCTCCTTGTCTCGCAGCTAACCGTGGAGCGGGGTCACACCTGGAGCGAGGTTATACCTGGAGCATGGGTACACTTGGAGCAGGGTTTCACCTGGATCTTGGTGGTCTCCGGTATTGTGGCTGCATCTGCTGCCGCGTCGGTGCCTGCTTGACACCAACTGCTACCATCCCTAATTAACTACGTCTGTACGAGGGACTACCAATGCTAACGAGGGATTTCCAACACCTAGTGACAATGTGGCAGCCTGGAGAATAACACTTCTCAATCACTGCCAAAGACATCAAGAGCTCCCAGCAAGCATGCTGATGCTGCAGGAACCAACGCACGGGCATCGATCGCAGGGACGTCCCACACCAATACACATGGACGTACTGAGGAGAGATGCTGGACAGTGCTGGCTTTCCGATAGTTGTATTATCACTCTTTCCATCCACCACTATTGGTTTTGTGTTATCAGTCCTACTTGTATTAGCTATTACAGCTGCTAGACTGCTATTGTGGCTGCTTCTCTATCTCTCTCTCTCTATCTATCTCTCTCTCTCTCTCTCTCTCTCACTCTCTCTCTATCTATCTGTCCCCCCAGCCGGTCTCGACAGATGGCCGCCCGCCCTGCGCCCGGTTCTGCTCCAGGTTTCTTCCCAGTAATCGGGGAGTTTTTCCTGGCCACAGTGCGCTTGGTGGATCCTGTTGGGTCTCTAAACTATGGTGTACGGTCATAGACCTGCTCTATATATAAAGCGTCTTGAGATAACTTCTGTTGTGATTTGACGCTATACAAAAATAAATTGATTTGATTTGATTTGATTTGAAATGGAGGAGTGACATGGAGGAGCGAAATGGAGAAGCGACATAGAGGAGTGACATTCTGGTGTGACATTATGGTGTGACATGGAGGAGCGATATGGAAGAGTAACATGGGGGAGTAAGGATGATCGACATGGAGGAGTGACATGGAGGAGTGACATTGAGGACTGACATGGAGAAGTGACATGGAGGATCGACATGGAGCAGTGATATGAAGGAGTGACAAGGAGGAGTGACACGGAGGAGCGACATGGAGCATAGACATGGAGGATTGACATGGAGGAGCGACATGGAGGAGTGACATATAGGATCGACATGCAGGAGTGACATGGAGGAGTGACATGGAGGAGTGTCATGGAAGACATGGAGCAGTGACGTGGAGGAGTTACATTGAGGAGTCACAGGAAGGAGGGACATGGAGGAGCGACATACTGGGTTCACATTCTGGAGTGACATTCTGGAGTGACATGGAGGAGTGACATTGAGCAGTGACATGTCGGCGTGACATGGAGGAGTGACATGGAAGATCGACATGTAGCACTTTCTTTGATCAAAGGAATCCAAGACAGAAGATTTTTTTTGTGACAAGGAAGACATGGATGAGTGACATGGAGGAGAGACAAGGAGGAGTGACATGGATGATCGACATGGAGGAGCGACATGGAGGTGTGACATGGCGGAGCGACATGGAGGAGTGACATTGAGGAGAAACTTGGAGGAGCGACATGGATGATTGACATGGAGGAGCAAGGATTAGCAACATGGAGGATCGACATGGAGGAGTGACATTGAGGACTGACAAGAAGAAGTGACATGGAGGAGTGACATGGAGGAGTGACATGGTGGAGCGACATGGAGGAGCGACATGTTGGAGTGACATGTAGGATCGACATGCAGGAGTGACATGGAGGAGTGACATGCAGGAGTGTCATGGAAGACATGGATTAGTGACATGGAGGAGTTACATTGAGGAGTCACAGGAAGGAGTGACATGGAAGAGCGACATTCTGGAGTGACATGGAGGAGTGACATGGAGGAGCAAGCATGAGCGACATGGTGGATCGACATGGAGCAGTGACATGGAGTAGCAATTTGGAAGAGTGACATGGAGGATCGACATGGAGAAGCGACATGGAGGAGAGACATCTAGGATCTACATGGAGGAGCAACATAAAGGAGTGACATGGAGGAGTGACATTCAGGAAAGACATGGATAAGTGACATGGAGGATCGACATGGAGCAGTGATATGAAGGAATAACATGGAGGAGTGAAATGGAGGAGCGACATGGAGGATAGACGTGGAGGAGAGACATCTAGGATCTACATGGATGAGTGACATGGAGGAGCGACATTGAGAATCGACATGGAGGAGTGACATTAAGGAGTGACATGGAGGAGGGACATTCTGGATTGACATGGAGTAGCGACATCGATGAGTGACATGCAGGAGCAAGGATGAAAGACATGGAGGAGCGACATGTAGGTTCTACATGGAGGATCGAAATGGAGCAGTGACATTTAAGAGTGACATTCTGGAGTGACATTCTGGTGTGACATGGAGGAGCGATATGAAAGAGTAAAATGGAGGGGTAAGGATGAGCGACAAGGACGATCGACATGGAGGAGTGACATTGAGGAAAGACATGGAGCAGTGATATGAAGGAGTGACATGGAGGAGTGACATGGAGGAGCGACATGGAGGAGTGACATGGTGGAGCTACATGGAGGATAGACATGGAGGATTGACATGGAGGAGCGACATGGAGGAGTGACATGTAGGATCGACATGCAGGAGTGACATGGAGGAGTGACATGCAGGAGTGTCATGGAAGACATGGATTAGTGACATGGAGGAGTTACATTGAGGAGTCACAGGAAGGAGTGACATGGAGGAGCGACATTCTGGAGTGACATGGAGGAGTGACATGGAGGAGCAAGGATGAGCGACATGGTGGATCGACATGGAGTGACATTGAGTAGCAACTTGGAATAGTGACATGGAGGATCGACATGGAGAAGCGACATGGAGGAGCGACATCTAGGATCTACATGGAGGAGCAACATGGGGGAGTGACATGGAGGAGTGAAATTGTTGATCGATATGGAGGACTGAAATGGAAAAGCTACATGGAGAAGCGACATAGAGGAGGGACATGGAGAATCGACATGGAGGAGTGACATTGAGGAGTGACATTAAGGAGTGACACTGACGAGTGTCATGGAAAACATGGAGTAGTGACATGGAGGAGTTACATTGAGGAGTCACAGGAAGGAGTGACATGGAGGAGCGACATTCTGGAGTGACATGGAGGAGTGACATGGAGGAGCAAGGATGAGCGACATGGTGGATCGACATGGAGCAGTGACATGGAGTAGCAATTTGGAAGAGTGACATGGAGGATCGACATGGAGAAGCGACATGGAGGAGAGACATCTAGGATCTACATGGAGGAGCAACATGAAGGAGTGATATGGAGGAGTGACATTGAGGAAAGACATGGATAAGTGACATGGAGGATCGACATGGAGCAGTGATATGAAGGAATAACATGGAGGAGTGAAATGGAGGAGCGACATGGAGGATAGACATGGAGGAGAGACATCTAGGATCTACATGGATGAGTGACATGGAGGAGCGACATTGAGAATCGACATGGAGGAGTGACATTAAGGAGTGACATGGAGAAGTGACATGGAGGAGGGACATTCTGGATTGACATGGAGTAGCGACATCGATGAGTGACATGCAGGAGCAAGGATGAAAGACATGGAGGAGCGACATGTAGGTTTTACATGGAGGATCGAAATGGAGCAGTGACATTTAAGAGTGACATTCTGGAGTGACATTCTGGTGTGACATGGAGGAGCGATATGAAAGAGTAAAATGGAGGGGTAAGGATGAGCGACAAGGACGATCGACATGGAGGAGTGACATTGAGGAAAGACATGGAGCAGTGATATGAAGGAGTGACATGGAGGAGTGACATGGAGGAGCGACATGGAGCAGTGACATGCTGGCGTGACATGGAGGAGTGACATGGAAGATCGACATGGATGAGTGACATGGAGGTGAGACATGTAGGATCAACATAGAGGATCGACATGTAGGATCGACATGGAGGAGTGAAATGAAGGATCAACATCAGGATCGAGATGGAGGAGTGACATGGAGGAGCAAGGAGGATCGATATGGAGCAGTGATATGAAGGAGTGACATGGAGGAGTGACATGGAGGAGCGACATGGAGGAGTGACATGGGGGTGTGACAAGGAGGAGTGTCATGGAAGACATGGAGATGTGACATTGAGGAATTACATGGAGGAGTCACAGGAAAGAGGGACATGGAGGAGCGACATTCTGGAATGATATGGAGGAGTGACATGGAGGAGCAAGGATGAGCGACATGGTGGATCGACATGGAAGTGTGACATGGAGGATTGATATGGATTAGGGACATGGAGAAGTGACATTGAGGAGTAACAAGAATAAGTGACATGGAGGAGCAACATGGAGTGGTGAGATTTAGGATCTACATGGAGGAGAGAAATGGAGGAGCGATATGGCAGAGTGACATGGAGGAGTGACATGGAGAAGCGACATGGCGGAGTGACATAGAGGATCAACATGGAGGAGTGCCATGGAGGAGCAAGGCGGAGCGACATGGAAGATCGACATTGAGGAGCGACATGGATGGTAGACATGGAGGATTGACATGGAGGAGCGACATGGAGAAGTGACATGGGGGATCGACATGGATGAGTGACCTGGAGGAGCGAAATGTGGAAGACACATGGAGGAGTGACATGAAGCAGTGACATGGAGGAGCGATATGGCAGAGTGACATGGAGGAGTGACATGGAGAAGCGACATGGCGGAGTGACATAGAGGATCAACATGGAGGAGTGCTATGGAGGAGCGAGGCGGAGCGACATGGAAGATCGACATTGAGGACTGTCATGGAGGAGTGTCATGGAGGAGTGACATGGAGGAGCAAGGATTAGCGACATGGAGGATCCACATGGAGGAGTGACATGGAGGAGTGACATTGAGGAGCGACATGGATGATAGACATGGAGGATTGACATGGAGGAGCGACATGGGGGAGTGACATGTAGGATCGACATGCAGGAGTGGCATGGTTGAGTGACATGGAGGATTGTCATGGAAGACATGGAGGAGTGACATGTAGGAGTTACATGGAGTAGTTATATGGAGGAGTCACAGGAAGGAGGGACAAAGAGGAGCGACATTCTGGGTTGACATTCTGGATTGACATGGAGGATTGAAATGGAGGAGTGACATGGAGGAGTGCCAAGGAGGAGTGAAATGGATGATAGACATGGAGAAGTGACATGGATGATCGACACGGAGGAGCGACATGGAGGATTGAGATGGAGGAGCGACATGGAGGAGCGACATGGAGGACAAGGAGGAGTGACATGGATGATCGACATGGAGGAGTGACATGGATGATCGACATTGGAGGGACATGGAGGATTGATATGGAGGAGCGACATGGCGGATCGACATGGAGGAGTGACATGGAGGAGTGACATTGAGGAAAGACATGGATAAGTGACATGAAGGATCGACATGGAGCAGTGATATGAAGGAATAACATGGAGGAGTGAAATGGAGGAGCGACATGGAGGATAGACATGGAGGAGAGACATCTAGGATCTACATGGATGAGTGACATTGAGAATCGACATGGAGGAGTGACATTGAGGAGTGACATTAAGGAGTGACATGGAGAAGTGACATGGAGGAGGGACATGGAGGAGGGACATTCTGGATTGACATGGAGGAGCGACATGCTGGAGTGACATGGAGGAGCAAGGATTAGGGACATGGTGGATCGACATGGAGGAGTAACATGGAGTATTAACTTGGAGGAGTGATATGGAGGATCGACATAGAGGAGTGACATGGAGGAGGAAGGAGGAGCGAAATGGAGGAGCGACAAAGAGGAGTGACATGGATGATCGACATGGAGGAGTGACAGGAAGTAGGGACATGGAGGAGCGACATTCTGTGTTGACATTTTGGAGTGACATGGAGGAGAGACATGGAGGAGAAAGAATGAGCAAGGATGAGAGACATGGTGGATCGACATGGAGGAGAGACATGGAGTAGCAACTTGGAGTAGTGACATGAGGGAGGGACAAGGAGGAGCTACATACTGGGTGACATTCTGGAGTGACATTCTGGAGTGACATGTAGGAGTGACATTCTGGAGTGACATGTAGGAGTGACATTCTGGAGTGACATGGAGGAGCAAGGATGAGTGACATGGTGGGTCGACATGGAGGATTGACATGGAGAAGCAACATGGGGGAGCGACATCTGGGATCTACATGGAGGAGCAACATGGAGGAGTGACATGGAGGGGTGACATGGAGGGGTGACATGGAGGAGTGACATTGAGGAATGACATTAAGGAGTGACATGGAGGAGAGACAAGGAGGAGCGACATAGAGGAGTGACATGGAGGAGCAAGGATGAGGGACATGGTGGATCGACATGGAGGAGTGATATGGAGGAGTGACATTGTTGATCGACATGAAGGACTGAAATGGAAAAGCAACATGGAGAAGCGACATAGAGGAGCGACATGGAGAATCGACATGGAGGAGCAACATGGAGGAGTGACATGGTACATCGACATGGAGGAGTGACATTGAGGAGTGACATTAAGGAGTGAAATTTTGGAGTGACTTGGAGGAGGTCAAAGGAGGAGGGACATTTTGGAGTGACAAGGAGGAGCGATATGGAGGATCGACATGGAGTAGAGACATGGAGGAGCGGCATGAAGCAGTGATATGGAGGAGTGACATGGAAAAGCGACATTGAGGACTGTCATGGAGGAGTGACATGGCTGCGACATTGAGGAGTGTCATGGAGGAGTGACATGGAGGAGAAACTTGGAGGAGCGACAGGGATGATTGACATGGAGGATCCACATGGAGGAGTGACATGGAGTAGTGACATTGAGGAGCGACATGGAGGAGTGGCATGGATGAGTGACATGGAGGATTGTCATGGAAGACATGGAGGAGTGACATGGAGGAGTTACATGGAGAAGTTATATGGAGGAGTCACAGGAAGGAGGGACAAAGAGGAGCGACATTCTGGGTTGACATTCTGGAGTGACATGGAGGAGTGACATGGAGGAGTGACATGGAGGAGTGACATGGAGGAGCGACAAGCAGGATCGACATGGAGGAGTGACATGGAGAAGGAAGGAGGAGCGACATGGAGTAGTGACATGGAGGATCAACATGGAGGAGTGACATGGAGGATTGTCATGGAGGAGTGACATGGAGGAGCAACATGGAAGAGCGACATGGAGGAGTTACATGAAGAAGCAACATTGCGGAGCGACATGAGAACTGAAACAAGGAGGTACATGCTGGAGGGACATGGTGGAATGACATTCTGGAGGGACATGGAGGAGCGACATTCTGGAGTGACATGGAGGAGCAACATTCTGGAGTGACATGGAGGAGTGACATGGAAGATCGACATGTAGGAGTGACATGAAGGAGTGATATGTAGGAGTGACATGGAGGAGCGACACGGAGGAGTGACATGGAAGACGTGGAGTAGTGACATGGAGGATCGACATTGAGTAGTGACATGGAGGAATGACAAGGAGGAGTGACATTGATGAGTGACATGGAGGAGTGACATTCTGGAGGGACATGGTGGAGCAACATTCTGGAGTGAAATTGAGGAGCGACATGAAGGAGTGATATGTAGGAGTGACATGGAGGAGCGACACGGAGGAGTGACATGGAAGACGTGGAGGAGTGACATGGAGGAGCGACATGGAAGATCGACATGGAGGAGTAACATGTAGGATCTAAATGGAGGAGTGACCTGGAGGATCGACATGGAGGTGCGATATGGAGGATTGACAAGGAGGAGCGACATCGAGGAGCAACATGGTGGGGCGTCAAGGTTGATCGACATGGAGGAGTGACAAGGAGGAGTGACATGGTAGAGATGGAGAAGTGACATAGAGGATAGACATGGGAGATTGACATGGAGGATCGACATGGAGGACTGACATTATGGAGTTAAATCTGGATTGACATGGAGGAGCGACATTCTGGAGTGACATGGAGGAGCGACATGGTGGAGTGATATGGATGATTAAGGAGGAGCGACATTGAGGATCGACATGTGTCAACATGGAAGACATGGAGGAGTTTCATGGAGGATCGACATTGAGCAGTGACATGGAGGAGTGAAAAATTGGAGCGACATGGAGGAGTGACATGGAAGATTGACATGGAGGAGTAACATGTAGGATCTAAATGGAGGAGTGACCTGGAGGATCGACATGGAGGAGCGATATGGAGGATCGATAAGGAGGAGCGACATGGAGGAGTGACACAGAGGAGAGACATGGAGGAGGTACATAAGGGAGTGACATGGAAGACATGGAGCAGTGAAATGGAGGAGCAACATCGAGGATCGACATGGAGGATCGACATGGAGCAGTGACATGGAGGAGTGACATGGAGGAGCGACATGGAGGATCGACATGGAGTATTGACAAGGTGGATCGACATGGAGGAGTGACATAGAGGAGTGACATGGTAGAGATGGAGGAGTGACATGGAGGAGAGACATGGTAGATCGACATGGAGGATCGACATGGAGGAGTGACATGGCAGAGATGGTGGAGTAACATGGAGGAGAGACATGGAAGATCGATATTGAAGATCGACATGGAGGAGTGACATGGTGGAGTGCTATGTATGAGCAAGGAGGAGCGACATGGAGGATAGAGATGTGTCGACATGAAAGACATGGAGGAGTGACATGGAGGAGTTACATTTTGGAGGGACATTCTTGAGGGACATTTTGGAGTGAAATGGAGGAGCGACATTCTGGAGTGACGTGGAAGAAAGGGAGTAGTGACATGGAGGAGCGACACGGAGGAGCGAAATAGAGGATCGAAATGGAGGATCGACATGGAGGAGTGACATGGAGGAGGGAAATGGAGGAGTGACATTCTGGAGTGACAATCTGAAGGGACATTCTGGAGTGACATGGAGGAGCTACATGGAGGAGAGACATGGAGGAGTAACATTCTGGAGTTAAATTCTGGAGTGACATTCCGTAGTGTCATGGAGGAGCAACATTCTGGAGTGACATGGAAGAACAACATGGAGGAGTGATATAGAGGAGCAAGGAGGAGCGACATGGAGGATAAACATGGAGGAGTGACTAGGAGGAGAATCATAGAAGAGTTACATGGAGGAGCAACATGGGGGAGCGACATCTGGGATCTACATGGAGGAGCAACATGGAGGAGTGACATGGAGGGGTGACATGGAGGGGTGACATGGAGGAGTGACATTGAGGAATGACATTAAGGAGTGACATGGAGGAGAGACAAGGAGGAGCGACATAGAGGAGTGACATGGAGGAGCAAGGATGAGGGACATGGTGGATCGACATGGAGGAGTGATATGGAGGAGTGACATTGTTGATCGACATGAAGGACTGAAATGGAAAAGCAACATGGAGAAGCGACATAGAGGAGCGACATGGAGAATCGACATGGAGGAGCAACATGGAGGAGTGACATGGTACATCGACATGGAGGAGTGACATTGAGGAGTGACATTAAGGAGTGAAATTTTGGAGTGACTTGGAGGAGGTCAAAGGAGGAGGGACATTTTGGAGTGACAAGGAGGAGCGATATGGAGGATCGACATGGAGTAGAGACATGGAGGAGCGGCATGAAGCAGTGATATGGAGGAGTGACATGGAAAAGCGACATTGAGGACTGTCATGGAGGAGTGACATGGCTGCGACATTGAGGAGTGTCATGGAGGAGTGACATGGAGGAGAAACTTGGAGGAGCGACAGGGATGATTGACATGGAGGATCCACATGGAGGAGTGACATGGAGTAGTGACATTGAGGAGCGACATGGAGGAGTGGCATGGATGAGTGACATGGAGGATTGTCATGGAAGACATGGAGGAGTGACATGGAGGAGTTACATGGAGAAGTTATATGGAGGAGTCACAGGAAGGAGGGACAAAGAGGAGCGACATTCTGGGTTGACATTCTGGAGTGACATGGAGGAGTGACATGGAGGAGTGACATGGAGGAGTGACATGGAGGAGCGACAAGCAGGATCGACATGGAGGAGTGACATGGAGAAGGAAGGAGGAGCGACATGGAGTAGTGACATGGAGGATCAACATGGAGGAGTGACATGGAGGATTGTCATGGAGGAGTGACATGGAGGAGCAACATGGAAGAGCGACATGGAGGAGTTACATGAAGAAGCAACATTGCGGAGCGACATGAGAACTGAAACAAGGAGGTACATGCTGGAGGGACATGGTGGAATGACATTCTGGAGGGACATGGAGGAGCGACATTCTGGAGTGACATGGAGGAGCAACATTCTGGAGTGACATGGAGGAGTGACATGGAAGATCGACATGTAGGAGTGACATGAAGGAGTGATATGTAGGAGTGACATGGAGGAGCGACACGGAGGAGTGACATGGAAGACGTGGAGTAGTGACATGGAGGATCGACATTGAGTAGTGACATGGAGGAATGACAAGGAGGAGTGACATTGATGAGTGACATGGAGGAGTGACATTCTGGAGGGACATGGTGGAGCAACATTCTGGAGTGAAATTGAGGAGCGACATGAAGGAGTGATATGTAGGAGTGACATGGAGGAGCGACACGGAGGAGTGACATGGAAGACGTGGAGGAGTGACATGGAGGAGCGACATGGAAGATCGACATGGAGGAGTAACATGTAGGATCTAAATGGAGGAGTGACCTGGAGGATCGACATGGAGGTGCGATATGGAGGATTGACAAGGAGGAGCGACATCGAGGAGCAACATGGTGGGGCGTCAAGGTTGATCGACATGGAGGAGTGACAAGGAGGAGTGACATGGTAGAGATGGAGAAGTGACATAGAGGATAGACATGGGAGATTGACATGGAGGATCGACATGGAGGACTGACATTATGGAGTTAAATCTGGATTGACATGGAGGAGCGACATTCTGGAGTGACATGGAGGAGCGACATGGTGGAGTGATATGGATGATTAAGGAGGAGCGACATTGAGGATCGACATGTGTCAACATGGAAGACATGGAGGAGTTTCATGGAGGATCGACATTGAGCAGTGACATGGAGGAGTGAAAAATTGGAGCGACATGGAGGAGTGACATGGAAGATTGACATGGAGGAGTAACATGTAGGATCTAAATGGAGGAGTGACCTGGAGGATCGACATGGAGGAGCGATATGGAGGATCGATAAGGAGGAGCGACATGGAGGAGTGACACAGAGGAGAGACATGGAGGAGGTACATAAGGGAGTGACATGGAAGACATGGAGCAGTGAAATGGAGGAGCAACATCGAGGATCGACATGGAGGATCGACATGGAGCAGTGACATGGAGGAGTGACATGGAGGAGCGACATGGAGGATCGACATGGAGTATTGACAAGGTGGATCGACATGGAGGAGTGACATAGAGGAGTGACATGGTAGAGATGGAGGAGTGACATGGAGGAGAGACATGGTAGATCGACATGGAGGATCGACATGGAGGAGTGACATGGCAGAGATGGTGGAGTAACATGGAGGAGAGACATGGAAGATCGATATTGAAGATCGACATGGAGGAGTGACATGGTGGAGTGCTATGTATGAGCAAGGAGGAGCGACATGGAGGATAGAGATGTGTCGACATGAAAGACATGGAGGAGTGACATGGAGGAGTTACATTTTGGAGGGACATTCTTGAGGGACATTTTGGAGTGAAATGGAGGAGCGACATTCTGGAGTGACGTGGAAGAAAGGGAGTAGTGACATGGAGGAGCGACACGGAGGAGCGAAATAGAGGATCGAAATGGAGGATCGACATGGAGGAGTGACATGGAGGAGGGAAATGGAGGAGTGACATTCTGGAGTGACAATCTGAAGGGACATTCTGGAGTGACATGGAGGAGCTACATGGAGGAGAGACATGGAGGAGTAACATTCTGGAGTTAAATTCTGGAGTGACATTCCGTAGTGTCATGGAGGAGCAACATTCTGGAGTGACATGGAAGAACAACATGGAGGAGTGATATAGAGGAGCAAGGAGGAGCGACATGGAGGATAAACATGGAGGAGTGACTAGGAGGAGAATCATAGAAGAGTTACATGGAGGAGCAACATCACGGAGCGACTTGGAGGACTGACATGGTGGAATGACATTCTGGAGGAACATGGAGGAGTGACATTGTGGAGGAGCAACATTCTGGAGTGACATGGAGGAGCGACATGGAAGATTGACATGTAGGAGTGACATGGAGGAGTGATATGGAGGAGTGACACGGAGGAGAGACATGGAGGAGTGACATTAGGAGCTACATAGAGGATCGACATGGAGGAGCAACAAGGTGGATCGACATGGAGGAGTGACATGGAGGAGTGACATGGTAGAGATGGAGGAGTGACATGGATGAGAGACATGGAAGATCGACATGGAGGATCGACATGGAGGAGTGACATTCTGGAGTAAAATCTGGATTGACATTTTGGAGTGACATTTTGGAGTGACATGGAGGAGTGACATGGTGGATTGATATGGATGAGCAAGGAGGAGCAATATGGAGGATCGAGATGTGTCGACATGGAAGACATGGAGTAGTGACATGGAGGAGTAACATTCTGGTGTTAAATTCTGGAGTGACATTCTGGAGTGTCATGGAGGAGCAACATTCTGGAGTGACATGGAAGAACGACATGGAGGAGTGATATAGAGGAGCAAGGAGGAGCGACATGGAGGATAAACATGGAGGAGTGACTAGTAGGAGAAACATAGAAGAGTTACATGGAGGAGCTACATGAGGAGCAACATCACGGAGCGACTTGGAGGACTGACATGGAGGAATGACATTCTGGAGGGACATGGAGTAGCGACATTCTGGAGTGACATGGAGAAGCAACATTCTGGAGTGACATGGAGGAGCAACAAGGTGGATCGACATGGAGGAGTGACATGGAGGAGTGACATGGTAGAGATGGAGGAGTGATATGGAGGAGAAACATGAAAGATTGACATGGAAGATCGACATGGAGGAGTGACATTGTAGAGATGGAGGAGTGACATGGAGGAGAGACATGGAAGATCGACATGGAGGTTAGACATGGAGGAGTGACATTCAGGAGTTAAATCTGGATTGACATTTTGGAGTTACATTTTGGAGGGACATGGAGGAATGACATGGTGGAGTGATATGGATGAGCAAGGAGGAGCGACATGGAGGATCGAGATGTCTCGACATGGAAGACATGGAGGAGTCACATGGAAGATCGACACGGAGAAGTGACATGTAAGACATGGAGGAGTGACATGGAGGATATGACATTGAGGAGTGACAAAGAGGATCGACATGGAGGAGAGACATAGAGGATCAACATGGAGGAGCAACAAGGTGGATCGACATGGAGGAGTGACATGGAGGAGTGACATGGTAGAGATGGAGGAGTGACATGGAGGAGAGACATGGAAGATCGACATGGAGGATCAACATGGAGGAGTGACATGGTAGAGATGGAGGAGTGACATGGAGGAGAGACATGGAAGATCGACATGGAGGAGTGACATTCTGGAGTAAAATCTGGATTGACATTTTGGAGTGAGATTTTTAGGTGACATGGAGGAGTGACATGGTGGAGAAATATGGATGAGATGTGTCGACATGGAAGACATGGAGGAGTGACATGGAGGATCGACATTGAGCAGTGACATTCTGGAGTGACATGAAGGAGCGACATGGAGGAGTTACATGGAGGAGTGACATTTTGGAGGAGTGATATGGAGGAGTGACACGGAGGAGAGACATGGAGGAGTGACATTAGGAGCTACATAGAGGATCGACATGGAGGAGCAACAAGGTGGATCGACATGGAGGAGTGACATGGAGGAGTGACATGGTAGAGATGGAGGAGTGACATGGCGGAGAGACATGGAAGTTCGACATGGAGGATCAACATGGAGGAGTGACATGGAGGATCGACATTGAGCCACTGCTCGACACTGAGCCACTGCTCAATGTCGATCTTCCATGTCACTCCTCCATGTGTCACTCCTCCATGTCACTACATGGAGGAGTGACAAAGAGGAGCGACATGGAGGAGTTACATTTTGGAGGGACATTCTGGAGGGACATTCTGAAGTGACATTGAGGAGCGACATTCTGGAGTTACATTCTGGAGTGACATTGATGAGAGATATGGAGGATTGACATAGAGGATCAACATGGAGGAGTGACATGGAGGAGTGACATGGAGGAGTGACATGTAGTATTCACATGGAGGAGTTACATAGAGTAGTGACACGGAAGAAAGGCAGGAGTGACATGGAGGAGCGACATGGAGGAGCGAAATAGAGGAGCGACATGTATGAGGTATATGGAGGAGTAACATTCTGGAGGTAAATTCTGGATTGACATTCTGGAGTGTATTTGAGGAGCGACATTCTGGAGTGACATGGAAGAACGACATGGAGGAATGATATGGAGGAGCAAGGAGGAGTGACATGGAGGAGTGACATGGAAGATAGGGAGGAGTGACATGGAGGAGCGACATGGAGGTGTTAAATAGCGGATCGACATGGAGGAGTGACATGGAAGAGGGACATGGTGGAGTGATATTCTGGAGTTACATTCTGGAGGGATATTCTGGAGTGACATGTAGAAACTTCATTCTGGAGTTACATTCTGGAGGGATATTCTGGAGTGACATGTAGAAACTTCATTCTGGAATGACATGGAGGAGCAACAGGGAGGAGTTATATGGATGATCAAGGAGAAGCGACATGGAAGATCGACATGGAGTAGTCACATGGAGCATCGACATGAAGGAAAAATATGGAGCAGTGACATGGTAGAAATGGAGGAGTTACATGGAGTAGAGACATGGAAGATCGACATGGAGGATCATCATGGAAAAGTACACATGGATGAGTGACAAGAGGAGCGTCATGGAGGAGCAACATGGAGGATCGACATGGAGGAGCGACGTGGAGGAGCAACATTGAGGAGCGACATGGAGTACTGACATGGAGGATCGACATGGATGGCTGACATTGAGTTTTGACATGGAGAAAGGACATGGAGGAGTGACATTATTAAATGACATGGAGGAGGGACATGGAGGAGTGACATTCTGGAGTTAAATTTTGGAGTGACATTCCGGAGTGACATGTAGGAGCGACATTCTGAAGTGACATGGAGGAGATATATGGAGGAGCAAGGAGGAACGACATGGAGGATCAACATGGAGTAGTGACATGGATGAGCGACAATGAGGAGTGACATGGAAGACATGGAGGAGTGACATGGAGGAACAACATGGAGAATCGACATGGAGGATCGACATGGAGGAGTGACTTTCTGGAGTTAAATTCCGGCGAGACATACTGGAGTGACATTGAGGAGCGACATTCTGGAGTGACATGGGGGAGCAACATGGAGGATTGACATGTAGGAGGGACATGGAGGAGTGACATTGAGGAGCGACATGGAGGAGTGACCGGGAGGAGTGACATTCTGGAGGGACATTCTGGAGGGACATTCTGGAGCGACATGGAAGATCGACATGGAGTATTAACATGAAGGATCTACATGGAGGAGCGACATGGAAGAGGTACATGAGGGAGTGACGTGGCAGACATGGAGGAATGACATGGAGTAGCAACATGGAGGAGTGACATGGAGGAGTGACAAGGAGGAGCGACATGAAGGAGTAACAAGTAGGAGCAACATGTTGGAGTGTCATGTAGGATCAACATGGAGTGACATGAAGGAGCGACACGGAGGAGTGACATTCTGGAGGGACATTCTGGAGTGACACGGAGGAGCGACATGGAGGAGGTACATGGTGGAGTGACATGGAAGACATGGAGGAGTGATATGGAGGAACAACATGGAGTATCGACATGGAAGATTGACATGAATCAGTTTCTTGGAGGAGTAACAAGGAGGAGTGTAATGGTGGGGTAACATTGAGGAGCGACATTGAGGACTGACATGGAGGATAGACATAGAGACGTGACAAGGAGGATCGACATGGAGGATTGACATTGAGGAAGGATATGGAGGAGTGACATTCTGGAGTTAAATTCTGGAGTGTCATTCTGGAGTGACATTGAGGAGCAACATTCTGAAGTGACATGATGGAGCAACATGGAGGAGTGATATGGAGGAGCAAGGAGGAGCGACATGGAGGAATGACATGGAAGTGAGACATGGAGGAGTGAAATCGTGGAGAGACATGGAAGATCGACATGGAGGATCGTCATGGAGGAGTAACATGGAGTAACAAGAGGAGTGTCATGGAGGAGCAACATGGAGTACCGACATGGAGGAGCGACGTGGAGGATTGACTTGGAGAAAAGATATGGGGGAGTGACATTCTGGAGGTAATTTCTGGAGTGACATTCTGGAATAGAATGGAGGAGGGACATGGAGGAGTGACATTCTGGAGGTAAATTTTGGAGAGACATTCTGGAGTGACATGGCGGAGTGACATTGAGGAGTGACATGTAGCATTGACATGGAGGAGTTACATAGAGGAGTGATATGGAGGAGCAAGGAGGAGCGACATGGGGGACTGACTAGGAGGAGCGACATTGTGGAGTGACATGGAGGAGCGAAATGGAGGATCGAGATGGAGGAGTGACATGGAGGAGAAACATAGTAGAGTTACATGGAGGAGCTACATGAGGAGCAACATCACGTAGCGATTTGGAGGTCAGACATGGAGGAATGACATTCTGGAGTGACATGGAGGAGCGACATTCTGGAGTGACATGGAAGACATGGAGCACTGACATGGTGCATCAGCTTGGAGGATCGAAATGGAGGATCGAGCAGTGACATGGAAGTGTGACATGGAGGAGAGACAATGAGGATCAACATGGAGGAGTGACATAGAGGAGGGACATGGAGGAGTGAAATTCTGGAGTGACATGGAGGAGGGACATGGAGGAGTAACTTGGAGGATCTAAATGGAGGAGTGATATGGAGGATTGACATGGAGGAATGACACAGAGGATCGAAATAGAGGAGTGACAGTAAGGAGTGACATTGAAGACAGGGAGGAGTGACATGTAGGAGCGACATGGAGGACTGACATGGAAGATTAACATGGAGGAGTGACATGGAGGAGTAACATGGAGGATTGACATGGAGGAGTGACAGTGACATTGAAGACAGGGAGGAGTGGTATGGAGGATCGACATGGAGGAGCGACATTGAGAAGAGACATGGAGGACTGACATGAAAGATCAACATGGAGGAGTGACATGGAGGAGTGACATTGTAAACTCGGAGGAGTGACATGGAAGAGAGTCATGGAAGATTGACATTGTGGACAGACATGTAGGAGTGGCATGGTAGACATAGAGGAGTGACATGGAGGAGAGACATGGAAGATCGACATGGAGGAGTAACATGGAAGTGTGACGTGGAAGAAAGGGAGGAGTGACATGGAGGAGCGACATGGAGTAGCGAAATAGAGGATCGACATGGAGGAGTGACATAGAGGAGGGACATGGAGGAGTGAAATTCTGGAGTGACATGGAGAAGCGATATGGAGGAGGGAAATGGAGGATTAACTTGGAGGATCTAAATGGAGGAGTGACATAGAGGAACGACATGGAGGATCAACATTGAGGAGCGACCTTGAGGAGCGACATGGAGGAGTGACATGCAGGATCGACATGGAGCAGTGACATGGAGGAGATACATTGAGTAGAGACATGGAGTAGTGACATTCTGGAGTGACATGGAGGAGCGACATGGATGAGTGATATTGAGGAGCACAGAGGAGCAACACGGAGGATCAACATTGAGGAGTGACATGGATGAGCGACATGGTGGAGTGACATGGAAGACATGGAGGACTGACATGTATGATTGACATTGACTAGTTACATGGAGGACTGACTAGTAGGATCGACATGGAGTAGTGACAGGGAGGAGTGACATTCTGGAGATACATTCTGGAGGTAAATTCTGGAGTGACATCGAGGAGCAACATAAAGGACCTAAATGGAGGAGTGACATGGAGGATCGAAATTTATTAGTGACATGGAGGAGTGACAAGGAGGAGCGACATGGAGGAGTAACATGAAGGATCTACATGGAGGAGCGACATGGAGGAGTTACTTGGAGGAGCGACATTCTGGAGTGACATGGAAGAGCGACATGGAAGATCGACATGGAGGAGTAACATGTAGGATCTAAATGGAGGAGTGACATGAAGTATCGACATGGAGGAGCGATATGGAGGATCAACAAGGAGGAGTCGACATGGAGTATTGACAAGGAAAACTGACATGGAGGAGTGACATTCTACAGTTAAATTCTGGAGTGAAATTCTGGAGTGACATGTAGGATCTACATGGAGGAGTGACATGGAGGAGCGACATCACGGAGCGACATGGAAGATTGACAACGAGGAGGTATATTCTGGAGGAACATGGTGGAGCGACTTTCTGGAGTGACATGGAGGAGCGACATTCTGGAGTGACATGGAGGAGCGATATGGAAGATTGACATGGAGGACCGACATTGAGGAGCAACATGGAGGACTGACATGGAGGATCAACATGGAGGAGTTGACATGGAGTATTGACAAGGAGGACTGACATGGAGGAGTGACATAGAGGATCGACATGGAGGAGTATCAAGGTTGATCGACATGGAGAAGTGACATGTAGGAGTGACATGGTAGAGATGGAGGAGTGACATGGAGGAGAGACATGGAAGATCGACATGGAGGATCGACATGGAGGAGTGACATTCTGGAGAATTGACATGTAGGATCGACATGCAGGAGTGACATGGAGGAGCGATATGGATTAGCAAGGAGGAGCGATATGGGGTATCAACATGTATCGACATGGAAGACATGGAGGAGTGACATGGAGGATCGATGTGGAGGAGTAACAACGAGGAGCGACATGGAGGATCGACATGGAGGAGCGACATCAAGCAGTGACATGGAGGAGTGACATTCTGGAGTTAAATCTGTAGTGATATTCTGGAGTGACATAGAGGAGCGACATTCTGGAGTTACATGGAGTAGCGACATGGAGGAGTGACATGGTGGAGCAACATGGAGGATCGAAATGGAGGATCGATGTGGAGGAGTAACAGGGTGGAGCGACATGGAGGATCGACATGGAGGAGCGACAACAAGCAGTGAAATGGAGGAGTGACATTCTGGAGTTTAATCTGGAGTGATATTCTGGAGTGACATAGAGGACCGACATTCTGGAGTGACATGGAGTAGCGACATGGTAGAGTGATATGGGGGAGCAAGGAGGAGCCACATGGAGGATCGACATGTGTCGACATGGAAGACATGGAGGAGTGACATGGAAGATCGACATGGAGGATCGACATGGAGCAGCGACATGGAGGAGTGACATGGAGGAGCGACAAGGAGGAGTGACATGGAGGATTGATATGGAGGAGTGACATGGAGGAGCGACATGGAGGAGTGACATGGAGGAGCGACAAGGAGGAGTGACATGGATGATCGACATGGAGGAGTGACATGGAGGTATCGACATTGAGTAGTGACATGGAGGAGTGACAAGAAGGAGCGACACGGAGGAGTGACATGGAGGAGCAATATAGAGGTTTAACATGAAGTATCTGCATGGAGGAGCTACATGGAGGAGTGACACGGTGGAGTGACATGGCTGACATGGAGTAGTGACATGGTGGAGCAACATGGAGGATCGAAATGGAGGATCGACATGGAGCAGTGACATGGAGGAGTGACAAGGAAGTGTGACATGGAGGAGTGACATGGAGGAGTGACATGGAGGATCGACATGGAAGAGTGACATGGAGGAGCGACATGGAAGAGCAACATGGAGGATCTACATGGAGGAGCGACATCACGGAGAGACATGGAAGACTGACAACGAGGAGGTACATTCTGGAGGAACATGGTGGAACGACATTCTGGAGTGACATTGAGGAGCGACTTTCTGGAGTGACATGGAGGAGTGATATGGAAGATCGACATAGAGGAGTAACATTTAGGATCTAAGTGGAGGAGTGACATGGAGGATCGACATGGAGGAGTGACATGGAGGAGCGACATAGTGGAGTGACATGGAGTAGCGACATTCTGGAGTGACAGGGAATAGAGACATGGTGGAGTGATATGGAGGAGCAACATGTAGGATCGAAATGGAGGAGTAACATGTAGGATCTAAATGGAGGAGTGACATGTAGGATCGACATGGAGGATCGACAAGGAGGACCGACATTGAGGAGCAACATGGAGGACTGACATGAAGGAGGGACATGGAGGATTCACATTCTGGAGTTAAATTCTGGAGAGACATTCTGGAGTGACATGGAGGAGCGGCATTCTGGGGTGACTTGGAGGAGATACACGGAGGAGTGACATGGAGGAGCAGGGACGAGAGACATAGAGGATCGACATGGAATAGTCACATGGAGGAGCAACACGGAGGAGTGACATTGAGGATCGACATGCAGGAGTGACATGGAGGAGTGTCATGGAAGACATGGAGCAGTGACGTGGAGGAGTTACATTGAGGAGTCACAGGAAGGAGGGACATGGGGGAGTGACATTCTGGGTTGACATTCTGGAGTGACATTCTGGAGTGACATGGAGGAGCGAAATTCTGGAGTGACATAGAGGAGCGACATGGAGGATTGACATTGAGCAGTGACATGGAGGCGTGACATGGAGAAGTGACATGGAGGAGTGACATGGAGGAGCAAGGATGAGCAAGGAATAGCGACATGGTGGATCAACATGGAGGAGAGACATGGAGTAGCAACTTGGAGGAGTGACATGAAGGAGGGACTAGGAGGAGCTACATTCTGGGTTGACATTCTGGAGTGACATGTAGGAGTGACGTTCTGGAATGACATGGAGGAGTGACATAGAGGAGCAAGGATGAGTGACATGGTGGGTCGACATGTAGGAGTGACATGGAGGATCGACATTGAGGAGTGGAATGGAGGAGCGACATGGAGGATCGACATGGAACAGTGACATGGAGGAGCGACATGGGAGAGCGACATGGAGGATCGACATGGAGGAGGTCTATGGAGGAGTGACATTCTGGAGTGACTTTCTGGAGGGACATTCTGGAATGACATGGAGGAGCGATATGGAAGATCGACATGGAGGAGTAACATGTAGGATCTAAATTGAGGAGTGACATGTAGGACTGACATGGAGAATCAACATGGAGGAGTCGACATGGAGTATTGACAAGGAGGACTGACATGGAGGAGTGACATGGAGAAGTGACATAGAGGAGGGACATGGAGAAGGGACATTCTGGATTAACATGGAGTAGCGACATCGAGGAGTGACATGGAGGAGCAAGGATGAGCAACATGGAGGATCGACATGGAGGAGCGACATAGAGGATCGACATGGAGAATCGACATGTAGGAGTGACATTGAGGAGTGACATTAACGAGTGACATTGAGGAGTGTCATGGAAGACAGTAAGGAGTGACATGGAGGAGCGACATTCTGGAGTGATTTGGAGGAGTGACATGGAGGAGCAAGGATGAGCGACATGGTGGATCGACATGTGTCGACATGGCAGACATGGAGGGACATTCTGGAGGGACATTCGGGAGTGACATGGAGGTATCGACATGGAGGAGTGACAAGGAGGAGTGATATGGAGGATCGACATAGAGGATTAACATGAAGGAGGGACATGGAGGAGTGACATTCTGGAGTTAAATTCTGGATTGACATTCTGGGGTGATATGGAGGAGAAAAATTCTGGGGGACATGGAGGAGCGACATGGAGGAGTGATATGGAATAGTCACATGGAGGACCGACACGGAGGAGTATCATGTACGATCTAGATGTTGGAGCGACATTCTGGAGTGACATGGAGGTGCGACATTCTCGATTTACATGTAGGAGCGACATGGAAGATCGACATGGAGGAGTGACATTGAGGATCGACATGGAGGAGCGACAAGGAGGATTGACATGGAGGAGGGACATGGAGGTGTGAAATAGAGCATCGACATGGAGGAGTGACATGGAGGAATGACATTCTGGAGGGACATTCTGGAGTGATATTCTGGCGGGAAATTCTGGACTGACATGGAGAAGTGATTTGGAGGATGGACAGAGTGGATTGACATGGAGGAGTGACATGGAAGACAGGGAGGAGTGACATGGAGGAGCGACATGAAGGTGTTAAATAGCGGATCGACATGGAGGAGGGACATGGTGGAGTGATATTCTGGAGTGGCATTCTGGAGGGACATTCTGGAATGACATGGAGGAGCGACAGGGAGGAGTTATATGGATGATCAAGGAGGAGCGACATGGACGATTGACATGGATTAGTCATATAAAGGAATGATAAGGAGGAGCGACATGGAGGAGTGACAAGGAGGAGTAACATTCTGGAGTTAAATTCTGTAGTGACATTCTGGAGTGACATGGAGTAGCGACATTCTGGGGTGACATGGAGGAGCAACAAGAAGGAGTGATATGGAGGAGCAGGGACGAGCGACATGGAGGATCAACATGGAATAGTCACATGGAGGAGCGACACGGAGTAGTGACATGGAGGGTTGACATGGAGGAGTGACATGGAAGACAGGGAGGAGTGACATGGAGGGGTGACATGGAGGTGTGAAATAGAGGATCGACATGGAGGAGTGACATGGAGGAGGTTTATGGAGGAGTGACATTCTGGATTGACTTTTTGGAGGGACATTCTGGAGTGACATGGAGGTATCAACATGGAGGAGTGACAAGGAGGAGTAATATGGAGGATCTACATAGAGGATAGACATGGAGTAGGGACATGGAGGAATTACATGTAGGATGGAAATAGAGGATTGACATGGAGGAGGTACATGGAGGAGTAACATTCTGGAGTTAAGTTCTGGAGTGACATTCTGGATTGACATGGAGGAGCGACATTCTAGAGTGACTTGGAGGAGGAACATGGAGGAGTGATATTCTGGAGTGACATTCTGGAGTGACATGGAGGAGTGACATGAAGGAGCGACATGGAGGAGGGACATGGAGGAGTAACATTCTGGAGTTAAATTCTGGAGTGACATTCTGGAGTGACATGGAGGAGAGACATTCTGCAGTGACATGGAAGAACGACATGGAGGAGCAAGGAGGAGCGACATGGAGGATCGACATGCAGAAGTGACATGGAGGAGTAACAAGGAGGAGTGACATGTAGGAGTAACATGAAGGATCTACATGGAGGAGCGATATGGAGGATTGACAAGGAGGAGCGACATGGAGGAGCGACATGGAGGACTGACATGAAGGATCAACAATGAGGAGTGACATGTAGGAGAGACATGGAGGATCGACATGGTGGAGTGACATGGAGGATCGACATGGAAGAGCGATATGGAGTAGTGATATGGAGGCTATCCTCCATATCACTACTCCATATGTCACTCCAGGTCTCTACCTGGAGGATTGACATGGAGGATCGACATTGAGTAGTGATATGGAGGAGAGACATTCTGGAGAGACATTCTGGAGTGACATTCTGAAGTGAAATTGAGGAGTGACATGGATGATGGAAATAGAGGATTGACATGGAGGAGGGCATGGAGGAGCGACATTCTGGAGTGACATGGGAGAACGACATGTAGGAGCGACATGGAGGAACGACATAGAGGTAAGACATGGAGGTGTTAAAAAGCGGATCGACATGGAGGACCGACATGGAGGAGGGACATGGTGGAGTGATATTCTGGAATGACATGGAGGAGCGACAGGGAGGAGTTATATGGATGATCAAGGGGGAGCGACATGGGCGATCGACATGGAGTAGTCACAGAAATGAACGACAAGGAGGAGCGACATGAAGGATCGACATGGAGCATCGACATGGAGGAGTGACAAGGAGGAGTAACATACTGGAGTTAAATTCTGGAGTGACATTTTGGAGTGACATGGATGAGCGATATTCTGGAGTGACATGGAGGAGCGACATGGAAGATCGACATGGAGGAGTGACATGGAGGACTGACATGGAGAAATTACAATCTGGAGGGACATGGGGAGCGACATGCTGGAGTGACATGGAGGAGCGACATTCTGGAGTGACATGGAGGAGCGACATGGAAGATCGACATGGAGGAGTAACATGTAGGATCTACATGGAGGAGTGACATGGAGGATCGAGATGGAGGAGTGACATGTAGGATTGACATGGAGGAGTTACATGGAGGAGTGACGTGGACGACAGGGAGGAGTGAAATTGTGGAGCAACATGAAGGATCAGAATGGAGGATGGAGCAGTGACATGGAGGAGTGACATGGAAGTGTGACATGGAGGAGTGACATGGAGTATCGACATGGAGGAGTGACATGGATGAGCGACATGGCGTAGTGACATGGAGGAGAGACATGTAGGCTTCATATGTAGGAGTTACATGGAGGAGGGACCTGGAGGAGTGACATTCTGGAGTGACATGGAGGAGCGACATGGAGGAGGGACATGGAGGAGTAACAATCTGGAATTAAATTCTGGAGTGACATTCTGGAGTGACATGGAGGAGCGACACGGTGGAGTGACATGGAAGATATGGAGGAGTGACATGGTGGATCAACATTGAGTAGTGACATGGAGGAGTGACAAGGAGGAGCGACATGGAGGAGTAACATGAAGGATCTAAATGGAGGAGCGAAATGGAGGAGTGAGATGGAAGAGCGAAATGGAGGAGCTACAGGGAGGAGTGACATAGCGGAGCGACATGGGGGACTGACAACGTGGAGGTACATTTTGAAGGGACATGGTGGAGCGACATTCTGGAGTGACATGGAGGAGCGTCATTCTGGAGTGACATGGAGGAACGATATGGAAAATCGACATGGAGGAGTAACATGTAGGATCGACATGGAGGAGCGATATGGAGGATCGACAAGGAGGAGTGACATGGAGTAGTGACATTGAGGAGCGACATGGAGGATAGACATGGAGGATTGACATGGAGGAGCGACATGGAGGAGTGACATGTAGGATCGACATGCAGGAGTGGCATGGATGAGTGACATGGAGGATTGTCATGGAAGAGATGGAGGAGTGACATGGAGGAGTTACATGGAGAAGTTATATGGAGGAGTCACAGGAAGGAGGGACAAAGAGGAGCGACATTCTGGGTTGACATTCTGGAGTGACATGGAGGAGTGACATGGAGGAGTGACATGGAGGAGCGACAAGCAGGATCGACATGGAGGAGTGACATGGAGAAGGAAGGAGGAGCGACATGGAGTAGTGACATGGAGGATCAACATGGAAGAGTGACTTGGAATAGGGAAATTGAGGAGTAAAATGGATGATAGACATGGAGAAGTGACATGGATGATCGACACGGAGGAGCGACATGGAGGATTGAGATGGAGGAGCGACATGGAGGAGCGACATGGATGAGTGACATGGAGGAGCAACAAGGAGGAATGACATGGAGGATTGATATGGAGGAGTGACATGGATGAGCGACATGGAGGAGTGACATGGAGGAGCGACAAGGAGGAGTGACATGGAGGAGCGACAAGGAGGAGTGACATGGATGATCGACATGGAGGAGCGACATGCAGGATTGATATGGAGGAGCGACATGGAGGAGCGACATGGAGGAGTGACATGGAGAAGCGACTTGGATGATTGACATGGAGGAGCAAGGATAAGCGACATGGAGGATCGACATGGAGGAGTGACATGGAGTAGTGACATTGAGGAGTGACAAGAGGAAGTGACATGGAGGAGTGTCATGGAAGACATGGAGTAGTGACATGGAGGAGTTACATTGAGGAGTCACAGGAAGGAGGGACATAGAGGAGCGACATTCTGGAGTGACATGGAGTAGTGACATGGAGGAGAAACTTGGAGGAGCGACAGGGATGATTGACATGGAGGAGCAAGGATTAGCGACATGGAGGATCCACATGGAGGAGTGACATGGAGTAGTGACATTGAGGAGCGACATGGAGGATAGACATGGAGGATTGACATGGAGGAGCGACATGGAGGAGTGACATGTAGGATCGACATGCAGGAGTGGCATGGTTGAGTGACATGGAGGATTGTCATGGAAGACATGGAGGAGTGACATGGAGGAGTTACATGGAGAAGTTATATGGAGGAGTCACAGGAAGGAGGGACAAAGAGGAGCGACATTCTGGGTTGACATTCTGGAGGGACATGGAGGAGTGACATGGAGAAGGAACGAGGAGCGACATGGAGTAGTGACATGGAGGATCAACATGGAAGAGTGACTTGGAGGAGCGAAATGGAGGAGTGACATGGATGATTGACACGGAGGAGCGACATGGAGGATTGAGATGGAGGAGCGACATGGAGGAGCGACATGGAGGAGTGACATGGAGGAGCGACAAGGAGGAGTGACATCGAGGATTTATATGGAGGAGTGACATGGAGGAGCGACATGGAGGAGTGACATGGAGGATTGATATGGAGGAGCGACATGGAGGAGCGACATGGAGGAGCGACATGGAGGAGTGACATGGAACAGTGACATTGAGGAGTGACAAGAAGAAGTGACATGGAGGAGTGACATGGAGGATTGACATGGAGGAGCGACATGGAGGAGTGACATGTAGTATCGACATGCAGGAGTGACATGGAGGAGTGACATGGAGGAGTGTCATGGAAGACATGGAGTAGTGACATGGAGGAGTTACATTGAGGAGTCACAGGAAGGAGGGACATAGAGGAGCGACATTCTGGAGTGACATGGAGGAGTGACATTGAGGTGAAAGAATTAGGGACATGGTGGATCGACATGGAGGAGTGACATGGAGTATTAACTTGGAGGAGTGACATGGAGGATCGACATGGAGGAGTGACATGGAGGAGGAAGGAGGAGCGACATGGAGGAGCGACATTCTGGTTTGACATTCTGGAGTGACATTCTGGAGTGACATGGAGGAGTGACATGGAGTAGCGACATGGCGGATTGACATAGAGGATCAACATGGAGGAGTGCCATGGAGGAGCAAGGAGGAGCGACATGGAAGATCGACATTGAGGACTGTCATGGAGGATCCACATGGAGGAGTGACATGGAGTAGTGACATTGAGGAGCGACATGGAGGATAGACATGGAAGACATGGAGGAGTTACATGGAGAAGTTATATGGAGGAGTCACAGGAAGGAGGGACAAAGAGGAGCGACATTCTGGGTTGACATTATGGAGTGACATGGAGGAGCGACATGGAGGAGTGACATGGAGGAGCGACAAGGAGGAGTGACATGGAGGATTGATATGGAGGAGTGACATGGAGGAGCGACATGGAGGAGTGACATGGAGGAGCGACATGGAGGAGTGACATGGCTGATCGACATGGAGGAGTGACATGGATGATCGACATGGAGGAGCGACACGGAGGATTGATATGGAGGAGCGACATGGAGGAGCGACATGGTTGATCGACATGGAGGAGCGACATGGAGGATTGACATGGAGGAGCGACATGGAGGAGTGACATGTAGGATCGACATGCAGGAGTGGCATGGTTGAGTGACATGGAGGATTGTCATGGAAGACATGGAGGAGTGACATGGAGGAGTTACATGGAGAAGTTATATGGAGGAGTCACAGGAAGGAGGGACAAAGAGGAGCGACATTCTGGGTTGACATTCTGGAGTGACATGGAGGAGTGACATGGAGGAGTGACATGGAGGAGCGACAAGCAGGATCGACATGGAGGAGTGACATGGAGAAGAGACATGGAGGATCAACATGGAAGAGTGACTTGGAGGAGCGAAATGGAGGAGTGAAATGGATGATAGACATGGAGAAGTGACATGGATGATCGACACGGAGGAGCGACATGGAGGATTGAGATGGAGGAGCGACATGGAGAAGCGACATTGAGGAGTGACATGGAGGAGCGACAAGGAGGAGTGACATGGAGGATTGATATGGAGGAGTGACATGGAGGAGCGACATGGTTGATCGACATGGAGGAGCGACATGGAGGATTGATATGGAGGAGCGACATGGAGGAGCGACATGGAGGAGTGACATGGAGAAGCGACTTGGATGATTGACATGGAGGAGCAAGGATAAGCAACATGGAGGATCGAAATGGAGGAGTGACATGGAGGAGTGACATTGAGGAGTGACATGGAAGACATGTAGGAGTGACATTGAGGATCGACATTGAGTATTGACATGGAGGAGTGACATGGAGGAGCGACATGGAGGATTGACATGGAGGAGTTACATGGGGGAGTGACATGGAAGAGATGGTGGAGTGACATGGTGGAGCAACATGGAGGATTTAAATGGACGATCGACATGGAGCAGTGACATGGAGGAGCGACATGGAGGAGGGAAATAGAGGATCGACATGGAGGAGTGACATGGCGGAGGGACAAGGAGGAGTGACATTCTGGAGTGACATTCTGGAGGGACATTCTGGAGTGACATTGAGGAGCGACATTCTGGAGTGACATGGAGGAGCAATATGGAAGATCGACATGGAGGATCAAAATGGAGGATCGATGTGGAGGAGTAACAAGGAGGAGCGACATGGAGGAGCGACATGGAGGATCGACATCAAGCAGTGACATGGAGGAGTGAAATTCTGGAGTTTAATCTGGAGTGATATTCTGGAGTGACATGGAGGAGCGACATTCTGGAGTGACATGGATTAACGACATGGTGGAGTGATATGGAGGAGCAAGGAGGAGCCACATGGAGGATCGACATGTGTCGACATGGAAGACATGGAAGAGTGACATGGAGGATCGACATGGAGGATCGACACGGAGCAGCGACATGGAGGAGTGACATGGAGAAGCGACATGGAGGATTGACATGTTACATGCAGGACTGACATGGAAGACAGGGAGGAGTGATATGGAGGGGCGACATGGAGGTGTGAAATAGAGGATCGACATGGAGGAGGTATATGGAGGAGTGACATTCTGGAGTGACTTTCTGGAGGGACATTCTAGAGTGACATGGAGTTATCGACAATGAGTAGTGACATGGAGGAGTGACAAGAAGGAGCGACACGGAGGAGTGACATGGAGGAGCAATATAGAGGTTTAACATGAAGTATCTGCATGGAGGAGCTACATGGAGGAGTGACATGGTGGAGTGACATGGATGACATGGAGCAGTGACATGGTGGAGCAACATGGAGGATCGAAATGGAGGATCGACATGGAGCAGTGACATGGAGGAGTGACATGGAAGTGTGACATGGAGGAGTGACATGGAGGATCGACATGGAGGAGTGACATGGAGTAGAGACATGGTGGAGTGACATGGAGGAGTGACATGTAGGATTGACATGGAGGAGTTACATCGAGGAGTGACGTGGAAGACAGGGAGGAATGACATGGAAGAGCACAATAGAGGATTGACATGGAGCAGTGACATGGAGGAGGGACATGGAGGAGTAACAATCTGGAGTTAAATTCTGGAGTGACATTCTGGAGAGACATGGAGGAGCGACATTCTGGAGTGACATGGAGGAATGACATGGAGTAGTGACATGGAGGAATGACATGGAGGAGTGATATGGAGCAGCAAGGAGGAGTGACATGGAGGATCGACATGAATAAGTGACATAGAGGAGCGACACGGTGGAGTGACATGGAAGATATGGAGGAGTGACATGGAGGAGCAACATGGAGTATCGACATGGAGGATCAACATGGAGGTGTGACTTGGAGGAGCGACATTCTGGAGTGACATGGAGGAGTGAAATGGAGGAGCGACATGGAGGGTTGACATGGAGGAGTGACATGGAGGATCGACATGGAGGATCGACATGGAGCAGTGACATGGAGAAGTGACATGGAAGTGTGACATGGAGGAGTGACATGGAGGAGTGACATGGAGGAGCGACATGGTGGAGTTACATGGAGAAGTGACATGGAAGTGTGACATGGAGGAGTGACATGGAGGAGTGACATGGAGGAGCGACATGGTGGAGTGATATGGTGGAGCAAGGTGGAGCCACATGGAGGATCGACATGGAGGATCGACATGGAGCAGCGACATGGAGGAGTGACATGGAGAAGCAACATGGAGGATCGACATGGCAGAGTTACATGCAGGACTGACATGGAATACAGGGAGGAGTGACATGGAGGGGCGACATGGAGGTTTGAAATAGAGGATCGACATGGAGGAGGTCTTTGGAGGAGTAACATTCTGGAGTGACTTTCTGGAGGGACATTCTGGAGTGATACGGCGGTATCGACATGGAGGAGTGACATGGAGGAGTGCCATGTAGGAATGACATGGAGTAGTGACATGGAGGATCGACATAGAGGAGTTAAATGTAGGAGCGACAAGGAGGAGTGACATAGAGGAGTGACATGGAGGAGTGACATTGAGGACTAAGGAAGAGTGACATAGAGGAGTGACATGGAGGAGCTTCATGGAGGAGTGACATGGAGGAGTGACATTTAGGAGTGACATGGCGGATCGACATGGAGGAGTGACATTGAGTAGTAATATGGAGGAGTGAGAAGGAGGAGTGACATGGAGGAGTTACATGGAGGAGTGACATAGAGGAGTGACATGGAGGAGTGACATTGAGGAGTGACATGAAGGAGGAGTGACATGGAGGAGTGACATAGAGGAGTGATGTGGAGGAGCGACAAGGAGGAGTGACATAGAGGAGTGACATGGAGGAGTGACATTGAGGAGTAAGGAAGAGTAACATGGAGGAGTGACATGGAGGAGTGACATGTTGGAGTTTCATGGAGGAGGAGTGACATGGAGGAGTGACATAGAGGAGTGATGTGGAGTAGCGACATGGAGGAGTGACATGGAGGAGCGACATGGAGAAATGACATGGAGCGACACGGTCGAGTGACATGGAAGACATGGAGGAGTGACATGGAGGATCGACATTGAGTAGTTACATGGAGGAGTGACAAGGAGGAGCAACATGTAGGAGTAACATGAAGGATCTACATGGAGGAGCGACATGGAGGAGTGAGATGGGGGAGTGACATGGACGAGCGACATGGAGGAGTGAGATGGGGGAGTCACATGGAGGAGTGACAAGGAGTAGCGACATGTAGGAGTAACATGAAGGATCTACATGGAGGAGCGACAGGGAGGAGTGACATGGAGGAGCGACATGGCGCAGTGACATGGAGGAGTGACAAGGAAGATAGGGAGGAATGACACGTAGGAGCGACAAGGAGGTGTGAAATAGAGCATCGACATGGAGGAGTGACATGGAGGAGGGACATGGAGGAATAACATTCTGGAGTGACATTCTGGAGGGACATTCTGGAGTGATATTCTGGAGGGAAATTCTGGACTGACATGGAGGAGTGACTTGGAGGATGGACAGAGAGGTTTGACATGGAGGAGGGACATGGAGGAGTGACATTCTGGATTTAAATTCTGGAGTGACATTCTGGAATGACATGGAGGAGCGACATTCTAGAGTGACTCGGAGGAGGAACATGTAGGAGCAGCATGGAGGATCAACATGGAAGATCAACATGGAGCAGTGACATGGAGGATTGACAAAGTGTAGTGACAAGGAGGAGAAACATGCTGGATCGAAATGGAGGATTGACATGGAGCAGTGACAGGGCGAATCAGCAAAGAGGATTGATAAGGTGGAGTGACATGGCGGAGGGACATGGATGAGTGACATGGAGGAGTGACATGGAAGAGCAACATGGAATAGTTATATGGAAGACATATAGAAGTGACATGGAGGAGTCACATGGAGTAGCAACATGGAAGAGTGACTTGGAGGAGTGACATGGAGGAGTGACATGGAGTAACTACATGGAGTAGCTACATGGGGTAGCTACATGGAGGAGTGACATGGAGGAGTGACATGGAGAAGTGACAGGGCAGATCAGCAAGGAGGATTGATATGGTGTAGTGACATGGCGGAGGGACGTGGATAAGTGACATGGAGAAGTGACATGGAGTAGCGACATGGAGGAGTGACATGGAGGAGTGAGTTGGAGTAGTGACATGGAGGAGTGACATGGAGGAGTCACATGGAGTAGCGACATGGAGGAGTGACATTGAGGAGCAAGGAAGAGTAACATGGAGGAGTGACATGGAGGAGTGACATGTTGGAGTGATATGTAGGAGTGACATAGAGGAGTGATGTGGAGCAGCGAAATCGAGAATTGACTAGGAGGAGCGACATGGAGGAGTGACATGGAGGAGTTTCATTGAGGAGTGACACGGAGGGGTGACATGGAGGAGTGAGAAGTTGGAGTGATATGGAGTTGTAACATGGAGGAGTTACATAGAGGAGTGACATGAAGGAGTGACATGGAGGAGTTTCATGGAGGAGTGACATGGAGGAGTGCCATGTAGGAATGACATGGAGTAGTGACATGGAGGAGCGACAAGGAGGAGTGACATAGAGGAGTGACATGGAGGAGTGACATTGAGGACTAAGGAAGAGTGACATAGAGGAGTGACATGGAGGAGCTTCATGGAGGAGTGACATGGAAGAGTGACATTTAGGAGTGACATGGCGGATCGACATGGAGGAGTGACATTGAGTAGTAATATGGAGGAGTGAGAAGGAGGAGTGACATGGAGGAGTGACATGGAGGAGTGACATAGAGGAGTGACATGGAGGAGTGACATTGAGGAGTGACATGAAGGAGGAGTGACATGGAGGAGTGACATAGAGGAGTGATGTGGAGGAGCGACAAGGAGGAGTGACATAGAGGAGTGACATGGAGGAGTGACATTGAGGAGCAAGGAAGAGTAACATGGAGGAGTGACATGGAGGAGTGACATGTTGGAGTTTCATGGAGGAGGAGGGACATGGAGGAGTGACAAGGAGGAGCAACATGTAGGAGTAACATGAAGGATCTACATGGAGGAGCGACATGGAGGAGTGAGATGGGGGAGTGACATGGACGAGCGACATGGAGGAGTGAGATGGGGGAGTCACATGGAGGAGTGACAAGGAGTAGCGACATGTAGGAGTAACATGAAGGATCTACATGGAGGAGCGACAGGGAGGAGTGACATGGAGGAGCGACATGGCGCAGTGACATGGAGGAGTGACAAGGAAGATAGGGAGGAATGACACGTAGGAGCGACAAGGAGGTGTGAAATAGAGCATCGACATGGAGGAGTGACATGGAGGAGGGACATGGAGGAATAACATTCTGGAGTGACATTCTGGAGGGACATTCTGGAGTGATATTCTGGAGGGAAATTCTGGACTGACATGGAGGAGTGACTTGGAGGATGGACAGAGAGGTTTGACATGGAGGAGGGACATGGAGGAGTGACATTCTGGATTTAAATTCTGGAGTGACATTCTGGAATGACATGGAGGAGCGACATTCTAGAGTGACTCGGAGGAGGAACATGTAGGAGCAGCATGGAGGATCAACATGGAAGATCAACATGGAGCAGTGACATGGAGGAGCAAGGAAGAGTAACATGGAGGAGTGACATGGAGGAGTGACATGTTGGAGTTTCATGGAGGAGGAGTGACATGGAGGAGTGACATAGAGGAGTGATGTGGAGTAGCGACATGGAGGAGTGACATGGAGGAGCGACATGGAGGAGTGACATGGAGGAGTATCATTGAAGTGCGACAAGGAGGAGTGACATGGAGGAGTGACATTGAGGAGCAATGAAGAGTGACATGGAGGAGTGACATGGAGGAGTGACATGGAGGAGTGACATGGAGGATCAACATGTAGGATAGACATGGAGGATTGATATGGAAGAGTGACATAGAGGAGTGACATGGAGGATTGACATTGAGGAGCAAGGAAGAGTGACATGGAGTAGTGACATGGAGGAGCTTCATGGAGGAGTGACATGGAGGAGTGACTTGTAGGAGTGACATAGAGGATTTATGTGGAGGAGAGACATGGAGGAGTGACATAGAGTGTTGATGTGGAGGAGAGACATGGAGGAGTGAAATGGAGAAGTGACAGGTTTGATCAGGAAGGAGGGTTGATATGGAGGAGTGACATGGCGGAGGGACATGGAGGAGTGAGTTGGTGTAGCGACATAAGGAGTGACATGGAATAGCAACATGGAGGAGTGACATGGAGGTGTGACATGGAGGAGTGACATAGAGGAACAACATGGAGGAGTGACTTGGAGGAGTGACATGGAGAAGTGACAGGGCGAATCAGCAAAGAGGATTGATAAGGTGGAGTGACATGGCTGAGGGACATGGATGAGTGACATGGAGGAGTGACATGGAAGAGCAACATGGAATAGTTATATGGAAGACATATAGAAGTGACATGGAGGAGTCACATGGAGTAGCAACATGGAAGAATGACTTGGAGGAGTGACATAAAGGAGTGACATGGAGGAGTGACATGGAGGAGTGACATGGAGTAGCTACATGGAGTAGCTACATGGGGTAGCTACATGGAGGAGTGACATGGAGGAGTGACATGGAGAAGTGACAAGGCAGATCAGCAAGGAGGATTGATATGGTGTAGTGACATGGCGGAGGGACGTGGATAAGTGACATGGAGGAGTGACATGGAGTAGCGACATGGAGGAGTGACATGGAGGAGTGAGTTGGAGTAGTGACATGGAGGAGTGAAATGGAGGAGTCACATGGAGTAGCGACATGGAGGAGTGACATTGAGGAGCAAGGAAGAGTAACATGGAGGAGTGACATGGTGGAGTGACATGTTGGAGTGATATGTAGGAGTGACATAGAGGAGTGATGTGGAGCAGCGAAATCGAGAATTGACTAGGAGGAGCGACATGGAGGAGTGACATGGAGGAGTTTCATTGAGGAGTGACATGGAGGGGTGACATGGAGGAGTGAGAAGTTGGAGTGATATGGAGTTGTAACATGGAGGAGTTACATAGAGGAGTGACATGGAGGAGTGTTATGTAGGAGTTTCAATGAGGAGTGACATGGAGGAGTGCCATGTAGGAATGACATGGAGTAGTGACATGGAGGATCGACATAGAGGAGTGACATGGAGGAGCGACAAGGAGGAGTGACATAGAGGAGTGACATGGAGGAGTGACATTGAGGACTAAGGAAGAGTGACATAGAGGAGTGACATGGAGGAGCTTAATGGAGGAGTGACATGGAAGAGTGACATTTAGGAGTGACATGGCGGATCGACATGGAGGAGTGACATTGAGTAGTAATATGGAGGAGTGAGAAGGAGGAGTGACATGGAGGAGTGACATGGAGGAGTGACATAGAGGAGTGACATGGAGGAGTGACATTGAGGAGTGACATGAAGGAGGAGTGACATGGAGGAGTGACATAGAGGAGTGATGTGGAGGAGCGACAAGGAGGAGTGACATAGAGGAGTGACATGGAGGAGTAACATTGAGGAGCAAGGAAGAGTAACATGGAGGAGTGACATGGAGGAGTGACATGTTGGAGTTTCATGGAGGAGTGACATGGCGGAGTGCCATGTAGGAATGACATGGAGTAGTGACATGGAGGATCGACATAGAGGAGTGACATGGAGGAGCGACAAGGAGGAGTGACATAGAGGAGTGACATGGAGGAGTGACATTGAGGACTAAGGAAGAGTGACATAGAGGAGTGACATGGAGGAGCTTCATGGAGGAGTGACATGGAAGAGTGACATTTAGGAGTGACATGGCGGATCGACATGGAGGAGTGACATTGAGTAGTAATATGGAGGAGTGAGAAGGAGGAGTGACATGGAGGAGTGACATGGAGGAGTGACATAGAGGAGTGACATGGAGGAGTGACATTGAGGAGTGACATGAAGGAGGAGTGACATGGAGGAGTGACATAGAGGAGTGATGTGGAGGAGCGACAAGGAGGAGTGACATAGAGGAGTGACATGGCGGAGTGACATTGAGGAGCAAGGAAGAGTAACATGGAGGAGTGACATGGAGGAGTGACATGTTGGAGTTTCATGGAGGAGGAGTGACATGGAGGAGTGACATAGAGGAGTGATGTGGAGTAGCGACATGGAGGAGTGACATGGAGGAGCGACATGGAGGAGTGACATGGAGGAGTATCATTGAAGTGCGACAAGGAGGAGTGACATGGAGGAGTGACATTGAGGAGCAATGAAGAGTGACATGGAGGAGTGACATGGAGGAGTGACATGGAGGAGTGACATGGAGGATCAACATGTAGGATAGACATGGAGGATTGATATGGAGGAGTGACATAGAGGAGTGACATGGAGGATTGACATTGAGGAGCAAGGAAGAGTGACATAGAGTAGTGACATGGAGGAGCTTCATGGAGGAGTGACATGGAGGAGTGACTTGTAGGAGTGACATAGAGGATTTATGTGGAGGAGAGACATGGAGGAGTGACATAGAGTGTTGATGTGGAGGAGAGACATGGAGGAGTGAAATGGAGAAGTGACAGGTTTGATCAGGAAGGAGGGTTGATATGGAGGAGTGACATGGCGGAGGGACATGGAGGAGTGAGTTGGTGTAGCGACATAAGGAGTGACATGGAATAGCAACATGGAGGAGTGACATGGAGGTGTGACATGGAGGAGTGACATAGAGGAACAACATGGAGGAGTGACTTGGAGGAGTGACATGGAGAAGTGACAGGGCCAATCAGCAAAGAGGATTGATAAGGTGGAGTGACATGGCTGAGGGACATGGATGAGTGACATGGAGGAGTGACATGGAAGAGCAACATGGAATAGTTATATGGAAGACATATAGAAGTGACATGGAGGAGTCACATGGAGTAGCAACATGGAAGAATGACTTGGAGGAGTGACATAAAGGAGTGACATGGAGGAGTGACATGGAGGAGTGACATGGAGTAGCTACATGGAGTAGCTACATGGGGTAGCTACATGGAGGAGTGACATGGAGGAGTGACATGGAGAAGTGACAAGGCAGATCAGCAAGGAGGATTGATATGGTGTAGTGACATGGCGGAGGGACGTGGATAAGTGACATGGAGGAGTGACATGGAGTAGCGACATGGAGGAGATACATGGAGGAGTGAGTTGGAGTAGTGACATGGAGGAGTGACATGGAGGAGTCACATGGAGTAGCGACATGGAGGAGTGACATTGAGGAGCAAGGAAGAGTAACATGGAGGAGTGACATGGAGGAGTGACATGTTGGAGTGATATGTAGGAGTGACATAGAGGAGTGATGTGGAGCAGCAAAATCGAGAATTGACTAGGAGGAGCGACATGGAGGAGTGACATGGAGGAGTTTCATTGAGGAGTGACATGGAGGGGTGACATGGAGGAGTGAGAAGTTGGAGTGATATGGAGTTGTAACATGGAGGAGTTACATAGAGGAGTGACATGGAGGAGTGTTATGGAGGAGTTTCAATGAGGAGTGACATGGAGGAGTGCCATGTAGGAATGACATGGAGTAGTGACATGGAGAATCGACATAGAGGAGTGACATGGAGGAGCGACAAGGAGGAGTGACATAGAGGAGTGACATGGAGGAGTGACATTGAGGACTAAGGAAGAGTGACATAGAGGAGTGACATGTAGGAGCTTCATGGAGGAGTGACATGGAAGAGTGACATTTAGGAGTGACATGGCGGATCGACATGGAGGAGTGACATTGAGTAGTAATATGGAGGAGTGAGAAGGAGGAGTGACATGGAGGAGTGACATGGAGGAGTGACATAGAGGAGTGACATGGAGGAGTGACATTGAGGAGTGACATGAAGGAGGAGTGACATGGAGGAGTGACATAGAGGAGTGATGTGGAGGAGCGACAAGGAGGAGTGACATAGAGGAGTGAAATGGAGGAGTGACATTGAGGAGCAAGGAAGAGTAACATGGAGGAGTGACATGGAGGAGTGACAAGTTGGAGTTTCATGGAGGAGGAGTGACATGGAGAAGTGACATAGAGGAGTGATGTGGAGTAGCGACATGGAGGAGTGACATGGAGGAGCGACATGGAGGAGTGACATGGAGGAGTATCATTGAAGTGCGACAAGGAGGAGTGACATGGAGGAGTGACATTGAGGAGCAATGAAGAGTGACATGGAGGAGTGACATGGAGGAGTGACATGGAGGAGTGACATGGAGGATCAACATGTAGGATAGACATGGAGGATTGATATGGAGGAGTGACATATAGGAGTGACATGGAGGATTGACATTGAGGAGCAAGGAAGAGTGACATGGAGTAGTGACATGGAGGAGCTTCATGGAGGAGTGACTTGTAGGAGTGACATAGAGGATTGATGTGGAGGAGTGACATGGAGGAGTGACATGGAGTAGCTACATGGAGTAGCTACATGGGTTAGCTACATGGAGGAGTGACATGGAGGAGTGACATGGAGAAGTGACAGGGCATATCAGCAAGGAGGATTGATATGGTGGAGTGACATGGTGGAGTGACATGGAAGAGCAACATGGAGGAGCAACATGGAGGAGTTACATGGAGGAGTTTCATTGAGGAGTGACATGGAGGGGTGACATGGAGGAGTGAGAAGTTGGAGTGATATGGAGTTGTAACATGGAGGAGTTACATAGAGGAGTGACATGGAGGAGTGACATGGAGGAGTTTCATGGAGGAGTGACATGGAGGAGTGCCATGTAGGAATGACATGGAGTAGTGACATGGAGGATCGACATAGAGGAGTGACATGGAGGAGCGACAAGGAGGAGTTACATAGAGGAGTGACATGGAGGAGTGACATTGAGGACTAAGGAAGAGTGACATAGAGGAGTGACATGGAGGAGCTTCATGGAGGAGTGACATGGAGGAGTGACATTTAGGAGTGACATGGCGGATCGACATGGAGGAGTGACATTGAGTAGTTATATGGAGGAGTGAGAAGGAGGAGTGACATGGAGGAGTTACATGGAGGAGTGACATAGAGGAGTGACATGGAGGAGTGACATTGAGGAGTGACATGAAGGAGGAGTGACATGGAGGAGTGACATAGAGGAGTGATGTGGAGGAGCGACAAGGAGGAGTGACATAGAGGAGTGACATGGAGGAGTGACATTGAGGAGCAAGGAAGAGTAACATGGAGGAGTGACATGGAGGAGTGACATGTTGGAGTTTCATGGAGGAGGAGTGACATGGAGGAGTGACATAGAGGAGTGATGTGGAGTAGCGACATGGAGGAGTGACATGGTGGAGCGACATGGAGAAGTGACATGGAGCGACACGGTCGAGTGACATGGAAGACATGGAGGAGTGACATGGAGGATCGACATTGAGTAGTTACATGGAGGAGTGACAAGGAGGAGCAACATGTAGGAGTAACATGAAGGATCTACATGGAGGAGCGACATGGAGGAGTGAGATGGGGGAGTGACATGGACGAGCGACATGGAGGAGTGAGATGGGGGAGTCACATGGAGGAGTGACAAGGAGTAGCGACATGTAGGAGTAACATGAAGGATCTACATGGAGGAGCGACAGGGAGGAGTGACATGGAGGAGCGACATGGCGCAGTGACATGGAGGAGTGACAAGGAAGATAGGGAGGAATGACACGTAGGAGCGACAAGGAGGTGTGAAATAGAGCATCGACATGGAGGAGTGACATGGAGGAGGGACATGGAGGAATGACATTCTGGAGTGATATTCTGGAGGGACATTCTGGAGTGATATTCTGGAGGGAAATTCTGGACTGACATGGAGGAGTGACTTGGAGGATGGACAGAGAGGTTTGACATGGAGGAGGGACATGGAGGAGTGACATTCTGGATTTAAATTCTGGAGTGACATTCTGGAGTGACATGGAGGAGCGACATTCTAGAGTGACTAGGAGGAGGAACATGTAGGAGCAGCATGGAGGATCAACATGGAAGATCAACATGGAGCAGTGACATGGAGGATTGACAAAGTGTAGTGACAAGGAGGAGAAACATGCTGGATCGAAATGGAGGATTGACATGGAGCAGTGACAGGGCGAATCAGCAAAGAGGATTGATAAGGTGGAGTGACATGGCGGAGGGACATGGTTGAGTGACATGGAGGAGTGACATGGAAGAGCAATATGGAATAGTTATATGGAAGACATATAGAAGTGACATGGAGGAGTCACATGGAGTAGCAACATGGAAGAGTGACTTGGAGGAGTGACATAAAGGAGTGACATGGAGGAGTGACATGGAGGAGTGACATGGAGTAGCTACATGGAGTAGCTACATGGGGTAGCTACATGGAGGAGTGACATGGAGGAGTGACATGGAGAAGTGACAGGGCAGATCAGCAAGGAGGATTGATATGGTGTAGTGACATGGCGGAGGGACGTGGATAAGTGACATGGAGGAGTGACATGGAGTAGCGACATGGAGGAGTGACATGGAGGAGTGAGTTGGAGTAGTGACATGGAGGAGTGACATGGAGGAGTCACATGGAGTAGCGACATGGAGGAGTGACATTGAGGAGCAAGGAAGAGTAACATGGAGGAGTGACATGGAGGAGTGACATGTTGGAGTGATATGTAGGAGTGACATAGAGGAGTGATGTGGAGCAGCGAAATCGAGAATTGACTAGGAGGAGCGACATGGAGGAGTGACATGGAGGAGTTTCATTGAGGATTGATATGGAGGGGTGACATGGAGGAGTGAGAAGTTGGAGTGATATGTAGTTGTAACATGGAGGAGTTACATAGAGGAGTGACATGGAGGAGTGACATGGAGGAGTTTCATGGAGGAGTGACATAGAGGAGTGCCATGTAGGAATGAAATGGAGTAGTGACATGGAGGAGCGACAAGGAGGAGTGACATAGAGGAGTGACATGGAGGAGTGACATTGAGGACTAAGGAAGAGTGACATAGAGGAGTGACATGGAGGAGCTTCATGGAGGAGTGACATGGAAGAGTGACATTTAGGAGTGACATGGCGGATCGACATGGAGGAGTGACATTGAGTAGTAATATGGAGGAGTGAGAAGGAGGAGTGACATGGAGGAGTGACATGGAGGAGTGACATAGAGGAGTGACATGGAGGAGTGAAATTGAGGAGTGACATGAAGGAGGAGTGACATGGAGGAGTGACATAGAGGAGTGACATGGAGGAGTGACATGTTGGAGTTTCATGGAGGAGGAGTGACATGGAGGAGTGACATAGAGGAGTGATGTGGAGTAGCGACATGGAGGAGTGACATGGTGGAGCGACATGGAGAAGTGACATGGAGCGACACGGTCGAGTGACATGGAAGACATGGAGGAGTGACATGGAGGATCGACATTGAGTAGTTACATGGAGGAGTGACAAGGAGGAGCAACATGTAGGAGTAACATGAAGGATCTACATGGAGGAGCGACATGGAGGAGTGAGATGGGGGAGTGACATGGACGAGCGACATGGAGGAGTGAGATGGGGGAGTCACATGGAGGAGTGACAAGGAGTAGCGACATGTAGGAGTAACATGAAGGATCTACATGGAGGAGCGACAGGGAGGAGTGACATGGAGGAGCGACATGGCGCAGTGACATGGAGGAGTGACAAGGAAGATAGGGAGGAATGACACGTAGGAGCGACAAGGAGGTGTGAAATAGAGCATCGACATGGAGGAGTGACATGGAGGAGGGACATGGAGGAATGACATTCTGGAGTGATATTCTGGAGGGACATTCTGGAGTGATATTCTGGAGGGAAATTCTGGACTGACATGGAGGAGTGACTTGGAGGATGGACAGAGAGGTTTGACATGGAGGAGGGACATGGAGGAGTGACATTCTGGATTTAAATTCTGGAGTGACATTCTGGAGTGACATGGAGGAGCGACATTCTAGAGTGACTAGGAGGAGGAACATGTAGGAGCAGCATGGAGGATCAACATGGAAGATCAACATGGAGCAGTGACATGGAGGATTGACAAAGTGTAGTGACAAGGAGGAGAAACATGCTGGATCGAAATGGAGGATTGACATGGAGCAGTGACAGGGCGAATCAGCAAAGAGGATTGATAAGGTGGAGTGACATGGCGGAGGGACATGGTTGAGTGACATGGAGGAGTGACATGGAAGAGCAATATGGAATAGTTATATGGAAGACATATAGAAGTGACATGGAGGAGTCACATGGAGTAGCAACATGGAAGAGTGACTTGGAGGAGTGACATAAAGGAGTGACATGGAGGAGTGACATGGAGGAGTGACATGGAGTAGCTACATGGAGTAGCTACATGGGGTAGCTACATGGAGGAGTGACATGGAGGAGTGACATGGAGAAGTGACAGGGCAGATCAGCAAGGAGGATTGATATGGTGTAGTGACATGGCGGAGGGACGTGGATAAGTGACATGGAGGAGTGACATGGAGTAGCGACATGGAGGAGTGACATGGAGGAGTGAGTTGGAGTAGTGACATGGAGGAGTGACATGGAGGAGTCACATGGAGTAGCGACATGGAGGAGTGACATTGAGGAGCAAGGAAGAGTAACATGGAGGAGTGACATGGAGGAGTGACATGTTGGAGTGATATGTAGGAGTGACATAGAGGAGTGATGTGGAGCAGCGAAATCGAGAATTGACTAGGAGGAGCGACATGGAGGAGTGACATGGAGGAGTTTCATTGAGGATTGATATGGAGGGGTGACATGGAGGAGTGAGAAGTTGGAGTGATATGTAGTTGTAACATGGAGGAGTTACATAGAGGAGTGACATGGAGGAGTGACATGGAGGAGTTTCATGGAGGAGTGACATAGAGGAGTGCCATGTAGGAATGAAATGGAGTAGTGACATGGAGGAGCGACAAGGAGGAGTGACATAGAGGAGTGACATGGAGGAGTGACATTGAGGACTAAGGAAGAGTGACATAGAGGAGTGACATGGAGGAGCTTCATGGAGGAGTGACATGGAAGAGTGACATTTAGGAGTGACATGGCGGATCGACATGGAGGAGTGACATTGAGTAGTAATATGGAGGAGTGAGAAGGAGGAGTGACATGGAGGAGTGACATGGAGGAGTGACATAGAGGAGTGACATGGAGGAGTGAAATTGAGGAGTGACATGAAGGAGGAGTGACATGGAGGAGTGACATAGAGGAGTGATGTGGAGGAGCGACAAGGAGGAGTGACATGGAGGAGTGACATTGAGGAGCAAGGAAGAGTAACATGGAGGAGTGACATGGAGGAGTGACATGTTGGAGTTTCATGGAGGAGGAGTGACATGGAGGAGTGACATAGAGGAGTGATGTGGAGTAGCGACATGGAGGAGTGACATGGAGGAGCGACATGGAGGAGTGACATGGAGGAGTATCATTGAAGTGCGACAAGGAGGAGTGACATGGAGGAGTGACATTGAGGATCAATGAAGAGTGACATGGAGGAGTGACATGGAGGAGTGACATGGAGGAGTGACATGGAGGATCAACATGTAGGATAGACATGGAGGATTGATATGGAGGAGTGACATAGAGGAGTGACATGGAGGATTGACATTGAGGAGCAAGGAAGAGTGACATGGAGTAGTGACATGGAGGAGCTTCATGGAGGAGTGACATGGAGGAGTGACTTGTAGGAGTGACATAGAGGATTGATGTGGAGGAGTGACATGGAGGAGTGACATGGAGTAGCTACATGGAGTAGCAACATGGGGTAGCTACATGGAGGAGTGACATGGAGGAGTCACATGGAGAAGTGACAGGGCAGATCAGCAAGGAGGATTGATATGGTGGAGTGACATGGTGGAGTGACATGGAGGAGCAACATGGAGGAGCAACATGGAGGAGTTACATGGAGGAGTGACATAGAGGATTGACGTGGAGGAGAGACATGGAGGAGTGACATGGAGGATCAACATGTAGGATAGACATGGAGGATTGATATGGAAGAGTGACATAGAGGAGTGACATGGAGGATTGACATTGAGGAGCAAGGAAGAGTGACATGGAGTAGTGACATGGAGGAGCTTCATGGAGGAGTGACATGGAGGAGTGACTTGTAGGAGTGACATAGAGGATTTATGTGGAGGAGAGACATGGAGGAGTGACATAGAGTGTTGATGTGGAGGAGAGACATGGAGGAGTGAAATGGAGAAGTGACAGGTTTGATCAGGAAGGAGGGTTGATATGGAGGAGTGACATGGCGGAGGGACATGGAGGAGTGAGTTGGTGTAGCGACATAAGGAGTGACATGGAATAGCAACATGGAGGAGTGACATGGAGGTGTGACATGGAGGAGTGACATAGAGGAACAACATGGAGGAGTGACTTGGAGGAGTGACATGGAGAAGTGACAGGGCGAATCAGCAAAGAGGATTGATAAGGTGGAGTGACATGGCTGAGGGACATGGATGAGTGACATGGAGGAGTGACATGGAAGAGCAACATGGAATAGTTATATGGAAGACATATAGAAGTGACATGGAGGAGTCACATGGAGTAGCAACATGGAAGAATGACTTGGAGGAGTGACATAAAGGAGTGACATGGAGGAGTGACATGGAGGAGTGACATGGAGTAGCTACATGGAGTAGCTACATGGGGTAGCTACATGGAGGAGTGACATGGAGGAGTGACATGGAGAAGTGACAAGGCAGATCAGCAAGGAGGATTGATATGGTGTAGTGACATGGCGGAGGGACGTGGATAAGTGACATGGAGGAGTGACATGGAGTAGCGACATGGAGGAGTGACATGGAGGAGTGAGTTGGAGTAGTGACATGGAGGAGTGAAATGGAGGAGTCACATGGAGTAGCGACATGGAGGAGTGACATTGAGGAGCAAGGAAGAGTAACATGGAGGAGTGACATGGTGGAGTGACATGTTGGAGTGATATGTAGGAGTGACATAGAGGAGTGATGTGGAGCAGCGAAATCGAGAATTGACTAGGAGGAGCGACATGGAGGAGTGACATGGAGGAGTTTCATTGAGGAGTGACATGGAGGGGTGACATGGAGGAGTGAGAAGTTGGAGTGATATGGAGTTGTAACATGGAGGAGTTACATAGAGGAGTGACATGGAGGAGTGTTATGTAGGAGTTTCAATGAGGAGTGACATGGAGGAGTGCCATGTAGGAATGACATGGAGTAGTGACATGGAGGATCGACATAGAGGAGTGACATGGAGGAGCGACAAGGAGGAGTGACATAGAGGAGTGACATGGAGGAGTGACATTGAGGACTAAGGAAGAGTGACATAGAGGAGTGACATGGAGGAGCTTAATGGAGGAGTGACATGGAAGAGTGACATTTAGGAGTGACATGGCGGATCGACATGGAGGAGTGACATTGAGTAGTAATATGGAGGAGTGAGAAGGAGGAGTGACATGGAGGAGTGACATGGAGGAGTGACATAGAGGAGTGACATGGAGGAGTGACATTGAGGAGTGACATGAAGGAGGAGTGACATGGAGGAGTGACATAGAGGAGTGATGTGGAGGAGCGACAAGGAGGAGTGACATAGAGGAGTGACATGGAGGAGTAACATTGAGGAGCAAGGAAGAGTAACATGGAGGAGTGACATGGAGGAGTGACATGTTGGAGTTTCATGGAGGAGTGACATGGCGGAGTGCCATGTAGGAATGACATGGAGTAGTGACATGGAGGATCGACATAGAGGAGTGACATGGAGGAGCGACAAGGAGGAGTGACATAGAGGAGTGACATGGAGGAGTGACATTGAGGACTAAGGAAGAGTGACATAGAGGAGTGACATGGAGGAGCTTCATGGAGGAGTGACATGGAAGAGTGACATTTAGGAGTGACATGGCGGATCGACATGGAGGAGTGACATTGAGTAGTAATATGGAGGAGTGAGAAGGAGGAGTGACATGGAGGAGTGACATGGAGGAGTGACATAGAGGAGTGACATGGAGGAGTGACATTGAGGAGTGACATGAAGGAGGAGTGACATGGAGGAGTGACATAGAGGAGTGATGTGGAGGAGCGACAAGGAGGAGTGACATAGAGGAGTGACATGGCGGAGTGACATTGAGGAGCAAGGAAGAGTAACATGGAGGAGTGACATGGAGGAGTGACATGTTGGAGTTTCATGGAGGAGGAGTGACATGGAGGAGTGACATAGAGGAGTGATGTGGAGTAGCGACATGGAGGAGTGACATGGAGGAGCGACATGGAGGAGTGACATGGAGGAGTATCATTGAAGTGCGACAAGGAGGAGTGACATGGAGGAGTGACATTGAGGAGCAATGAAGAGTGACATGGAGGAGTGACATGGAGGAGTGACATGGAGGAGTGACATGGAGGATCAACATGTAGGATAGACATGGAGGATTGATATGGAGGAGTGACATAGAGGAGTGACATGGAGGATTGACATTGAGGAGCAAGGAAGAGTGACATAGAGTAGTGACATGGAGGAGCTTCATGGAGGAGTGACATGGAGGAGTGACTTGTAGGAGTGACATAGAGGATTTATGTGGAGGAGAGACATGGAGGAGTGACATAGAGTGTTGATGTGGAGGAGAGACATGGAGGAGTGAAATGGAGAAGTGACAGGTTTGATCAGGAAGGAGGGTTGATATGGAGGAGTGACATGGCGGAGGGACATGGAGGAGTGAGTTGGTGTAGCGACATAAGGAGTGACATGGAATAGCAACATGGAGGAGTGACATGGAGGTGTGACATGGAGGAGTGACATAGAGGAACAACATGGAGGAGTGACTTGGAGGAGTGACATGGAGAAGTGACAGGGCCAATCAGCAAAGAGGATTGATAAGGTGGAGTGACATGGCTGAGGGACATGGATGAGTGACATGGAGGAGTGACATGGAAGAGCAACATGGAATAGTTATATGGAAGACATATAGAAGTGACATGGAGGAGTCACATGGAGTAGCAACATGGAAGAATGACTTGGAGGAGTGACATAAAGGAGTGACATGGAGGAGTGACATGGAGGAGTGACATGGAGTAGCTACATGGAGTAGCTACATGGGGTAGCTACATGGAGGAGTGACATGGAGGAGTGACATGGAGAAGTGACAAGGCAGATCAGCAAGGAGGATTGATATGGTGTAGTGACATGGCGGAGGGACGTGGATAAGTGACATGGAGGAGTGACATGGAGTAGCGACATGGAGGAGATACATGGAGGAGTGAGTTGGAGTAGTGACATGGAGGAGTGACATGGAGGAGTCACATGGAGTAGCGACATGGAGGAGTGACATTGAGGAGCAAGGAAGAGTAACATGGAGGAGTGACATGGAGGAGTGACATGTTGGAGTGATATGTAGGAGTGACATAGAGGAGTGATGTGGAGCAGCGAAATCGAGAATTGACTAGGAGGAGCGACATGGAGGAGTGACATGGAGGAGTTTCATTGAGGAGTGACATGGAGGGGTGACATGGAGGAGTGAGAAGTTGGAGTGATATGGAGTTGTAACATGGAGGAGTTACATAGAGGAGTGACATGGAGGAGTGTTATGGAGGAGTTTCAATGAGGAGTGACATGGAGGAGTGCCATGTAGGAATGACATGGAGTAGTGACATGGAGAATCGACATAGAGGAGTGACATGGAGGAGCGACAAGGAGGAGTGACATAGAGGAGTGACATGGAGGAGTGACATTGAGGACTAAGGAAGAGTGACATAGAGGAGTGACATGTAGGAGCTTCATGGAGGAGTGACATGGAAGAGTGACATTTAGGAGTGACATGGCGGATCGACATGGAGGAGTGACATTGAGTAGTAATATGGAGGAGTGAGAAGGAGGAGTGACATGGAGGAGTGACATGGAGGAGTGACATAGAGGAGTGACATGGAGGAGTGACATTGAGGAGTGACATGAAGGAGGAGTGACATGGAGGAGTGACATAGAGGAGTGATGTGGAGGAGCGACAAGGAGGAGTGACATAGAGGAGTGAAATGGAGGAGTGACATTGAGGAGCAAGGAAGAGTAACATGGAGGAGTGACATGGAGGAGTGACAAGTTGGAGTTTCATGGAGGAGGAGTGACATGGAGAAGTGACATAGAGGAGTGATGTGGAGTAGCGACATGGAGGAGTGACATGGAGGAGCGACATGGAGGAGTGACATGGAGGAGTATCATTGAAGTGCGACAAGGAGGAGTGACATGGAGGAGTGACATTGAGGAGCAATGAAGAGTGACATGGAGGAGTGACATGGAGGAGTGACATGGAGGAGTGACATGGAGGATCAACATGTAGGATAGACATGGAGGATTGATATGGAGGAGTGACATATAGGAGTGACATGGAGGATTGACATTGAGGAGCAAGGAAGAGTGACATGGAGTAGTGACATGGAGGAGCTTCATGGAGGAGTGACTTGTAGGAGTGACATAGAGGATTGATGTGGAGGAGTGACATGGAGGAGTGACATGGAGTAGCTACATGGAGTAGCTACATGGGTTAGCTACATGGAGGAGTGACATGGAGGAGTGACATGGAGAAGTGACAGGGCATATCAGCAAGGAGGATTGATATGGTGGAGTGACATGGTGGAGTGACATGGAAGAGCAACATGGAGGAGCAACATGGAGGAGTTACATGGAGGAGTTTCATTGAGGAGTGACATGGAGGGGTGACATGGAGGAGTGAGAAGTTGGAGTGATATGGAGTTGTAACATGGAGGAGTTACATAGAGGAGTGACATGGAGGAGTGACATGGAGGAGTTTCATGGAGGAGTGACATGGAGGAGTGCCATGTAGGAATGACATGGAGTAGTGACATGGAGGATCGACATAGAGGAGTGACATGGAGGAGCGACAAGGAGGAGTTACATAGAGGAGTGACATGGAGGAGTGACATTGAGGACTAAGGAAGAGTGACATAGAGGAGTGACATGGAGGAGCTTCATGGAGGAGTGACATGGAGGAGTGACATTTAGGAGTGACATGGCGGATCGACATGGAGGAGTGACATTGAGTAGTTATATGGAGGAGTGAGAAGGAGGAGTGACATGGAGGAGTTACATGGAGGAGTGACATAGAGGAGTGACATGGAGGAGTGACATTGAGGAGTGACATGAAGGAGGAGTGACATGGAGGAGTGACATAGAGGAGTGATGTGGAGGAGCGACAAGGAGGAGTGACATAGAGGAGTGACATGGAGGAGTGACATTGAGGAGCAAGGAAGAGTAACATGGAGGAGTGACATGGAGGAGTGACATGTTGGAGTTTCATGGAGGAGGAGTGACATGGAGGAGTGACATAGAGGAGTGATGTGGAGTAGCGACATGGAGGAGTGACATGGTGGAGCGACATGGAGAAGTGACATGGAGCGACACGGTCGAGTGACATGGAAGACATGGAGGAGTGACATGGAGGATCGACATTGAGTAGTTACATGGAGGAGTGACAAGGAGGAGCAACATGTAGGAGTAACATGAAGGATCTACATGGAGGAGCGACATGGAGGAGTGAGATGGGGGAGTGACATGGACGAGCGACATGGAGGAGTGAGATGGGGGAGTCACATGGAGGAGTGACAAGGAGTAGCGACATGTAGGAGTAACATGAAGGATCTACATGGAGGAGCGACAGGGAGGAGTGACATGGAGGAGCGACATGGCGCAGTGACATGGAGGAGTGACAAGGAAGATAGGGAGGAATGACACGTAGGAGCGACAAGGAGGTGTGAAATAGAGCATCGACATGGAGGAGTGACATGGAGGAGGGACATGGAGGAATGACATTCTGGAGTGATATTCTGGAGGGACATTCTGGAGTGATATTCTGGAGGGAAATTCTGGACTGACATGGAGGAGTGACTTGGAGGATGGACAGAGAGGTTTGACATGGAGGAGGGACATGGAGGAGTGACATTCTGGATTTAAATTCTGGAGTGACATTCTGGAGTGACATGGAGGAGCGACATTCTAGAGTGACTAGGAGGAGGAACATGTAGGAGCAGCATGGAGGATCAACATGGAAGATCAACATGGAGCAGTGACATGGAGGATTGACAAAGTGTAGTGACAAGGAGGAGAAACATGCTGGATCGAAATGGAGGATTGACATGGAGCAGTGACAGGGCGAATCAGCAAAGAGGATTGATAAGGTGGAGTGACATGGCGGAGGGACATGGTTGAGTGACATGGAGGAGTGACATGGAAGAGCAATATGGAATAGTTATATGGAAGACATATAGAAGTGACATGGAGGAGTCACATGGAGTAGCAACATGGAAGAGTGACTTGGAGGAGTGACATAAAGGAGTGACATGGAGGAGTGACATGGAGGAGTGACATGGAGTAGCTACATGGAGTAGCTACATGGGGTAGCTACATGGAGGAGTGACATGGAGGAGTGACATGGAGAAGTGACAGGGCAGATCAGCATGGAGGATTGATATGGTGTAGTGACATGGCGGAGGGACGTGGATAAGTGACATGGAGGAGTGACATGGAGTAGCGACATGGAGGAGTGACATGGAGGAGTGAGTTGGAGTAGTGACATGGAGGAGTGACATGGAGGAGTCACATGGAGTAGCGACATGGAGGAGTGACATTGAGGAGCAAGGAAGAGTAACATGGAGGAGTGACATGGAGGAGTGACATGTTGGAGTGATATGTAGGAGTGACATAGAGGAGTGATGTGGAGCAGCGAAATCGAGAATTGACTAGGAGGAGCGACATGGAGGAGTGACATGGAGGAGTTTCATTGAGGATTGATATGGAGGGGTGACATGGAGGAGTGAGAAGTTGGAGTGATATGTAGTTGTAACATGGAGGAGTTACATAGAGGAGTGACATGGAGGAGTGACATGGAGGAGTTTCATGGAGGAGTGACATAGAGGAGTGCCATGTAGGAATGAAATGGAGTAGTGACATGGAGGAGCGACAAGGAGGAGTGACATAGAGGAGTGACATGGAGGAGTGACATTGAGGACTAAGGAAGAGTGACATAGAGGAGTGACATGGAGGAGCTTCATGGAGGAGTGACATGGAAGAGTGACATTTAGGAGTGACATGGCGGATCGACATGGAGGAGTGACATTGAGTAGTAATATGGAGGAGTGAGAAGGAGGAGTGACATGGAGGAGTGACATGGAGGAGTGACATAGAGGAGTGACATGGAGGAGTGAAATTGAGGAGTGACATGAAGGAGGAGTGACATGGAGGAGTGACATAGAGGAGTGACATGGAGGAGTGACATGTTGGAGTTTCATGGAGGAGGAGTGACATGGAGGAGTGACATAGAGGAGTGATGTGGAGTAGCGACATGGAGGAGTGACATGGTGGAGCGACATGGAGAAGTGACATGGAGCGACACGGTCGAGTGACATGGAAGACATGGAGGAGTGACATGGAGGATCGACATTGAGTAGTTACATGGAGGAGTGACAAGGAGGAGCAACATGTAGGAGTAACATGAAGGATCTACATGGAGGAGCGACATGGAGGAGTGAGATGGGGGAGTGACATGGACGAGCGACATGGAGGAGTGAGATGGGGGAGTCACATGGAGGAGTGACAAGGAGTAGCGACATGTAGGAGTAACATGAAGGATCTACATGGAGGAGCGACAGGGAGGAGTGACATGGAGGAGCGACATGGCGCAGTGACATGGAGGAGTGACAAGGAAGATAGGGAGGAATGACACGTAGGAGCGACAAGGAGGTGTGAAATAGAGCATCGACATGGAGGAGTGACATGGAGGAGGGACATGGAGGAATGACATTCTGGAGTGATATTCTGGAGGGACATTCTGGAGTGATATTCTGGAGGGAAATTCTGGACTGACATGGAGGAGTGACTTGGAGGATGGACAGAGAGGTTTGACATGGAGGAGGGACATGGAGGAGTGACATTCTGGATTTAAATTCTGGAGTGACATTCTGGAGTGACATGGAGGAGCGACATTCTAGAGTGACTAGGAGGAGGAACATGTAGGAGCAGCATGGAGGATCAACATGGAAGATCAACATGGAGCAGTGACATGGAGGATTGACAAAGTGTAGTGACAAGGAGGAGAAACATGCTGGATCGAAATGGAGGATTGACATGGAGCAGTGACAGGGCGAATCAGCAAAGAGGATTGATAAGGTGGAGTGACATGGCGGAGGGACATGGTTGAGTGACATGGAGGAGTGACATGGAAGAGCAATATGGAATAGTTATATGGAAGACATATAGAAGTGACATGGAGGAGTCACATGGAGTAGCAACATGGAAGAGTGACTTGGAGGAGTGACATAAAGGAGTGACATGGAGGAGTGACATGGAGGAGTGACATGGAGTAGCTACATGGAGTAGCTACATGGGGTAGCTACATGGAGGAGTGACATGGAGGAGTGACATGGAGAAGTGACAGGGCAGATCAGCAAGGAGGATTGATATGGTGTAGTGACATGGCGGAGGGACGTGGATAAGTGACATGGAGGAGTGACATGGAGTAGCGACATGGAGGAGTGACATGGAGGAGTGAGTTGGAGTAGTGACATGGAGGAGTGACATGGAGGAGTCACATGGAGTAGCGACATGGAGGAGTGACATTGAGGAGCAAGGAAGAGTAACATGGAGGAGTGACATGGAGGAGTGACATGTTGGAGTGATATGTAGGAGTGACATAGAGGAGTGATGTGGAGCAGCGAAATCGAGAATTGACTAGGAGGAGCGACATGGAGGAGTGACATGGAGGAGTTTCATTGAGGATTGATATGGAGGGGTGACATGGAGGAGTGAGAAGTTGGAGTGATATGTAGTTGTAACATGGAGGAGTTACATAGAGGAGTGACATGGAGGAGTGACATGGAGGAGTTTCATGGAGGAGTGACATAGAGGAGTGCCATGTAGGAATGAAATGGAGTAGTGACATGGAGGAGCGACAAGGAGGAGTGACATAGAGGAGTGACATGGAGGAGTGACATTGAGGACTAAGGAAGAGTGACATAGAGGAGTGACATGGAGGAGCTTCATGGAGGAGTGACATGGAAGAGTGACATTTAGGAGTGACATGGCGGATCGACATGGAGGAGTGACATTGAGTAGTAATATGGAGGAGTGAGAAGGAGGAGTGACATGGAGGAGTGACATGGAGGAGTGACATAGAGGAGTGACATGGAGGAGTGAAATTGAGGAGTGACATGAAGGAGGAGTGACATGGAGGAGTGACATAGAGGAGTGATGTGGAGGAGCGACAAGGAGGAGTGACATGGAGGAGTGACATTGAGGAGCAAGGAAGAGTAACATGGAGGAGTGACATGGAGGAGTGACATGTTGGAGTTTCATGGAGGAGGAGTGACATGGAGGAGTGACATAGAGGAGTGATGTGGAGTAGCGACATGGAGGAGTGACATGGAGGAGCGACATGGAGGAGTGACATGGAGGAGTATCATTGAAGTGCGACAAGGAGGAGTGACATGGAGGAGTGACATTGAGGATCAATGAAGAGTGACATGGAGGAGTGACATGGAGGAGTGACATGGAGGAGTGACATGGAGGATCAACATGTAGGATAGACATGGAGGATTGATATGGAGGAGTGACATAGAGGAGTGACATGGAGGATTGACATTGAGGAGCAAGGAAGAGTGACATGGAGTAGTGACATGGAGGAGCTTCATGGAGGAGTGACATGGAGGAGTGACTTGTAGGAGTGACATAGAGGATTGATGTGGAGGAGTGACATGGAGGAGTGACATGGAGTAGCTACATGGAGTAGCAACATGGGGTAGCTACATGGAGGAGTGACATGGAGGAGTCACATGGAGAAGTGACAGGGCAGATCAGCAAGGAGGATTGATATGGTGGAGTGACATGGTGGAGTGACATGGAGGAGCAACATGGAGGAGCAACATGGAGGAGTTACATGGAGGAGTGACATAGAGGATTGACGTGGAGGAGAGACATGGAGGACTGACATGGAGAAGTGACAGGGCGGATCATCAAGGAGGATTGATATGGTGTAGTGACATGGCGGAGGGACGTGGATAAGTGACATGGAGGAGTGACATGGAGTAGCGACATGGAGGAGTGACATGGAGGAGTGAGTTGGAGTAGTGACATGGAGGAGTGACATGGAGGAGTCACATGGATTAGCGACATGGAGGAGTGACATTGAGGAGCAAGGAAGAGTAACATGGAGGAGTGACATGGAGGAGTGACATGTTGGAGTGATATGTAGGAGTGACATAGAGGAGTGATGTGGAGCAGCGAAATCGAGAATTGACGAGGAGGAGCGACATGGAGGAGTGACATGGAGGAGTTTCATTGAGGAGTGACATGGAGGGGTGACATGGAGGAGTGAGAAGTTGGAGTGATATGGAGTTGTAACATGGAGGAGTTACATAGAGGAGTGACATGGAGGAGTTACATGGAGGAGTGTCATGGAAGACATGGAGTAGTGACATGGAGGAGTTACATTGAGGAGTCACAGGAAGGAGGGACATAGAGGAGCGACATTCTGGAGTGACATGGCGTAGTGACATGGAGGAGAAACTTGGAGGAGCGACAGGGATGATTGACATGGAGGAGCAAGGATTAGCGACATGGAGGATCCACATGGAGGAGTGACATGGAGTAGTGACATTGAGGAGCGACATGGAGGATAGACATGGAGGATTGACATGGAGGAGCGACATGGAGGAGTGACATGTAGGATCGACATGCAGGAGTGGCATGGAGGAATGACATGGAGGAGCGACAAGCAGGAGTGACATGGATGATCGACATGGAGGAGTGACATGGATGATCGACATGGAGGAGCGACATGGAGGATTGATATGGAGGAGCGACATGGAGGAGCGACATGGATGAGTGACATGGCGGAGTGACATGGAACAGTGACATTGAGGAGTGACAAGAAGAAGTGACATGGAGGAGTGACATGGAGGATTGACATGGAGGAGCGACATGGAGGAGTAACATGTAGTATCGACATGCAGGAGTGACATGGAGGAGTGACATGGAGGAGTGTCATGGAAGACATGGAGTAGTGACATGGAGGAGTTACATTGAGGAGTCACAGGAAGGAGGGACATAGAGGAGCGACATTCTGGAGTGACATGGAGTAGTGACATGGAGGAGAAACTTGGAGGAGCGACAGGGATGATTGACATGGAGGAGCAAGGATTAGCGACATGGAGGATCCACATGGAGGAGTGACATGAAGTTTTTTTGACATGGAGGATCAACATGGAAGAGTGACTTGGAGGAGGGAAATTGAGGAGTAAAATGGATGATAGACATGGAGAAGTGACATGGATGATCGACACGGAGGAGCGACATGGAGGATTGAGATGGAGGAGCGACATGGAGGAGCGACATGGAGGAGTGACATGGAGGAGCAACAAGGAGGAATGACATGGAGGATTGATATGGAGGAGTGACATGGTTGAGCGACATGGAGGAGTGACATGGATGAGCGACAAGGAGGAGTGACATGGAGGAGCGACAAGGAGGAGTGACATGGGTGATCGACATGGAGGAGTGACATGGATGATCAACATGGAGGAGCGACATGCAGGATTGATATGGAGGAGCGACATGGAGGAGCGACATGGAGGAGTGACATGGAGAAGCGACTTGGATGATTGACATGGAGGAGCAAGGATAAGCGACATGGAGGATCGACATGGAGGAGTGACATGGAGTAGTGACATGGAGGAGTGACAAGAAGAAGTGACATGGAGGAGTCACATGGAGGATTGACATGGAGGAGCGACATGGAGGAGTGACATGTAGTATCGACATGCAGGAGTGACATGGAGGAGTGTCATGGAAGACATGGAGTAGTGACATGGAGGAGTTACATTGAGGAGTCACAGGAAGGAGGGACATAGAGGAGCGACATTCTGGAGTGACATGGAGGAGAAACTTGGAGGAGCGACAGGGATGATTGACATGGAGGAGCAAGGATTAGCGACATGGAGGATCCACATGGAGGAGTGACATGGAGTAGTGACATTGAGGAGCGACATGGAGGATAGACATGGAGGATTGACATGGAGGAGCGACATGGAGGAGTGACATGTAGGATCGACATGCAGGAGTGGCATGGAGGAATGACATGGAGGAGCGACAAGCAGGAGTGACATGGATGATCGACATGGAGGAGTGACATGGATGATCGACATGGAGGAGCGACATGGAGGATTGATATGGAGGAGCGACATGGAGGAGCGACATGGAGGAGTGACATGGCGGAGTGACATGGAACAGTGACATTGAGGAGTGACAAGAAGAAGTGACATGGAGGAGTGACATGGAGGTTGACATGGAGGAGCGACATGGAGGAGTAACATGTAGTATCGACATGCAGGAGTGACATGGAGGAGTGACATGGAGGAGTGTCATGGAAGACATGGAGTAGTGACATGGAGGAGTTACATTGAGGAGTCACAGGAAGGAGGACATAGAGGAGCGACATTCTGGAGTGACATGGAGTAGTGACATGGAGGAGAAACTTGGAGGAGCGACAGGGATGATTGACATGGAGGAGCAAGGATTAGCGACATGGAGGATCCACATGGAGGAGTGACATGGAGTAGTGACATTGAGGAGCGACATGGAGGATAGACATGGAGGATTGACATGGAGGAGCGACATGGAGGAGTGACATGTAGGATCGACATGCAGGAGTGGCATGGATGAGTGACATGGAGGATTGTCATGGAAGACATGGAGGAGTGACATGGAGGAGTTACATGGAGAAGTTATATGGAAGAGTCACAGGAAGGAGGGACAAAGAGGAGCGACATTCTGGGTTGACATTCTGGAGTGACATGGAGGAGTGACATGGAGGAGTGACATGGAGGAGCGACAAGCAGGATCGACATGGAGGAGTGACATGGAGAAGGAAGGAGGAGCGACATGGAGTAGTGACATGGAGGATCAACATGGAAGAGTGACTTGGAATAGGGAAATTGAGGATTAAAATGGATGATAGACATGGAGAAGTGACATGGATGATCGACACGGAGGAGCGACATGGAGGATTGAGATGGAGGAGCGACATGGAGGAGCGACATGGATGAGTGACATGGAGGAGCAACAAGGAGGAATGACATGGAGGATTGATATGGAGGAGTGACATGGATGAGCGACATGGAGGAGTGACATGGAGGAGCGACAAGGAGGAGTGACATGGAGGAGCGACAAGGAGGAGTGACATGGATGATCGACATGGAGGAGTGACATGGATGATCAACATGGAGGAGCGACATGCAGGATTGATATGGAGGAGCGACATGGAGGAGCGACATGGAGGAGTGACATGGAGAAGCGACTTGGATGATTGACATGGAGGAGCAAGGATAAGCGACATGGAGGATCGACATGGAGGAGTGACATGGAGTAGTGACATTGAGGAGTGACAAGAGGAAGTGACATGGAGGAGTGTCATGGAAGACATGGAGTAGTGACATGGAGGAGTTACATTGAGGAGTCACAGGAAGGAGGGACATAGAGGAGCGACATTCTGGAGTGACATGGAGTAGTGACATGGAGGAGAAACTTGGAGGAGCGACAGGGATGATTGACATGGAGGAGCAAGGATTAGCGACATGGAGGATCCACATGGAGGAGTGACATGGAGTAGTGACATTGAGGAGCGACATGGAGGATAGACATGGAGGATTGACATGGAGGAGCGACATGGAGGAGTGACATGTAGGATCGACATGCAGGAGTGGCATGGTTGAGTGACATGGAGGATTGTCATGGAAGACATGGAGGAGTGACATGGAGGAGTTACATGGAGAAGTTATATGGAGGAGTCACAGGAAGGAGGGACAAAGAGGAGCGACATTCTGGGTTGACATTCTGGAGGGACATGGAGGAGTGACATGGAGAAGGAACGAGGAGCGACATGGAGTAGTGACATGGAGGATCAACATGGAAGAGTGACTTGGAGGAGCGAAATGGAGGAGTGACATGGATGATTGACACGGAGGAGCGACATGGAGGATTGAGATGGAGGAGCGACATGGAGGAGCGACATGGAGGAGTGACATGGAGGAGCGACAAGGAGGAGTGACATCTTGGATTGATATGGAGGAGTGACATGGAGGAGCGACATGGAGGAGTGACATGGAGGAGCGACAAGGAGGAGTGACATGGATGATCGACATGGAGGAGCGACATGGATGATCGACATGGAGGAGCGACACGGAGGATTGATATGGAGGAGCGACATGGAGGAGCGACAAGGAGGAGTGACATGGATGAGCGACAAGGAGGAGTGACATGGAGGAGCGACAAGGAGGAGTGACATGGATGATCGACATGGAGGAGTGACATGGATGATCAACATGGAGGAGCGACATGCAGGATTGATATGGAGGAGCGACATGGAGGAGCGACATGGAGGAGTGACATGGAGAAGCGACTTGGATGATTGACATGGAGGAGCAAGGATAAGCGACATGGAGGATCGACATGGAGGAGTGACATGGAGTAGTGACATGGAGGAGTGACAAGAAGAAGTGACATGGAGGAGTCACATGGAGGATTGACATGGAGGAGCGACATGGAGGAGTGACATGTAGTATCGAAATGCAGGAGTGACATGGAGGAGTGTCATGGAAGACATGGAGTAGTGACATGGAGGAGTTACATTGAGGAGTCACAGGAAGGAGGGACATAGAGGAGCGACATTCTGGAGTGACATGGAGTAGTGACATGGAGGAGAAACTTGGAGGAGCGACAGGGATGATTGACATGGAGGAGCAAGGATTAGCGACATGGAGGATCCACATGGAGGAGTGACATGGAGTAGTGACATTGAGGAGCGACATGGAGGATAGACATGGAGGATTGACATGGAGGAGCGACATGGAGGAGTGACATGTAGGATCGACATGCAGGAGTGGCATGGTTGAGTGACATGGAGGATTGTCATGGAAGACATGGAGGAGTGACATGGAGGAGTTACATGGAGAAGTTATATGGAGGAGTCACAGGAAGGAGGGACAAAGAGGAGCGACATTCTGGGTTGACATTCTGGAGGGACATGGAGGAGTGACATGGAGAAGGAACGAGGAGCGACATGGAGTAGTGACATGGAGGATCAACATGGAAGAGTGACTTGGAGGAGCGAAATGGAGGAGTGACATGGATGATTGACACGGAGGAGCGACATGGAGGATTGAGATGGAGGAGCGACATGGAGGAGCGACATGGAGGAGTGACATGGAGGAGCGACAAGGAGGAGTGACATCTTGGATTGATATGGAGGAGTGACATGGAGGAGCGACATGGAGGAGTGACATGGAGGAGCGACAAGGAGGAGTGACATGGATGATCGACATGGAGGAGCGACATGGATGATCGACATGGAGGAGCGACACGGAGGATTGATATGGAGGAGCGACATGGAGGAGCGACAAGGAGGAGTGACATGGATGAGCGACAAGGAGGAGTGACATGGAGGAGCGACAAGGAGGAGTGACATGGATGATCGACATGGAGGAGTGACATGGATGATCAACATGGAGGAGCGACATGCAGGATTGATATGGAGGAGCGACATGGAGGAGCGACATGGAGGAGTGACATGGAGAAGCGACTTGGATGATTGACATGGAGGAGCAAGGATAAGCGACATGGAGGATCGACATGGAGGAGTGACATGGAGTAGTGACATGGAGGAGTGACAAGAAGAAGTGACATGGAGGAGTCACATGGAGGATTGACATGGAGGAGCGACATGGAGGAGTGACATGTAGTATCGAAATGCAGGAGTGACATGGAGGAGTGTCATGGAAGACATGGAGTAGTGACATGGAGGAGTTACATTGAGGAGTCACAGGAAGGAGGGACATAGAGGAGCGACATTCTGGAGTGACATGGAGTAGTGACATGGAGGAGAAACTTGGAGGAGCGACAGGGATGATTGACATGGAGGAGCAAGGATTAGCGACATGGAGGATCCACATGGAGGAGTGACATGGAGTAGTGACATTGAGGAGCGACATGGAGGATAGACATGGAGGATTGACATGGAGGAGCGACATGGAGGAGTGACATGTAGGATCGACATGCAGGAGTGGCATGGAGGAATGACATGGAGGAGCGACAAGCAGGAGTGACATGGATGATCGACATGGAGGAGTGACATGGATGATCGACATGGAGGAGCGACATGGAGGATTGATATGGAGGAGCGACATGGAGGAGCGACATGGAGGAGTGACATGGCGGAGTGACATGGAACAGTGACATTGAGGAGTGACAAGAAGAAGTGACATGGAGGAGTGACATGGAGGATTGACATGGAGGAGCGACATGGAGGAGTAACATGTAGTATCGACATGCAGGAGTGACATGGAGGAGTGACATGGAGGAGTGTCATGGAAGACATGGAGTAGTGACATGGAGGAGTTACATTAAGGAGTCACAGGAAGGAGGGACATAGAGGAGCGACATTCTGGAGTGACATGGAGTAGTGACATGGAGGAGAAACTTGGAGGAGCGACAGGGATGATTGACATGGAGGAGCAAGGATTAGCGACATGGAGGATCCACATGGAGGAATGACATGGAGTAGTGACATTGAGGAGCGACATGGAGGATAGACATGGAGGATTGACATGGAGGAGCGACATGGAGGAGTGACATGTAGGATCGACATGCAGGAGTGGCATGGATGAGTGACATGGAGGATTGTCATGGAAGACATGGAGGAGTGACATGGAGGAGTTACATGGAGAAGTTATATGGAAGAGTCACAGGAAGGAGGGACAAAGAGGAGCGACATTCTGGGTTGACATTCTGGAGTGACATGGAGGAGTGACATGGAGGAGTGACATGGAGGAGCGACAAGCAGGATCGACATGGAGGAGTGACATGGAGAAGGAAGGAGGAGCGACATGGAGTAGTGACATGGAGGATCAACATGGAAGAGTGACTTGGAATAGGGAAATTGAGGATTAAAATGGATGATAGACATGGAGAAGTGACATGGATGATCGACACGGAGGAGCGACATGGAGGATTGAGATGGAGGAGCGACATGGAGGAGCGACATGGATGAGTGACATGGAGGAGCAACAAGGAGGAATGACATGGAGGATTGATATGGAGGAGTGACATGGATGAGCGACATGGAGGAGTGACATGGAGGAGCGACAAGGAGGAGTGACATGGAGGAGCGACAAGGAGGAGTGACATGGATGATCGACATGGAGGAGTGACATGGATGATCAACATGGAGGAGCGACATGCAGGATTGATATGGAGGAGCGACATGGAGGAGCGACATGGAGGAGTGACATGGAGAAGCGACTTGGATGATTGACATGGAGGAGCAAGGATAAGCGACATGGAGGATCGACATGGAGGAGTGACATGGAGTAGTGACATTGAGGAGTGACAAGAGGAAGTGACATGGAGGAGTGTCATGGAAGACATGGAGTAGTGACATGGAGGAGTTACATTGAGGAGTCACAGGAAGGAGGGACATAGAGGAGCGACATTCTGGAGTGACATGGAGTAGTGACATGGAGAAGGAACGAGGAGCGACATGGAGTAGTGACATGGAGGATCAACATGGAAGAGTGACTTGGAGGAGCGAAATGGAGGAGTGACATGGATGATTGACACGGAGGAGCGACATGGAGGATTGAGATGGAGGAGCGACATGGAGGAGCGACATGGAGGAGTGACATGGAGGAGCGACAAGGAGGAGTGACATCTTGGATTGATATGGAGGAGTGACATGGAGGAGCGACATGGAGGAGTGACATGGAGGAGCGACAAGGAGGAGTGACATGGATGATCGACATGGAGGAGCGACATGGTTGATCGACATGGAGGAGCGACACGGAGGATTGATATGGAGGAGCGACATGGAGGAGCGACATGGAGGAGCGACATGGAGGAGTGACATGGCACAGTGACATTGAGGAGTGACAAGAAGAAGTGACATGGAGGAGTGACATGGAGGATTGACATGGAGGAGCGACATGGAGGAGTGACATGTAGTATCGACATGCAGGAGTGACATGGAGGAGTGACATGGAGGAGTGTCATGGAAGACATGGAGTAGTGACATGGAGGAGTTACATTGAGGAGTCACAGGAAGGAGGGACATAGAGGAGCGACATTCTGGAGTGACATGGAGGAGTGACATTGAGGTGAAAGGATTAGGGACATGGTGGATCGACATGGAGGAGTGACATGGAGTATTAACTTGGAGGAGTGACATGGAGGATCGACATGGAGGAGTGACATGGAGGAGGAAGGAGGAGCGACATGGAGGAGCGACATTCTGGTTTGACATTCTGGAGTGACATTCTGGAGTGACATGGAGGAGTGACATGGAGGAGCGATATGTCACTCCTCCATGTCACATGGAGGAGTGACATGGAGTAGCGACATGGCGGATTGACATAGAGGATCAACATGGAGGAGTGCCATGGTGGAGCAAGGAGGAGCGACATGGAAGATCGACATTGAGGACTGTCAAGGAGGAGTGACATGGAGGAGTGACATGGTTGCGACATTGAGGAGTGTCATGGAGGAGAAACTTGGAGGAGCGACATGGATGATTGACATGGAGGAGCAAGGATTAGCGACATGGAGGATCCACATGGAGGAGTGACATGGAGTAGTGACATTGAGGAGCGACATGGAGGATAGACATGGAAGACATGGAGGAGTGACATGGAGGAGTTACATGGAGAAGTTATATGGAGGAGTCACAGGAAGGAGGGACAAAGAGGAGCGACATTCTGGGTTGACATTATGGAGTGACATGGAGGAGCGACATGGAAGAGTGACATGGAGGAGCGACAAGGAGGAGTGACATGGAGGATTGATATGGAGGAGTGACATGGAGGAGCGACATGGAGGAGTGACATGGAGGAGCGACATGGAGGAGTGACATGGCTAATCGACATGGAGGAGTGACATGGATGATCGACATGGAGGAGCGACACGGAGGATTGATATGGAGGAGCGACATGGAGGAGCGACATGGAGGAGTGACATGGAGGAGTGAAATGGAACAGTGACATTGAGGAGTGACAAGAAGAAGTGACATGGAGGAGTGACATGGAGGATTGACATGTAGTATCGACGTGCAGGAGTGAAATGGAAGACATGGAGTAGTGACATGGAGGAGTTACATTGAGGAGTCATAGGAAGGAGGGACATAGAGGAGCGACATTCTGGAGTGACATGGTGGAGTGACATGGAGGAGAAACTTGGAGGAGCGACAGGGATGATTGACATGGAGGAGCAAGGATTAGCGACATGGAGGATCCACATGGAGGAGTGACATGGAGTAGTGACATTGAGGAGCGACATGGAGGATAGACATGGAGGATTGAAATGGAGGAGCGACATGGAGGAGTGACATGTAGGATCGACATGCAGGAGTGGCATGGATGAGTGACATGGAGGATTGTCATGGAAGACATGGAGGAGTGACATGGAGGAGTTACATGGAGAAGTTATATGGAGGAGTCACAGGAAGGAGGGACAAAGAGGAGCGACATTCTGGGTTGACATTCTGGAGTGACATGGAGGAGTGACATGGAGGAGTGACATGGAGGAGCGACAAGCAGGATCGACATGGAGGAGTGACATGGAGAAGAGACATGGAGGATCAACATGGAAGAGTGACTTGGAGGAGCGAAATGGAGGAGTGAAATGGATGATAGACATGGAGAAGTGACATGGATGATCGACACGGAGGAGCGACATGGAGGATTGAGATGGAGGAGCGACATGGAGAAGCGACATTGAGGAGTGACATGGAGGAGCGACAAGGAGGAGTGACATGGAGGATTGATATGGAGGAGTGACATGGAGGAGCGACATGGATGATCGACATGGAGGAGCGACATGGAGGATTGATATGGAGGAGTGACATTGAGGATCGACATTGAGTATTGACATGGAGGAGTGACATGGAGGAGCGACATGGAGGATTGACATGGAGGAGTTACATGGGGGAGTGACATGGAAGAGATGGTGGAGTGACATGGTGGAGCAACATGGAGGATTTAAATGGACGATCGACATGGAGCAGTGACATGGAGGAGCGACATGGAGGAGGGAAATAGAGGATCGACATGGAGGAGTGACATGGCGGAGGGACAAGGAGGAGTGACATTCTGGAGTGACATTCTGGAGGGACATTCTGGAGTGACATTGAGGAGCGACATTCTGGAGTGACATGGAGGAGCAATATGGAAGATCGACATGGAGGATCAAAATGGAGGATCGATGTGGAGGAGTAACAAGGAGGAGCGACATGGAGGAGCGACATGGAGGATCGACATCAAGCAGTGACATGGAGGAGTGAAATTCTGGAGTTTAATCTGGAGTGATATTATGGAGTGACATGGAGGAGCGACATTCTGGAGTGACATGGATTAACGACATGGTGGAGTGATATGGAGGAGCAAGGAGGAGCCACATGGAGGATCGACATGTGTCGACATGGAAGACATGGAAGAGTGACATGGAGGATCGACATGGAGGATCGACACGGAGCAGCGACATGGAGGAGTGACATGGAGAAGCGACATGGAGGATTGACATGTTACATGCAGGACTGACATGGAAGACAGGGAGGAGTGATATGGAGGGGCGACATGGAGGTGTGAAATAGAGGATCGACATGGAGGAGGTATATGGAGGAGTGACATTCTGAAGTGACTTTCTGGAGGGACATTCTAGAGTGACATGGAGGTATCGACATTGAGTAGTGACATGGAGGAGTGACAAGAAGGAGCGACACGGAGGAGTGACATGGAGGAGCAATATAGAGGTTTAACATGAAGTATCTGCATGGAGGAGCTACATGGAGGAGTGACATGGTGGAGTGACATGGATGACATGGAGCAGTGACATGGTGGAGCAACATGGAGGATCGAAATGGAGGATCGACATGGAGCAGTGACATGGAGGAGTGACATGGAAGTGTGACATGGAGGAGTGACATGGAGGATCGACATGGAGGAGTGACATGGAGGAGAGACATGGTGGAGTGACATGGAGGAGTGACATGTAGGATTGACATGGAGGAGTTACATCGAGGAGTGACGTGGAAGACAGGGAGGAATGACATGGAAGAGCACAATAGAGGATTGACATGGAGCAGTGACATGGAGGAGGGACATGGAGGAGTAACAATCTGGAGTTAAATTCTGGAGTGACATTCTGGAGAGACATGGAGGAGCGACATTCTGGAGTGACATGGAGGAATGACATGGAGGAGTGACATGGAGGAATGACATGGAGGAGTGATATGGAGCAGCAAGGAGGAGTGACATGGAGGATCGACATGAATAAGTGACATAGAGGAGCGACACGGTGGAGTGACATGGAAGATATGGAGGAGTGACATGGAGGAGCAACATGGAGTATCGACATGGAGGATCAACATGGAGGTGTGACTTGGAGGAGCGACATTCTGGAGTGACATGGAGGAGTGAAATGGAGGAGCGACATGGAGGGTTGACATGGAGGAGTGACATGGAGGATCGACATGGAGGATCGACATGGAGCAGTGACATGGAGAAGTGACATGGAAGTGTGACATGGAGGAGTGACATGGAGGAGTGACATGGAGGAGCGACATGGTGGAGTTACATGGAGAAGTGACATGGAAATGTGACATGGAGGAGTGACATGGAGGAGTGACATGGAGGAGCGACATGGTGGAGTGATATTTTGGAGCAAGGTGGAGCCACATGGAGGATCGACATGGAGGATCGACATGGAGCAGCGACATGGAGGAGTGACATGGAGAAGCAACATGGAGGATCGACATGGCAGAGTTACATGCAGGACTGACATGGATTCAGGGAGGAGTGACATGGAGGGGCGACATGGAGGTTTGAAATAGAGGATCGACATGGAGGAGGTCTTTGGAGGAGTAACATTCTGGAGTGACTTTCTGGAGGGACATTCTGGAGTGATACGGAGGTATCGACATGGAGGAGTGACAAGGAGGAGTGATATGGAGGATCAACTTAGAGGATTGACATGGAGGAGGGACATGGAGGAGTGACGTTCTGGAGTTAAATTCTGGAGAGACATTCTGGAGTTACATGGAGGAGCGGCATTCTGGAGTGACATGGAGGAGATACATGGAGGATTGATATGGAGGAGCAGGGACGAGAGACATAGAGGATCGACATGGAATAGTCACATGGAGGAAAAACACGGAGGAGTGACATGGAACACATGGTGGAGTGACATTGAGGATCGACATTGAGGATTGAAATAGAGGATCGACATGAAACAGTGACATGGAGGAGTGACATGGAAGTGTGACATGGAGGAGTGACATGGAGGATCGACATGGAGGAGTGACATGGAGGAGCGACATGGCGGAGTGACATGGAGGAGTGACATGGCGGAGTGACATGAAGGAGTAACATGGAGGTTTGACATGGAAGACAGGGAGGAGTGACATGGAGGAGCAAAATATAGGATCAACATGGAAGAGTGACATGGAGGAGGGACATGGAGGAGTGACATTCTTGAGGGACATTCTGGTGTGACATGGGGGAGGGAAATGGAGGAGTGACATTCTGGATTGACATGGAGGAGCGACATTCTGGAGTGACATGGAGGAGTGAAATGGAGGAGCGACATGGAGGATCGACATGGAGGAGCGACATGGAGGAGTGACATGGAGGAGCGACATGGAGGAGCGACATCGAGCAGTGACATGGAATTGTGACATGGAGGAGTGACATTGAGGATCAACATGGAGGAATTACATGGAGGAGCGACATTGCGGAGTGACGTGGAAGAAAGGGAGGAGTGACATGGAGGAGCGACATGGAGGAACGAAATAGAGGATCGACATGGAGGAGTGACATGGAGGAGTGACATGGAGGAGTGACATGAAGGTGAGACATGGAGGATCGACATGGAGGAGTGATATGGAGGAGCGACATTGAAGAGCGACATGGAGGAGTTACAGGGAGGAGCGACATCACGGAGCGACATGGAGGTCTGACAACGAGGAGGTACATTCTGGAGGGACAGGGTGGAGCGACATTCTGGAGTGACATGGAAGATCAACATGGAGGAGTAACATGTACGATCTAAATGGAGGAGTGACATGGAGGAGTGACATGGAAGAGCGATATGGAGGATCGACAAGAAGGAGCAACATTGAGGAGCAACATGGAGACATGACATGGAGGAGCGACTAGGAGGAGCTACATGGAGGAGCGACATCGCGGAGAGACATGGAGGACTGACATGGAGGAGTGACATGGAGGAGTGATATGGAAGACAGGGAGGAGTGACATGGAGGGTCGACATGTAGGAGTGACATGGAGGAGGAATATGGAGGAGTGACATTCTGGAGTGACTTTCAGGAGGGATATTCTGGAGTGACATGGAGGTATCGACATTGAGTCGAGACATGGAGGAGTGACAAGAAGGAGCGACACGGAGGAGTGACATGGAGGAGCAACATAGAGGTGTAACATGAAGGATCTGCATGGAGGAGCTACATGGAGGAGTGACATGGTGGAGTGACATGGAAGACATGGAGTAGTGACATGGTGGAGCAACATGGAGGATGGAAATGGAGGATCGACATGGAGCAGTGACATGGAGAAGTGACATGGAAGTGTGACATGGAGGAGTGACATGGAGGAGTGACATGGAGGAGCGACATGGTGGAGTTACATGAAGGAGTGAAATAGAGGATCGACATGGAGGAGGTCTATGGAGGAGTAACATTCTGGAGTGACTTTCTGGAGGGACATTCTGGAGTGACACGGAGGTATCGACATGGAGGAGTGACAAGGAGTAGTGACATGGAGGATCAATTTAGAGGATTGACATGGAGCAGGGACATGGAGGAGTGACGTTCTGGAGTTAAATTCTGGAGAGACATTCTGGAGTTACATGGAGGAGCGGCATTCTGGAGTGACATGGAGGAGATACATGGAGGATTGATATGGAGGAGTAGGGACGATAGACATAGAGGATCGACATGGAATAGTCACATGGAGGAAAAACACGGAGGAGTGACATGGAACACATGGTGGAGTGACATTGAGGATCGACATTGAGGATTGAAATAGAGGATCGACATGAAACAGTGACATGGAGGAGTGACATGGAGGATCGACATGGAGGAGTGAAATGGAGGAGCGACATGGCGGAGTGACATGGAGGAGTGACATGGCGGAGTGACATGGAGGAGTAACATGGAGGTTTGACATGGAAGACAGGGAGGAGTGACATGGAGGAGCAAAAAATAGGATCAACATGGAGGAGTGACATGGAGGAGGGACATGGAGGAGTGACATTCTGGAGTGACATTCTTGAGGGACATTCTGGTGTGACATGGAGGAGGGAAATGGAGGAGTAACATTCTGGAGTTAAATTCTGGAGAAACATTCTGGATTGACATGGAGGAGCGACATTCTGGAGTGACATGGAGGAGTGAAATGGAGGAGCGACATGGAGGATCGACATGGAGGAGTGACATGGAGGAGCGACATGGAGGAGCGACATCGAGCAGTGACATGGAATTGTGACATGGAGGAGTGACATTGAGGATCAACATGGAGGAATTACATGGAGGAGCGACATTGCGGAGTGACATGGCGGAGTGACATGTAGTATTGACATGGAGGAGTTACATAGAGGAGTGACGTGGAAGAAAGGGAGGAGTGACATGGAGGAGCGACATGGAGGAGCGAAATAGAGGATCGACATGGAGAAGTGACATGGAGGAGTGACATGGAGGTGAGACATGGAGGTGAGACATGGAGGAGTGATATGGAGGAGCGACATGGAAGAGCGACATGGAGGAGTTACATGGAGGAGCGACATCACGGAGCGACATGGAGGTCTGACAACCAGGAGGTACATTCTGGCAGGACAGGGTGGAGCGACATTCTGGAGTGACATGGCAGATCGACATGGAGGAGTAACATGTACGATCTAAATGGAGGAGTGACATGGAGGAGTGACATGGAGGAGTGACATGGAGGTGAGACATGGAGGTGAGACATGGAGGATTGACATGTAAGAGCGATATGGAGGATCGACAAGGAGGAGCAACATTGAGGAGCAACATGGAGACATGACATGGAGGAGCGACTAGGAGGAGCTACATGGAGGAGCGACATCGCGGAGAGACATGGAGGACTGACATGGAGGAGTGACATGGAGGAGTGATATGGAAGACAGGGAGGAGTGACATGGAGGGTCGACATGTAGGAGTGACATGGAGGAGGAATATGGAGGAGTGACATTCTGGAGTGACTTTCAGGAGGGATATTCTGGAGTGACATGGAGGTATCGACATTGAGTCGTGACATGGAGGAGTGACAAGTAGGAGCGACACGGAGGAGTGACATGGAGGAGCAACATAGAGGTGTAACATGAAGGATCTGCATGGAGGAGCTACATGGAGGAGTGACATGGTGGAGTGACATGGAAGACATGGAGTAGTGACATGGTGGAGCAACATGGGGGAGCGAAATAGAGGATCAACATGGAGTATCGACATGGAGGATCGACATGGAGGAGTGACATGGAGGATCGACATTGAGGAGTGGAATGGAGGAGCGACATGGAGGATTGACAAGGAGGAGTGACATGGAGGATCGACATGGAAGAGTGACATGGAGGAGCGACATGGCAGAGCGACATGGAGGATCTACATGGAGGAGCGACATCACGGAGCGACATGGTAGACTGACAACGAGGAGATACAATCTGGAGGAACATGGTGGAGCAATCTTCTGGAGTGACATGGAGGAGCAACATTCTGGAGTGACATGGAGGAGCGATATGGAAGATCGACATGGACGAGTAACAGGTAGGATCTAAATGGATGAGTGATATGTAGGATCGACATGGAGGATCGACAAGGAGGACCGACATTGAGGAGCAACATGGAGGACTGATATGGAGGATCAACATGGAGGAGTCGACATGGAGTATTGACAAGGAGGACTAACATGGAGGAATGACATCCTACAGTTAAATTCTGGGTTGAAATTCTGGAGTGACATGTAGGATATACATTGAGGATTGACATGGAGGATCGACATGGAGGAGCGACATAGAAGATCGACATGGAGGAGTATCAAGGTTGATCGACATGGAGAAGTTACATGGAGGAGTGACATGGTAGAGATGGAGGAGTGACATGGAGGAGAGACATGGAAGATCGACTTGAAGGATCGACATGGAGGAGTGACATTCTGGAGTTAAATCTGGATTGACATGGAGGAGCGACATTCTGGAGTGAAATGGAGGAGCGATATGGATGAGCAAGGTGGAGCGACATGGAGGGGCGACATGGAGGTTTGAAATAGAGGATCGACATGGAGGAGGTCTTTGGAGGAGTAACATTCTGGAGTGACTTTCTGGAGGGACATTCTGGAGTGACACGGAGGTATCGACATGGAGGAGTGACAAGGAGGAGTGATATGGAGGATCAACTTAGAGGATTGACATGGAGGAGGGACATGGAGGAGTGACGTTCTGGAGTTAAATTCTGGAGAGACATTCTGGAGTTACATGGAGGAGCGGCATTCTGGAGTGACATGGAGGAGATACATGGAGGATTGATATGGAGGAGCAGGGACGAGAGACATAGAGGATCGACATGGAATAGTCACATGGAGGAAAAACACGGAGGAGTGACATGGAACACATGGTGGAGTGACATTGAGGATCGACATTGAGGATTGAAATAGAGGATCGACATGAAACAGTTACATGGAGGAGTGACATGGAAGTGTGACATGGAGGAGTGACATGGAGGATCGACATGGAGGAGTGACATGGAGGAGCGACATGGCGGAGTGACATGGTGGAGTGACATGGCGGAGTGACATGGAGGAGTAACATGGAGGTTTGACATGGAAGACAGGGAGGAGTGACATGGAGGAGCAAAATATAGGATCAACATGGAAGAGTGACATGGAGGATGGACATGGAGGAGTGACATTCTTGAGGGACATTCTGGTGTGACATGGGGGAGGGAAATGGAGGAGTAACATTCTGGATTTAAATTCTGGAGTGACATTCTGGATTGACATGGAGGAGCGACATTCTGGAGTGACATGGAGGAGTGAAATGGAGGAGCGACATGGAGGATCGACATGGAGGAGCGACATGGAGGAGTGACATGGTGGAGCGACATGGAGGAGCGACATCGAGCAGTGACATGGAATTGTGACATGGAGGAGTGACATTGAGGATCAACATGGAGGAATTACATGGAGGAGCGACATTGCGGAGTGACGTGGCAGAAAGGGAGGAGTGACATAGAGGAGCGACATGGAGGAACGAAATAGAGGATCGACATGGAGGAGTGACATGGAGGAGTGACATGAAGGTGAGACATGGAGGATCGACATGGAGGAGTGATATGGAGGAGCGACATTGAAGAGCGACATGGAGGAGTTACATGGAGGAGCGACATCACGGAGCGACATGGAGGTCTGACAACGAGGAGGTACATTCTGGAGGGACAGGGTGGAGCGACATTCTGGAGTGACATGGAAGATCAACATGGAGGAGTAACATGTACGATCTAAATGGAGGAGTGACATGGAGGAGTGACATGGAAGAGCGATATGGAGGATCGACAAGGAGGAGCAACATTGAGGAGCAACATGGAGACATGACATGGAGGAGCGACTAGGAGGAGCTACATGGAGGAGCGACATCGCAGAGAGACATGGAGGACTGACATGGAGGAGTGACATGGAGGAGTGATATGGAAGACAGGGAGGAGTGAAATGGAGGGTCGACATGTAGGAGTGACATGGAGGAGGAATATGGAGGAGTGACATTCTGGAGTGACTTTCAGGAGGGATATTCTGGAGTGACATGGAGGTATCGACATTGAGTCGTGACATGGAGGAGTGACAAGAAGGAGCGACACGGAGGAGTGACATGGAGGAGCAACATAGAGGTGTAACATGAAGGATCTGCATGGAGGAGCTACATGGAGGAGTGACATGGTGGAGTGACATGGAAGACATGGAGTAGTGACATGGTGGAGCAACATGGAGGATGGAAATGGAGGATCGACATGGAGCAGTGACATGGAGAAGTGACATGGAAGTGTGACATGGAGGAGTGACATGGAGGAGTGACATGGAGGAGCGACATGGTGGAGTTACATGAAGGAGTGAAATAGAGGATCGACATGGAGGAGGTCTATGGAGGAGTAACATTCTGGAGTGACTTTCTGGAGGGACATTCTGGAGTGACACGGAGGTATCGACATGGAGGAGTGACAAGGAGGAGTGACATGGAGGATCAATTTAGAGGATTGACATGGAGCAGGGACATGGAGAAGTGACGTTCTGGAGTTAAATTCTGGAGAGACATTCTGGAGTTACATGGAGGAGCGGCATTCTGGAGTGACATGGAGGAGATACATGGAGGATTGATATGGAGGAGTAGGGACGATAGACATAGAGGATCGACATGGAATATTCACATGGAGGAAAAACACGGAGGAGTGACATGGAACACATGGTGGAGTGACATTGAGGATCGACATTGAGGATTGAAATAGAGGATCGACATGAAACAGTGACATGGAGGAGTGACATGGAGGATCGACATGGAGGAGTGAAATGGAGGAGCGACATGGCGGAGTGACATGGAGGAGTGACATGGCGGAGTGACATGGAGGAGTAACATGGAGGTTTGACATGGAAGACAGGGAAGAGTGACATGGAGGAGCAAAAAATAGGATCAACATGGAGGAGTGACATGGAGGAGGGACATGGAGGAGTGACATTCTGGAGTGACATTCTTGAGGGACATTCTGGTGTGACATGGAGGAGGGAAATGGAGGAGTAACATTCTGGAGTTAAATTCTGGAGAAACATTCTGGATTGACATGGAGGAGCGACATTCTGGAGTGACATGGAGGAGTGAAATGGAGGAGCGACATGGAGGATCGACATGGAGGAGTGACATGGAGGAGCGACATGGAGGAGCGACATCGAGCAGTGACATGGAATTGTGACATGGAGGAGTGACATTGAGGATCAACATGGAGGAATTACATGGAGGAGCGACATTGCGGAGTGACATGGCGGAGTGACATGTAGTATTGACATGGAGGAGTTACATAGAGGAGTGACGTGGAAGAAAGGGAGGAGTGACATGGAGGAGCGACATGGAGGAGCGAAATAGAGGATCGACATGGAGAAGTGACATGGAGGAGTGACATGGAGGTGAGACATGGAGGTGAGACATGGAGGAGTGATATGGAGGAGCGACATGGAAGAGCGACATGGAGGAGTTACATGGAGGAGCGACATCACGGAGCGACATGGAGGTCTGACAACCAGGAGGTACATTCTGGCAGGACAGGGTGGAGCGACATTCTGGAGTGACATGGCAGATCGACATGGAGCAGTAACATGTACGATCTAAATGGAGGAGTGACATGGAGGAGTGACATGGAGGAGTGACATGGAGGTGAGACATGGAGGTGAGACATGGAGGATTGACATGTAAGAGCGATATGGAGGATCGACAAGGAGGAGCAACATTGAGGAGCAACATGGAGACATGACATGGAGGAGCGACTAGGAGGAGCTACATGGAGGAGCGACATCGCGGAGAGACATGGAGGACTGACATGGAGGAGTGACATGGAGGAGTGATATGGAAGACAGGGAGGAGTGACATGGAGGGTCGACATGTAGGAGTGACATGGAGGAGGAATATGGAGGAGTGACATTCTGGAGTGACTTTCAGGAGGGATATTCTGGAGTGACATGGAGGTATCGACATTGAGTCGTGACATGGAGGAGTGACAAGTAGGAGCGACACGGAGGAGTGACATGGAGGAGCAACATAGAGGTGTAACATGAAGGATCTGCATGGAGGAGCTACATGGAGGAGTGACATGGTGGAGTGACATGGAAGACATGGAGTAGTGACATGGTGGAGCAACATGGAGGATCGAAATGGAGGATCGACATGGAGCAGTGACATGGAGAAGTGACATGGAAGTGTGACATGGAGGAGTGACATGGAGGAGTGACATGGAGGAGCGACATGGTGGAGTTACATGAAGGAGTGACATGTAAGATTGACATGGAGGAATTACATGGAGGAGTGACGTGGAAGAAAGGGAGGAATGACATGGAGGAGCGCAATAGAGGATCGACATGGAGCAGTGACATGGAGGAGGGACATGGAGGAATAACAATCTGGAGTTAAATCCTGGAGTGACATTCTGGAGTGACATGGGGGAGCGACATTCTGGAGTGACATGGAGGAATGACATGCAGGAGTGATATGGAGGAGCATGGAGGAGCGACATGGAGGATCGACATGAATAAGTGACATGGAGGAGCGACAAGGTGGAGTGACATGGAAGATATGGAGGAGTGACATGGAGGAGCAACATGGTGTATTGACATGGAGGATCAACATGGAGGAGTGACTTGGAGGAGTGACATTCTGTAGTGACATGGAGGAGTGAAATGGAGGAGCTACATGGAGGATTGACATGGAGGAGTGATATGGAGGAGCGACATTCTGGATTGACATGGAGGAGCGATATGGATGAGCAAGGAGCAGCGACATGGAGTAACAACATGTATCGACATGGAAGACATGGAGGAGTGACATGGAGAATCGATGTGGAGGAGTAACAAGGAGGAGCGACATGGAGGATATGGAGGAGTGACATTCTGGAGTGACTTTCTGGAGGGACATTCTGGAGTGACATGGAGGAGCGGCATTCTGGGGTGACATGGAGGAGGAGGGACGAGAGACATAGAGGATCGACATGGAATAGTCACATGGAGGAGCAACAAGGAGGAGTAACATGGAACACATGGTGGCGTGACATTGAGGATCGACATGGAGGATCAACATAGAGGATTGACATGGAGGAGGGACATGGAGGAGTCACGTTCTGTAGTTAAATTCTGGAGAGACATTCTGGAGTGACATGGAGGAGCGGCATTCTGGGGTGACATGGAGGAGATACATGGAGTAGTGATATGGAGGAGCAGGGACGAGAGACATAGAGGATCGACATGGAATAGTCACATGGAGGAGCGACACGGAGGAGTGACATGGAACACATGGTGGAGTGACATTGAGGATCGACATTGAGGATCGAAATGGAGGATCGACATGAAACAGTGACATGGAGGAGTGACATGGAAGTGTGACATGGAGGAGTGACATGGAGGATCGACATGGAGGAGTGACATGGAGGAGCGACATGGCGGAGTGACATAGATTAGTAACATGGAGGGTTGACGTGGAAGACAGGGAGGAGTGACATGGAGGATCGAAATAGAGGATCAACATGGTGGAGTGACATGGAGAAGGGACATGGAGGAGTGACATTCTGGAGTGACATTCTTGAGGGACATTCTGGAGTGACATGGCGGAATAACATGGAGGATTGACGTGGAAGACAGGGAGGAGTGACATGGGGGAGCGAAATAGAGGATCAACATGGAGTATCGACATGGAGGATCGACATGGAGGAGTGACATGGAGGATCGACATTGAGGAGTGGAATGGAGGAGCGACATGGAGGATTGACAAGGAGGAGTGACATGGAGGATCGACATGGAAGAGTGACATGGAGGAGCGACATGGCAGAGCGACATGGAGGATCTACATGGAGGAGCGACATCACGGAGCGACATGGAAGACTGACAACGAGGAGGTACAATCTGGAGGAACATGGTGGAGCAATCTTCTGGAGTGACATGGAGGAGCAACATTCTGGAGTGACATGGAGGAGCGATATGGAAGATCGACATGGACGAGTAACAGGTAGGATCTAAATGGATGAGTGATATGTAGGATCGACATGGAGGATCGACAAGGAGGACCGACATTGAGGAGCAACATGGAGGACTGATATGGAGGATCAACATGGAGGAGTCGACATGGAGTATTGACAAGGAGGACTGAAATGGAGGAATGACATCCTACAGTTAAATTCTGGGTTGAAATTCTGGAGTGACATGTAGGATATACATTGAGGATTGACATGGAGGATCGACATGGAGGAGCGACATAGAAGATCGACATGGAGGAGTATCAAGGTTGATCGACATGGAGAAGTTACATGGAGGAGTGACATGGTAGAGATGGAGGAGTGACATGGAGGAGAGACATGGAAGATCGACTTGAAGGATCGACATGGAGGAGTGACATTCTGGAGTTAAATCTGGATTGACATGGAGGAGCGACATTCTGGAGTGAAATGGAGGAGCGATATGGATGAGCAAGGTGGAGCGACATGGAGGGGCGACATGGAGGTTTGAAATAGAGGATCGACATGGAGGAGGTCTTTGGAGGAGTAACATTCTGGAGTGACTTTCTGGAGGGACATTCTGGAGTGACACGGAGGTATCGACATGGAGGAGTGACAAGGAGGAGTGATATGGAGGATCAACTTAGAGGATTGACATGGAGGAGGGACATGGCGGAGTGACGTTCTGGAGTTAAATTCTGGAGAGACATTCTGGAGTTACATGGAGGAGCGGCATTCTGGAGTGACATGGAGGAGATACATGGAGGATTGATATGGAGGAGCAGGGACGAGAGACATAGAGGATCGACATGGAATAGTCACATGGAGGAAAAACACGGAGGAGTGACATGGAACACATGGTGGAGTGACATTGAGGATCGACATTGAGGATTGAAATAGAGGATCGACATGAAACAGTGACATGGAGGAGTGACATGGAAGTGTGACATGGAGGAGTGACATGGAGGATCGACATGGAGGAGTGACATGGAGGAGGGACATGGAGGAGTGACATGGAGGTGAGACATGGAGGTGAGACATGGAGGATTGACATGTAAGAGCGATATGGAGGATCGACAAGGAGGAGCAACATTGAGGAGCAACATGGAGACATGACATGGAGGAGCGACTAGGAGGAGCTACATGGAGGAGCGACATCGCGGAGAGACATGGAGGACTGACATGGAGGAGTGACATGGAGGAGTGATATGGAAGACAGGGAGGAGTGACATGGAGGGTCGACATGTAGGAGTGACATGGAGGAGGAATATGGAGGAGTGACATTCTGGAGTGACTTTCAGGAGGGATATTCTGGAGTGACATGGAGGTATCGACATTGAGTCGTGACATGGAGGAGTGACAAGTAGGAGCGACACGGAGGAGTGACATGGAGGAGCAACATAGAGGTGTAACATGAAGGATCTGCATGGAGGAGCTACATGGAGGAGTGACATGGTGGAGTGACATGGAAGACATGGAGTAGTGACATGGTGGAGCAACATGGAGGATCGAAATGGAGGATCGACATGGAGCAGTGACATGGAGAAGTGACATGGAAGTGTGACATGGAGGAGTGACATGGAGGAGTGACATGGAGGAGCGACATGGTGGAGTTACATGAAGGAGTGACATGTAAGATTGACATGGAGGAATTACATGGAGGAGTGACGTGGAAGAAAGGGAGGAATGACATGGAGGAGCGCAATAGAGGATCGACATGGAGCAGTGACATGGAGGAGGGACATGGAGGAATAACAATCTGGAGTTAAATCCTGGAGTGACATTCTGGAGTGACATGGGGGAGCGACATTCTGGAGTGACATGGAGGAATGACATGCAGGAGTGATATGGAGGAGCATGGAGGAGCGACATGGAGGATCGACATGAATAAGTGACATGGAGGAGCGACAAGGTGGAGTGACATGGAAGATATGGAGGAGTGACATGGAGGAGCAACATGGTGTATTGACATGGAGGATCAACATGGAGGAGTGACTTGGAGGAGTGACATTCTGTAGTGACATGGAGGAGTGAAATGGAGGAGCTACATGGAGGATTGACATGGAGGAGTGATATGGAGGAGCGACATTCTGGATTGACATGGAGGAGCGATATGGATGAGCAAGGAGCAGCGACATGGAGTAACAACATGTATCGACATGGAAGACATGGAGGAGTGACATGGAGAATCGATGTGGAGGAGTAACAAGGAGGAGCGACATGGAGGATATGGAGGAGTGACATTCTGGAGTGACTTTCTGGAGGGACATTCTGGAGTGACATGGAGGAGCGGCATTCTGGGGTGACATGGAGGAGGAGGGACGAGAGACATAGAGGATCGACATGGAATAGTCACATGGAGGAGCAACAAGGAGGAGTAACATGGAACACATGGTGGCGTGACATTGAGGATCGACATGGAGGATCAACATAGAGGATTGACATGGAGGAGGGACATGGAGGAGTCACGTTCTGTAGTTAAATTCTGGAGAGACATTCTGGAGTGACATGGAGGAGCGGCATTCTGGGGTGACATGGAGGAGATACATGGAGTAGTGATATGGAGGAGCAGGGACGAGAGACATAGAGGATCGACATGGAATAGTCACATGGAGGAGCGACACGGAGGAGTGACATGGAACACATGGTGGAGTGACATTGAGGATCGACATTGAGGATCGAAATGGAGGATCGACATGAAACAGTGACATGGAGGAGTGACATGGAAGTGTGACATGGAGGAGTGACATGGAGGATCGACATGGAGGAGTGACATGGAGGAGCGACATGGCGGAGTGACATAGATTAGTAACATGGAGGGTTGACGTGGAAGACAGGGAGGAGTGACATGGAGGATCGAAATAGAGGATCAACATGGTGGAGTGACATGGAGAAGGGACATGGAGGAGTGACATTCTGGAGTGACATTCTTGAGGGACATTCTGGAGTGACATGGCGGAATAACATGGAGGATTGACGTGGAAGACAGGGAGGAGTGACATGGGGGAGCGAAATAGAGGATCAACATGGAGTATCGACATGGAGGATCGACATGGAGGAGTGACATGGAGGATCGACATTGAGGAGTGGAATGGAGGAGCGACATGGAGGATTGACAAGGAGGAGTGACATGGAGGATCGACATGGAAGAGTGACATGGAGGAGCGACATGGCAGAGCGACATGGAGGATCTACATGGAGGAGCGACATCACGGAGCGACATGGAAGACTGACAACGAGGAGGTACAATCTGGAGGAACATGGTGGAGCAATCTTCTGGAGTGACATGGAGGAGCAACATTCTGGAGTGACATGGAGGAGCGATATGGAAGATCGACATGGACGAGTAACAGGTAGGATCTAAATGGATGAGTGATATGTAGGATCGACATGGAGGATCGACAAGGAGGACCGACATTGAGGAGCAACATGGAGGACTGATATGGAGGATCAACATGGAGGAGTCGACATGGAGTATTGACAAGGAGGACTGAAATGGAGGAATGACATCCTACAGTTAAATTCTGGGTTGAAATTCTGGAGTGACATGTAGGATATACATTGAGGATTGACATGGAGGATCGACATGGAGGAGCGACATAGAAGATCGACATGGAGGAGTATCAAGGTTGATCGACATGGAGAAGTTACATGGAGGAGTGACATGGTAGAGATGGAGGAGTGACATGGAGGAGAGACATGGAAGATCGACTTGAAGGATCGACATGGAGGAGTGACATTCTGGAGTTAAATCTGGATTGACATGGAGGAGCGACATTCTGGAGTGAAATGGAGGAGCGATATGGATGAGCAAGGTGGAGCGACATGGAGGGGCGACATGGAGGTTTGAAATAGAGGATCGACATGGAGGAGGTCTTTGGAGGAGTAACATTCTGGAGTGACTTTCTGGAGGGACATTCTGGAGTGACACGGAGGTATCGACATGGAGGAGTGACAAGGAGGAGTGATATGGAGGATCAACTTAGAGGATTGACATGGAGGAGGGACATGGCGGAGTGACGTTCTGGAGTTAAATTCTGGAGAGACATTCTGGAGTTACATGGAGGAGCGGCATTCTGGAGTGACATGGAGGAGATACATGGAGGATTGATATGGAGGAGCAGGGACGAGAGACATAGAGGATCGACATGGAATAGTCACATGGAGGAAAAACACGGAGGAGTGACATGGAACACATGGTGGAGTGACATTGAGGATCGACATTGAGGATTGAAATAGAGGATCGACATGAAACAGTGACATGGAGGAGTGACATGGAAGTGTGACATGGAGGAGTGACATGGAGGATCGACATGGAGGAGTGACATGGAGGAGTAACATGGAGGTTTGACATGGAAGACAGGGAGGAGTGACATGGAGGAGCAAAATATAGGATCAACATGGAAGAGTGACATGGAGGAGGGACATGGAGGAGTGACATTCTTGAGGGACATTCTGGTGTGACATGGGGGAGGGAAATGGAGGAGTAACATTCTGGAGTTAAATTCTGGAGTGACATTCTGGATTGACATGGAGGAGCGACATTCTGGAGTGAAATGGAGGAGTGAAATGGAGGAGCGACATGGAGGATCGACATGGAGGAGCGACATGGAGGAGTGACATGGAGGAGCGAGATGGAGGAGCGACATCGAGCAGTGACATGGAATTGTGACATGGAGGAGTGACATTGAGGATCAACATGGAGGAATTACATGGAGGAGCGACATTGCGGAGTGACGTGGAAGAAAGGGAGGAGTGACATGGAGGAGCGACATGGAGGAACGAAATAGAGGATCGACATGGAGGAGTGACATGGAGGAGTGACATGAAGGTGAGACATGGAGGATCGACATGGAGGAGTGATATGGAGGAGCGACATTGAAGAGCGACATGGAGGAGTTACATGGAGGAGCGACATCACGGAGCAACATGGAGGTCTGACAACGAGGAGGTACATTCTGGAGGGACAGGGTGGAGCGACATTCTGGAGTGACATGGAAGATCAACATGGAGGAGTAACATGTACGATCTAAATGGAGGAGTGACATGGAGGAGTGACATGGAAGAGCGATATGGAGGATCGACAAGGAGGAGCAACATTGAGGAGCAACATGGAGACATGACATGGAGGAGCGACTAGGAGGAGCTACATGGAGGAGCGACATCGCGGAGAGACATGGAGGACTGACATGGAGGAGTGACATGGAGGAGTGATATGGAAGAGAGGGAGGAGTGACATGGAGGGTCGACATGTAGGAGTGACATGGAGGAGGAATATGGAGGAGTGACATTCTGGAGTGACTTTCAGGAGGGATATTCTGGAGTGACATGGCGGTATCGACATTGAGTCGTGACATGGAGGAGTGACAAGAAGGAGCGACACGGAGGAGTGACATGGAGGAGCAACATAGAGGTGTAACATGAAGGATCTGCATGGAGGAGCTACATGGAGGAGTGACATGGTGGAGTGACATGGAAGACATGGAGTAGTGACATGGTGGAGCAACATGGAGGATGGAAATGGAGGATCGACATGGAGCAGTGACATGGAGAAGTGACATGGAAGTGTGACATGGAGGAGTGACATGGAGGAGCGACATGGTGGAGTTACATGAAGGAGTGAAATAGAGGATCGACATGGAGGAGGTCTATGGAGGAGTAACATTCTGGAGTGACTTTCTGGAGGGACATTCTGGAGTGACACGGAGGTATCGACATGGAGGAGTGACAAGGAGGAGTGACATGGAGGATCAATTTAGAGGATTGACATGGAGCAGGGACATGGAGGAGTGACGTTCTGGAGTTAAATTCTGGAGAGACATTCTGGAGTTACATGGAGGAGCGGCATTCTGGAGTGACATGGAGGAGATACATGGAGGATTGATATGGAGGAGTAGGGACGATAGACATAGAGGATCGACATGGAATAGTCACATGGAGGAAAAACACGGAGGAGTGACATGAAACACATGGTGGAGTGACATTGAGGATCGACATTGAGGATTGAAATAGAGGATCGACATGAAACAGTGACATGGAGGAGTGACATGGAGGATCGACATGGAGGAGTGAAATGGAGGAGCGACATGGCGGAGTGACATGGAGGAGTGACATGGCGGAGTGACATGGAGGAGTAACATGGAGGTTTGACATGGAAGACAGGGAGGAGTGACATGGAGGAGCAAAAAATAGGATCAACATGGAGGAGTGACATGGAGGAGGGACATGGAGGAGTGACATTCTGGAGTGACATTCTTGAGGGACATTCTGGTGTGACATGGAGGAGGGAAATGGAGGAGTAACATTCTGGAGTTAAATTCTGGAGACACATTCTGGATTGACATGGAGGAGCGACATTCTGGAGTGACATGGAGGAGTGAAATGGAGGAGCGACATGGAGGATCGACATGGAGGAGTGACATGGAGGAGCGACATGGAGGAGCGACATCGAGCAGTGACATGGAATTGTGACATGGAGGAGTGACATTGAGGATCAACATGGAGGAATTACATGGAGGAGCGACATTGCGGAGTGACATGGCGGAGTGACATGTAGTATTGACATGGAGGAGTTACATAGAGGAGTGACGTGGAAGAAAGGGAGGAGTGACATGGAGGAGCGACATGGAGGAGCGAAATAGAGGATCGACATGGAGGAGTGACATGGAGGAGTGACATGGAGGTGAGACATGGAGGTGAGACATGGAGGAGTGATATGGAGGAGCGACATGGAAGAGCGACATGGAGGAGTTACATGGAGGAGCGACATCACGGAGCGACATGGAGGTCTGACAACCAGGAGGTACATTCTGGAGGGACAGGGTGGAGCGACATTCTGGAGTGACATGGCAGATCGACATGGAGGAGTAACATGTACGATCTAAATGGAGGAGTGACATGGAGGAGTGACATGGTGGAGTGACATGGAGGTGAGACATGGAGGTGAGACATGGAGGATTGACATGTAAGAGCGATATGGAGGATCGACAAGGAGGAGCAACATTGAGGAGCAACATGGAGACATGACATGGAGGAGCGACTAGGAGGAGCTACATGGAGGAGCGACATCGCGGAGAGACATGGAGGACTGACATGGAGGAGTGACATGGAGGAGTGATATGGAAGACAGGGAGGAGTGACATGGAGGGTCGACATGTAGGAGTGACATGGAGGAGGAATATGGAGGAGTGACATTCTGGAGTGACTTTCAGGAGGGATATTCTGGAGTGACATGGAGGTATCGACATTGAGTCGTGACATGGAGGATTGACAAGTAGGAGCGACACGGAGGAGTGACATGGAGGAGCAACATAGAGGTGTAACATGAAGGATCTGCATGGAGGAGCTACATGGAGGAGTGACATGGTGGAGTGACATGGAAGACATGGAGTAGTGACATGGTGGAGCAACATGGAGGATCGAAATGGAGGATCGACATGGAGCAGTGACATGGAGAAGTGACATGGAAGTGTGACATGGAGGAGTGACATGGAGGAGTGACATGGAGGAGCGACATGGTGGAGTTACATGAAGGAGTGACATGTAAGATTGACATGGAGGAATTACATGGAGGAGTGACGTGGAAGAAAGGGAGGAATGACATGGAGGAGCGCAATAGAGGATCGACATGGAGCAGTGACATGGAGGAGGGACATGGAGGAATAACAATCTGGAGTTAAATCCTGGAGTGACATTCTGGAGTGACATGGAGGAGCGACATTCTGGAGTGACATGGAGGAATGACATGCAGGAGTGATATGGAGGAGCATGGAGGAGCGACATGGAGGATCGACATGAATAAGTGACATTGAGGAGCGACAAGGTGGAGTGACATGGAAGATATGGAGGAGTGACATGGAGGAGCAACATGGTGTATTGACATGGAGGATCAACATGGAGGAGTGACTTGGAGGAGTGACATTCTGTAGTGACATGGAGGAGTGAAATGGAGGAGCTACATGGAGGATTGACATGGAGGAGTGATATGGAGTAGCGACATTCTGGATTGACATGGAGGAGCGATATGGATGAGCAAGGAGCAGCGACATGGAGTTGTGGTATATTTTCAGGTCTTATACAAGACAGCGGGGCCCCTCTTATGCAAACATGGGTAAATAGCATACGTGGACATAGGGTCCAAAGTCCAGGGGTTGAAAGATAAACATGTAGGACACACATGTTCTTATGCTCAGCTCGCATGTTACATGACAGATGTTGCATAACATCTGTGCCCGATATAAGGAGGCGCGAGAGCCCCAAAGGCAGGACTTTCAGATTCGACTTGAGACCTCCGGGCGCTCTAGACGCCCGTATGACATGTGTGGCTTGTTTGTAATAAACTTTATTATACCAGCAAGAACAGTGTCCTCGGAGCATCCTTCATCATCACTTCAACAGCACTGTCGCAGAAAAGATACGACATAATTTGGCGTCACGAATACAGGATCGGAAGTGGCCTCAGCGACAACTTCACAAAACGGTAAGCGCGCTCGATTTAAATGCTGGTCATAAATTGGGGCTGTTATGTGGAGTTGTTTGGACACACCGTAAATTAAGAACCTTCTTGTTATAGACATGTACTGTTGATTTGATGTTTAAAGTGAGGCTCCGTGCTAAATTTAATGGAAAAAAAAAAAAAAAAAAAGGGGGAATGAATAGAGAAAAGAAAAAACATATTAGACACTGAGTAACGATGGCTCTGACATAGTCCGGAATTAACTTAGAAAGAAAAAATTGGGAAACCTGGATCCAGGTAATTTGAATAAATAAATGAAAAGAGTGTTAAGAGAGATAAGGAAATAAAGGAAATAAAGGAAATAAAGGAAATGATCATATGACAAGCCGCAAATCGGATAGAATAGAAAGCCCTCAAGTGGAGGAGCATGTAGTATGGGCCGCAATTAAAACCTGAAAACGACATCTTATGGTCAGTTTAATAACTGGAGAGTGTAGAATCACAATTCGAATGACCGTTACCACTCTGACGCTTGTTGACGAACGGTGTTCAAGAAGTAGCCTCTCTTCGGAGATTTTACACTTCAATGGTAGCACAAATTTTATGAGAAAAAGTAAGGAAAATAGCGGCAGAAAGCATGCTGTATGAATGAAGATATCTAAAGTTGGAGTGAAGAGAATGTGTGTGTATGGACTTTGGGAGGAGATGCAGCTGGGAAAAATGTGGGTGTGTGACACTTGGCGCCATATGTGTGCCATAAAATACATGGGAAGAGAATATATGTGTCAAAGTTAATAATTTGTAAGAATAGATACGTGGCCCGATGTATTGTATAAAACCATGAGCTTCTGTTTCCAGAAGACTAAATTAATTAAATAATGTAAAACATAAGCTGTTGATTGTGGGAATTGCTCTGGATCAGAGATCGAAGCGCACCCTCTCTGGATCTCTGCTGTCACTCACGCCGTTGGGCGTGATGACACGGCCGGTAGGAGTGGACGCTTGTTTTCTCTGCAAAAGAGGGACTTCCGGGAGATACAGTAAAAGAATAAAACGATGAGCCACTGAAATGAGCCTGGTTACGATAAACGCATACACATAAGATAAATAACTATAAACCAGGACGAATAAAGTGGAGTTGTGTAACTGCAGTACCCGTATAACCCTTGGAAAAGAATAGAAATATATAATAATAAGAATAAAGAATGTATAAAACCATGAACTTCGTTTAAGAAGGGTAGCGTTTGAAACCCCCCCCTATCTCTCACTCGTCTCAGAATTCCCTAGAGGAGGTTGGAATGTGGGAGTATCCTTGGCCGTTTGGACTGTTTGGATCAGTGGGGTTTACTAAGTGCTTTAATGTTTAGGTAGGGGTTTAAGTTAGGAATAAAATTGATGATGCTGTTAAAGGGACCTAATGGGTGCACAAGAGACTAAATCATTACATGTTTTTTGTCTGTTATGTCATTTATGGTGAATGAGAATTGAGACGGGAGGCACGGCAGCGGGCTGGCACATCACGGAGGGTGGATTGCTGACGTCAACTTGGAGGCTCTCCAGGTCAATCTACTAAAAAGGCCGGTACAATTTATTCACAAACTCTTTAACAAAAACAAAACCTGCATTCCCATATTTGTATGTGTTCTCAGTCATAAGCAATATTGATGGTACACATATAGACCTGCTTTCATTTATTAAGCCTAAGAGGAAACTGACCTGCTCATTCAGGAGAAATAAATAAATGAATTAATAGAAAACTTGGCAACGGATTGATCAGTTAATGCATTTGATTAATTAATGGCATATGATTGTTTAGTCTAAACTCTGCTGACAATTACAGATGTTCATTTATGTTATGGTGCGTAGTTTGTCTGATCTGTGATGTGGTGGACATTCAAGGTGGTGACTGTTTGAAGATTTGAGCTGAATATTGATTGATTAGATAACTGGTTGTTTGAAGATTGGTTGATTAGATGACTGGTTAATTTGTTGATGAATTAATTAGTTGGATAATTGGATAAATTGTTGATTGACTGATTGGCTAGTTGATTAATTGGTTGATTGGTTAATTGATTAATTGGGTAATTGGATTTAAAAAAAAAAAAAAGGGGGGAAGTAATCTTCTAAATAGCCTTGAGTAGTTTTAATTTTAACAATTACTTCTTAAAAGTACAATAACGGAACATAAGGAAGCCGTTATAATGGGGAAAAAGAACACTAAAAATCCAAAAATAATCACTCCTGTTGAGATAGTACAGAAGAATAATCCTTTAATTAGGGGCATCGCAAACATTGCAAAAATATCGGAAAAATGGCACAAACGCTGGCCTGAAATTGACCAACCATGGCCAATGGAGGGGACTCTTAACCCAGATGTAATTAGAATAATGCTAGTACTTGTATCCACATACAAAGCTGAGCAAAAGAAGGGAAAAAAGGGGATAAAACGCAAAGAGAAGAGGCAAGTGGAGCTTGGCATTCTCCAGTTATTTGAAGATGAGGGACAGAAACTGATCAAAGCTGCAAACGATAAGAGGGATAAAGTTGCAGAAGAAATAAAACAAAACACAGAACAAACAGAAAAACTAAGGAAAGACACCAATTCATCGTTCTCACACATGAACCCAGTGAAGGGACCACCACCGTATGAGGCAAAGACGAAGGCTAAGAAAATCTATCCTCAGATCCCGGTGATCAGTCAGGAGGGTGACTACCGTATCAGAAACGAGGAGGACAGAACAATAGAAACAGGACGAGCGGAGACAACTATAACGATGTATCCAAGATCCAAGAAGAAATCAAGGTTAGGGTCTGGGACGCAAAAGCAGGACCATGGAAACGAGAGTGACCAAAGCGATCAGGAAGGGAGCAGGGGAGGATATGACCCTGCAGTCAGACGGATGTTGGCAAGAGCAGAAATAAGAGGAAATGTTATCTCTGATGACAGTGAGGATGAAGAGGGCCATGAAGAGGAAGCCCGGAAGACTTTAAGAAAGATCAAAATAAGCATAGACCGATGTCACCGCGAACGGCTAAGAACAGATAATCCAGAAGACCTAATAGATCTAGAGTACCAGCTAGAGGAACTGTGGTCTCGGAAGGACCGGTTAGAGAATGAAATCTCCGAACGATCTGCCACGACAAATGGAGGGCGCTCTAGAAAACAGCTAAATCAAAAAAAAAATATGTCCAGTGGTCATCCGAGGACAGAATTTGGAGTATAAGCCTTGGCAGAGTACAGATATGTCAAACATACTTGAAAAGTTACCTACTCTTCAAGATGGAGCACATCCTTGGATTTCGAAGTTGGAAGAGATCATAGTGGGAGAGCAACTGGCCATGGGAGATATCAAGAGACTCTTGGCCAACCTCATTGGAGTTCACGGTATGGGAGAGATTCTACAGAAAGCTGGACTTAATCGATATGTGGGAACTGCTGTGAATGATTCAGAGCTGTTTTCTGCAAGTAGAGGTCAAGTGTGCAGGGCGCTGAAAGAAACATTTCCGACAAATGTACATCCGGACAATATTTTTATTGATCCACTGGGACAAGAGGAAAACCCGAGGGCCTATGTGTCGAGAGTTCATCAAGTGTGGAGAAATGTCACAGGAAATGACCCGGATTTGAATCAAATGGAGCAGTCGATTTTGCGAACCAGAATACAGAAGGGGCTGCCCCTGCCAGTGAGAAGCAAATTGGCAGAGGTGGTTGGTCTTGGAAGCATGGCAAAGAGTGGTTACACGGATCATATAGCCCACCAAGTGGAGCTGTATAGGAAAAAGGAAAATGATCAAAAAGACCAGGACCACGAGACCCTCAGGAAACTTAATCAAATACAACTGATGGATAACAAGAGGATGGAGAAGAAGCAGGCTCTGGTTATGCAGAATCAGGCTCCACTGAATCAACTAGTACCACAACCACAGCCGAACCAGGTTCAGCTCCAATCGTTCCAGCCACCGCCGGTGGTTCCAGTTGTCGCCTACCCACAGCCAGCCTTTGATCAAGCGCAGCCCTGGAGAGGAAGAGACCAAAGAAATTTCGGAAGAGGAGGAAGGTTTAATCCAAACTTTCAACAGCAATCAACCGGATGTTATACTTGTGGACAACAAGGCCATTTCGCTCGCGAGTGCAACAGGTCCAGAGGAAACTTCAGAGGAGGATTCAGGGGCCAATCAAGGTCACCCAGAGGACCGGTGAACCCTTACAGGGGCCCGGAACCTGGTTACTAGGGGTGCCCGGAAGACTCGAGAGGGGGGTGTCAGCTGGTAGTATCAGGGCCGGAGGAAGATCCAACAATAGAGGTAAAAGTAAATAATCGTCCAGTGGAAGTGATGGCGGACAGCGGAGCTGCTTTTACCTGTATTCGGCCTGAAGATGCTATACATCTCCCCATGTCGGATCAATTGATTCGGACAATCGGGTTCGAGGGAGTAAAACAGCTAGTTCCTCTCACTAAACCAATCGAGCTCAGCTATAAAAAGAAGAAGATTACGTTACCCATATTGGTATCAGAACATACACCTATTGCGCTTTTGGGTAGAGATGCTATGTGTAAATTGGGGTGTACAATAAAATGCACGCCAGACGGCTGTCTGGTGGAAATCCCAAACGAGAGGGTTCACCAATTATTGATGACAACAGAGACTGGAGCGTCTTCAGTATTTTGGATTGGAAATCTCAGTGCAGATTTTTTTGAGCCAGTTAAGTTGTGGGAAAAGTTTATCATCACAAATATGCCCGACGCGAAGCTTCCAGAGTATCCATTTCACTGCACGCTCCGGTATTTCAATGATGATGCTCAAATAAACGCAGAAGAATGGTCGAGTCGACAACCAAAACAAGTTCAACTAAATTCAGGCTGTATAATTTTGGGACCACAGGGAGCAGCTATGAAGATACACAAAGATGACTATTTGGACAAAGAGTTTGATATCGAGAAGAGTGTGCCACATGTGACCCTGTGGGTGCGTGAAGAACATACACCGAAGCAAGTGGGAGAAATGGTGGCGGAGGCAGAAAAAGCTGTTTTTACACCAGTAACAGAAAATCTTGCCATCTGGACGAGTGAGGATCAGAGATTCATTAAGATTATGATCTCTGCTCAAGGAATAGGACAGCCACAAACTGTGCGAATGACACATGAATCCATCTGCAGTGCTAAGATGGACTCAGACTCAATGAGAGAAGAGATGCTACAACAAGTTCCAGAATGTTTGTGGGCTCGGCATAATACGGATATTGGACTTGTGAAGTCAGCTCAACCAGTGAGAGTTGAACTCCGACCAGGAGTCAAACCACCTTGGAAGAACCAGTATCCACTGAGTGAAGAGGCAATCCGAGGAATTGAACCACAGATTGAAGGACTTCTTAAGGCGGGGGTGTTAAAGATAACACAGGATCCCCAGAGCAACACGCCTTTGTTGCCGATAAAGAAGCCAGATGATTCATATCGCCTAACACATGATTTAAGAGCGGTCAATGAAGTGGTGATTGATTTTCCAGCAGAAGTGCCGGATCCACATACTTTGCTAGCCCAACTTCCGCCAAAAGCGACACATTTCACAGTGTTAGATTTATGTGGTGCGTTTTTCAGTGTTCCACTCAGTAGGGAAAGCCAAAGTTTATTTGGGTTCACGTACAATGGACAATCTTATGAGTATGAGAGACTGCCACAAGGATTCAAACATAGTCCTCACATTTTCAATAAAATAGTGAAGGACGATTTGGAGGGGATAGAGCAGGTACTAAAAAGCAATGTAATTCAATACGTGGACGACATCATCATTTGTTCACCAGATGAGGAGACATGCAAAAAGGACTCAATTAAATTGCTACAAATACTGGCAGAGAAGGGTCACAAGGCCTCTCTGAAGAAACTGCAGTATTGTCAGGAGAAGGTAATTTATTTGGGTCAAACAATAACGCAGGGACGCAGAAGCATCTCTGATATTCACGTGGAGGCTATTCGTAAGGCTCCAAAACCCAGAACAGTCCGAGAGATGATGACATTCCTTGGTATTGCAGGATATTCCTCAGCATGGGTTGAGGATTATGCTAGCTTGACGGGGCCTTTGAGAGCTATGATCAAAGATACTGGGAATGCTAAGCTACACTGTAATCTGTCCTGGACACACGATGGCCTTTTGGCATTTGAAACGACAAAAAAGAAGTTGCAAGAGGCTCCGGCGCTAGCAATTCCAGACTACTCTAAGAATTTTGTGTTATATGTATCTACTTCCATTGGGGGTAAATATGCATGTGCAGTTCTTTGTCAACCAACGGGTACGGGTACGAGTCCTCAACCTATTTCGTATTACTCCACGGCTTATTCAGAAGTAGAGCTAGGGTTACCATTGTGTTACAGATCTATGGTGGGAGTTTCTCTAATGTACAATAAAGCATCATCTGTAACAATGGGTTATCCAGTGACAATTCTTACACATCATAGTCTAAGAAATCTTTTGAACTATGGTAAGAACAACTTGACCATGTCTAGGCTCAGAGACTATCATAGGCTCTTAGAGCAGGAAGATGTTACACTAGCCAGGTGTGTTACGGTAAATCCAGCGGAGAATTTGCCAACTCCAGAAGACGGTGAGCCACACGATTGTGTTCAAGAAGCAGAGAAATACTCTAGGCTTAGATCAGATTTACAAGCTCTCCCATTGCATGTGGTGGACCTGGAGTATTGGACTGATGGGTCGTGCTATCGTGTGGGCGATAAATTAAGGGCCGGCTATGCGATAGTAAAAGCCCAAGGAACTGGATTTACAGTTGAGAAGGCTGAAGAGATACCACAGCCTGCATCTGCACAACTTGCTGAGCTGGTGGGGCTAACTGAAGCATGTTTGTTGGCAGAAGGGAAGCGAGTGACGATATACACTGACTCTGCATATGCACATAATGTGTGCCACTTGTTTGGAGCAGTGTGGAAGAACCGAGGGTTTAAGAAAACGGATGGTTCGCCGATACAGCATCACGCCCAGATCATGAAATTGTTGCATGCTATGATGAAGCCTAAAGAAATAGCAATAGCTAAATGTGCGGCACATAAGAAGGATGCGTCAAGGGTTTCACAAGGGAATAGAGCGGCTGATGAAGCTGCAAAAGCAGTCACTGGAGCAGATAAATTGGGCAAAGTTCTTCTCGTCACGCATGAAGTGAACTTGGAAGACAAAATCACGCTTAAAGATGTGATTTTAATGCAGGAAGCTGCTCCTGAAATGGACAAACAGTTGTGGCTAGACCGAGGTGCCACCCGAGAGGCTACTGGACTTTGGAGAAATCATGAGGGGCTGGTACTATCACCTCCAGACCTGTTGGGTCTGATGATTCAGGAGGCGCATGGCTTAGCTCACGTTGCAAGGGGGGAAGTTAAGAGAAAGATCACGAAAGAGTATGGTTTTTGGGCACCATGTTTGCTTGAACAGATTGATTATGTCATAGGCAGGTGTACTATCTGTCTGAAAAACAATGTTCGGAGGGGAGTGCCGGTTCCTCCTGGCCACATCCCAACTCCACGAGGGCCTATGCGGGAACTAGTTGTAGACTATGTTGACATGATAAAACCGATTGAAGGGAAAAGGTACATGCTAGTCGTGGTGGACAGATTTTCACGATGGCCTGAGGCCTGTCCAACAAAACGAAAGGATGCTCAATCGGTTGCCAAGTTCTTATGTAGAGAGGTCATAAGCAGGTGGGGACTTCCAGATCGAATATCCTCAGACAATGGGAAAGAGTTTGTGGATAAGACGGTGAAATTGATTTTGCAAAAACTAGGGATTAAACAACGTCTTGGGGCAATTTACCACCCACAAAGTCAAGGAATTTGTGAGAGAATGAACGGTGTTCTGAAAAATCGTATTGTCAAAATATGCCAACACACGGGGTTAAACTGGATAGCAGCACTTCCATTGGCGTTAATGGTATGTCGCTCTAGTGAGCTCCGCGATTTACATATGACACCTCATGAGTTGGTTACAGGAAGACTGATGCCAACACCTTGTCTGCGGACAAGTGGGAAAGGTCCAAGTTTGGCCCTTTTAGAAGATGAAATGCAAACGTATGTCACATACATGGTTAATCTACATAAAAGAATATTCACATATGTGTCTGACAGGCAAGCTAAGGAGGAGGTGCAGGAGGAGCTCGATGAGCAAAAAAGGATCACAGTGCTACCTGGAGACAAGGTGTTCGTGAAGGTGTTTAGACGGAAGTGGTATAACGAACGCCGTGAGGGACCGTTTGAAGTGGTTCGCAGTACAGGAACCGCGGTCCAGGTTAAGGGGTCTCCTACATGGTATCATTTATCACATTGTGTCAAAGCACCAAGTGAAGGGGCGCCACATTCACTGATCCAAGATGTTGAAGGCTCAAGAGAGCCCGAAGGCAATGTGGGAGAACACACTCCAGAGAGGGAGATGCATGAAAATCCCCAGAGTCAGAATTCAGAAGGAGAGATCACCCAGGTTGTGGACAATGTTGATGTGTCTGTACACATTCCTGATGATGCCAGAGATGACTCGGCAGTTGATGGACAGGACAGAAGATATAGAGACATTGTCTTTCAACATGTCCCAGACCCAGCAGGGCCTATTTCAGTTGCCTGCAAAGCACCAGAGATATCAAAGGGCGGTGACTCCGCTGCAGGACAACCCAGGGATCCAGTTAGACCAAGGAGCTCGAGACCAGTTAGGAGAAGAGTCAAACCAGACCGTTATTAGAACCAGGGTTGAAGTAACCTTGGGACAGTCAGTTAGGCTTCCATGTCAGTGTACAGAAGAAAATAGTGGTAAAGGGAAACTCAGAGTTCAGTGGGAAGATAACCATGGTAAAATCCTAGATCTGTCAGAGACAGTACCATTAGGGAAATATACATTAGTTAATGACAAAAGGAGAGTGAAGGTTGAGGGAGACTGTAGTCTCTATGTATATAAGCCTCAACAGGAAGATCAAGGTGATTACAGGTGTTCTTTTTACGATCGACATATTGGAAGTGAGCGGTCCGAGTTAGGATTTGGAGTTCGCGTGGTGTCTCTAGTAATAATAGGGGGGAATAAGAGTATAGATTCACAAGAGGTTGGGGAAACAAGAGAATTGACAACGATGACATCAACTCTCCAGACGAAAGCTGGACAGATGGAAGAGAAATCTACTCCTTCAATGGCAAAAGCTATTGAAAGTATAAATGCATCACATGTAACTACAAAGGCGCCTCAGGTGATATCTATAACGTCACCTCCTTTGAGTACTGTGATCAGAGCTAAGTTAGGAGGAACAGCTTACCTTCCTTGTCAGTGTGGGAGATGGAATAATGGAGGGAACTTGTTTCCCAAATGGGAAAATAGTCATGGTGAAGATTTGCTGTTGACAAGACCTGACGATGACGTTGTGCCTCGTGATCAGAGGAAGTATATTTTGTATAATGAGGTTAGGTGGACGAAAATTAAAGATGATTGTTCCCTTGTCCTGCGTAACGTTACCCGGGAAGATGAAGGAGAATACATGTGTTCTTATGAAGAACCGGAGTTTAAATTTGTTCCATATCAAAATTATTGGATCACAGGTCGTGTGACTCGTAGAGTGTCACTCCTAATAAGAGATTTGGGGCCTATTGGAGCTCCTAGGGGTACTAAAGAAGTTCAGAAACAATTTACTACAGTAACCACTCCAAAGGTGATTAGTACACAGATAAAGCTTGTTACATTAGTTCCAAAAACAACTAAGAATGTTCATACACCGACTCTGGCTACTACTCTAGTTATGACTTCAAAGGGGATGAATGCTACAACAGTGACGACATCCGTGGCATCTACGACATTTGTAAATACAACGCAGACATCTAATATGACATCTTGGACCTTTAAGGATGTGGTTAATTTAGTCGAGAAGCAAGTGTCAAAAATAGAGCCTAGCGTGAACAGAAATAATGACATTGTTGAAGTTAGAGAACAGAGGATAGAAGAAAAGTATATAGAGTCATCTACGACAGCTCAAAGGACTATTTTAAACATAGATAATAACTTTGTTGACTCTGATCAGACACCAGGGTACATGATGGATCAATACCATACAATACAAAAGAGAGACACTAAATGGAAGGCGTTTGGGTTTGATTCTTCAGTGTTACAAATCGCAGACCCTTGGGCAGGTAGGAACTTATGGTTTCAGCAAGTAACCCACTCCGTAAGATCGGTTGTGAAAACGGATGGTCCGTGTCTGGTGAAAATCCGACCGCCAAGCTCATGGCCTTCGATTTTAGAGACTATACCAGAACCACTAACCACTATGTGTCAAAGTTATGCATTATCATGGCTCTTGTATCAACAGCAATCATCAGTGGATAAAGTGATGGCTTTAGCAATGAACCTTTTTAAGCCTAGATTGACTTGTTCTTGGTTGGCAGGTTTACCATATGTAAATATACTTGATCAGCATGAAGATATCAGAACAGCGGTCCCTGATATAATGGAGGTGACGGCAGTGGGAGCTAACAGCTGTTTTTGTTCAAATACAACTCATGAAGGACCGGGAACGTTTATGGGGTTATCAAAGTGTGATAAATATATGATGGACTTGGGTAAAATGGAACGTGGGAATAGTAATGATTCGTATGAAGCGTCTTTTCAGGTACCACAACACAAAAAGAAGACAATTGTAAGGGTACATAATCAGATATTGCCAGGGAATGTGACTATCGGGAATTTCAAGGATATTTGGTGGGTCTGTGTTAATAAGGCATACATATTTCTACCATATGGGTGGACAGGATGCTGTTATATGGCACTGTTGAAACTTCCATATGAGGTTCTTACTATCCAGAAGGGAGAAGGGCCAAAGGGGGTCCAATCTGATGTTGCTTCAAGTAGTAGGAGAAAACGTGAGTTGGCACAGTTTCACAAGTTGGAATCCTACCATTGGAGAATAAGTTTAGGAGAGAAATGGGGTATAGGATTATTTCCATGGTATGGGGTGGCATTCTTGGCAGATCACATCGACAACATTACCTACACCTTGCAAGGCTTTGCGAACGAAACCATAAGAGGTTTCGAATTGTTGTCAAACACCCAGAGAAGTCACAGACTGACGTTGCTGAAACATGACATGGCTCTTGATTATATTTTGGCCAAACAAGGGGGCTTATGTGTTGCTTTAAATTTATCAGGAGATGCTTGCTATACGTTGATTCCTGATAGTTCTGACAATATGACTAGTGTCATAGAGGCATTGAAGCACATAAGAGATGCGTTTGGCCCATCAGAAGACGCGGGATGGTCTGCAAACGCTTGGTTGCAGGATAAATTGGGGCCACTAGGAGCAGTGTTAGTTCAGGTTTTGGTAGCGCTCGTTCTGTCGTTGTGCGTGATGTTTTGTTTTTGCACGATGTTGTTGACCTTTGCAAAGGCCTTGATAATTAAATGGGTTGGAGTTGTGCTGCCCGGCGATCAAACGTTGATGCCATTATTACACGAAGCTGACACGGACGTGGAAGAGGATGACGCAATAAAGATCGAATTGGTGGAGGAATATCCATTTTAAATATCTCAGAGGATTATAATCCTGTTCTTTACCTCTGCTTTTGCTTGCATAGTTTGTAGTGTTGATTTGGGTTTGCTCTTTCGAGACTTTGTGTAGTCTCGAAGGGGGGGTATGGCAACAAAGGAACAATATGATTAATGGATAATATGATTTCTAATTTCACATTTTTACTTATAGAAGTGTTCTTATTCTGTGTTTGATGTTTTAATTTGTATCTGTTATGTATGCAAAAGATACTGGTTTTCTTTTCTTTCATTCTAGAACATATTGGGGGAAGAACACTGTGAGGGTGGTGGATTGTCAGGGACTCCGAGGGGCTGAATGGATTCAGACACTTCAAACATGAAAATACGAATGGCCTGAAGAACTCTGAACGTGGACTGGCGATACAACATCCAGAGTCAAGACGTCATCGATACTACACCGGCGTCAAGGCTGCTGAGAAACTGCAGCGTTATACAGTCTTATGTCTTCTCTTAGATGTTACCTTAGTATTATTGAAAATGAATTTTCTTTTTTGTGTATTACATGCTTGGGAAATTATGGTTTCTAAATATAATGGGACCTCAGATGTTTTCTTTTTCTTTTTCTCGATGTTTAGGGACAGTGGGGTAGGCAGGAAAAGGTCCATAGAAAGGTGCGATGGGTCGACCAGCCTGACTTTGGACATTATCTTGTTTTGATTTGCTGAGAGTTCCATATGCATTTGCTTAAATCATTTCCATACACAAATTGCTAAAATTCCTCATTTCGGTGTTATGGAGTACTACGTATGGTCGCCTTGGCAGAGGGACCGTGAGAGAATTTTCCTGTCTACATTGTTTAATGGATATTTCAAGAAAGATTAGCTGCCGGACAGGTTTTTCACTCTCACTTTTATACTCCATGTAGTTGTTTCAATGGTAAAAAGGAAGGGTTGTTAAATTTGTCATGTTTATACACCTGTATGTCTTTTATTTTATTTTTTCGAGACTTTGTGTAAGTCTCGAAGGGGGGAATATGTGGTATATTTTCAGGTCTTATACAAGACAGCGGGGCCCCTCTTATGCAAACATGGGTAAATAGCATACGTGGACATAGGGTCCAAAGTCCAGGGGTTGAAAGATAAACATGTAGGACACACATGTTCTTATGCTCAGCTCGCATGTTACATGACAGATGTTGCATAACATCTGTGCCCGATATAAGGAGGCGCGAGAGCCCCAAAGGCAGGACTTTCAGATTCGACTTGAGACCTCCGGGCGCTCTAGACGCCCGTATGACATGTGTGGCTTGTTTGTAATAAACTTTATTATACCAGCAAGAACAGTGTCCTCGGAGCATCCTTCATCATCACTTCAACAGCACTGTCGCAGAAAAGATACGACAGAGTAACAACATGTATCGACATGGAAGACATGGAGGAGTGACATGGAGAATCGATGTGGAGGAGTAACAAGGAGGAGCGACATGGAGGATATGGAGGAGTGACATTCTGGAGTGACTTTCTGGAGGGACATTCTGGAGTGACATGGAGGAGCGGCATTCTGGGGTGACATGGAGGAGGAGGGACGAGAGACATAGAGGATCGACATGGAATAGTCACATGGAGGAGCAACAAGGAGGAGTAACATGGAACACATGGTGGCGTGACATTGAGGATCGACATGGAGGATCAACATAGAGGATTGACATGGAGGAGGGACATGGAGGAGTCACGTTCTGGAGTTAAATTCTGGAGAGACATTCTGGAGTGACATGGAGGAGCGGCATTCTGGGGTGACATGGAGGAGATACATGGAGTAGTGATATGGAGGAGCAGGGACGAGAGACATAGAGGATCGACATGGAATAGTCACATGGAGGAGCGACAAAGAGGAGTGACATGGAACACATGGTGGAGTGACATTGAGGATCGACATTGAGGATCGAAATGGAGGATCGACATGAAACAGTGACATGGAGGAGTGACATGGAAGTGTGACATGGAGGAGTGACATGGAGGATCGACATGGAGGTGTGACATGGAGGAGCGACATGGTGGAGTGACATAGATTAGTAACATGGAGGGTTGACGTGGAAGACAGGGAGGAGTGACATGGAGGATCGAAATAGAGGATCAACATGGTGGAGTGACATGGAGAAGGGACATGGAGGAGTGACATTCTGGAGTGACATTCTTGAGGGACATTCTGGAGTGACATGGCGGAATAACATGGAGGATTGACGTGGAAGACAGGGAGGAGTGACATGGGGGAGCGAAATAGAGGATCAACATGGAGTATCGACATGGAGGATCGACATGGAGGAGTGACATGGAGGATCGACATTGAGGAGTGGAATGGAGGAGCGACATGGAGGATTGACAAGGAGGAGTGACATGGAGGATCGACATGGAAGAGTGACATGGAGGAGCGACATGGCAGAGCGACATGGAGGATCTACATGGAGGAGCGACATCACGGAGCGACATGGAAGACTGACAACGAGGAGGTACAATCTGGAGGAACATGGTGGAGCAATCTTCTGGAGTGACATGGAGGAGCAACATTCTGGAGTGACATGGAGGAGCGATATGGAAGATCGACATGGACGAGTAACATGTATGATCTAAATGGAGGAGTGATATGTAGGATCGACATGGAGGATCGACAAGGAGGACCGACATTGAGGAGCAACATGGAGGACTGATATGGAGGATCAACATGGAGGAGTCGACATGGAGTATTGACAAGGAGGACTGACATGGAGGAATGACATCCTACAGTTAAATTCTGGGTTGAAATTCTGGAGTGACATGTAGGATATACATTGAGGATTGACATGGAGGATCGACATGGAGGAGCGACATAGAAGATCGACATGGAGGAGTATCAAGGTTGATCGACATGGAGAAGTTACATGGAGGAGTGACATGGTAGAGATGGAGGAGTGACATGGAGGAGAGACATGGAAGATCGACTTGAAGGATCGACATGGAGGAGTGACATTCTGGAGTTAAATCTGGATTGACATGGAGGAGCGACATTCTGGAGTGAAATGGAGGAGCGATATGGATGAGCAAGGTGGAGCGACATGGAGGATCAACATGTATCGACATGGAAGACATGGAGGAGTGACATGGAGGATCGATGTGGAGGAGTAACAAGGAGGAGCGACATGGAGGATCGACATGGAGGAGCGACATCAAGCAGTGACATGGAGAAGTGACATTCTGGAGTTAAATCTGCAGCGAAATTCTGGAGTGACATGGAGGAGCGACATTTTGGAGTGATATGGAGTACCGACTTGGAGGAGTGACATGGTGGAGCACCATGGAGGATCGAAATGGAGGATCGATGTGGAGGAGTAACAAGGAGGAGCGACATGGAGGATCGACATGGAGGAGCGACATCAAGCAGTGACATGGAGGAGTGACATTCTGGAGTTTAATCTGGAGTGATATTCTGGAGTGAAATGGAGGAGCGACATTCTGGAGTGACATGGAGTAGCGACATGGTGGAGTGATATGGAGGAGCAATGTGGAGCCACATGGAGGATCGACATGGAAGATCGACATGGGGCAGCGACATGGAGGAGTGACATGGAGAAGCAACATGGAGGATCGACATGGCGGAGTTACATGCAGGACTGACATGGAATACAGGGAGGACTAACATGGAGGGGCGACATGGAGGTGTGAAATAGAGGATCGACATAGAGGAGGTCTATGGAGGAGTAACATTCTGGAGTGACTTTCTGGAGGGACATTCCGGAGTGACATGGTGGTATCGACATGGAGGAGTGACAAGGAGGAGTGATATGGAGGATCAACATAGAGGTTTGACATGGAGGAGGGACATGGAGGAGTTACGTTCTGGAGTTAAATTCTGGAGAGACATTCTGGAGTTACATGGAGGAGCGGCATTCTGGAGTGACATGGAGGAGATACATGGAGGAGTGATATGGAGGAGCAGGGACGAGAGACATAGAGGATCGACATGGAATAGTCACATGGAGGAGCAACACGGAGGAGTGACATGGAACACATGGTGGAGTGACATTGAGGGTCGACATTGAGGATTGAAATGGAAGATCGACATGAAACAGTGACATGGAGGAGTGACATGGAAGTGTGACATGGAGGAGTGACATGGAGGATCGACATGGAGGAGTGCAATGGAGGAGCGACATGGCGGAGTGACATGGAGGAGCGACATGGCGGAGTGACATGGAGGAGTAACATGGGCGATTGACATGGAAGACAGGGAGGAGTGACATGGAGGAGCGAAATAGAGGATCAACATGGAGGAGTGACATGGAGGAGGGACATGGAGGAGTGACATTCTGTAGTGACATTCTTGAGGGACATTCTGGAGTGACATGGAGGAGCGACATGGCAGAGCGACATGGAGGATCTACATGGAGGAGCGACATCACGGAGCGACATGGAAGACTGACAACGAGGAGGTACAATCTGGAGGAACATGGTGGAGCAATCTTCTGGAGTGACATGGAGGAGCAACATTCTGGAGTGACATGGAGGAGCGATATGGAAGATCGACATGGACGAGTAACATGTAGGATCTAAATGGAGGAGTGATATGTAGGATCGACATGGAGGATCGACAAGGAGGACCGACATTGAGGAGCAACATGGAGGACTGATATGGAGGATCAACATGGAGGAGTCGACATGGAGTATTGACAAGGAGGACTGACATGGAGGAATGACATCCTACAGTTAAATTCTGGGTTGAAATTCTGGAGTGACATGTAGGATATACATTGAGGATTGACATGGAGGATCGACATGGAGGAGCGACATAGAAGATCGACATGGAGGAGTATCAAGGTTGATCGACATGGAGAAGTTACATGGAGGAGTGACATGGTAGAGATGGAGGAGTGACATGGAGGAGAGACATGGAAGATCGACTTGAAGGATCGACATGGAGGAGTGACATTCTGGAGTTAAATCTGGATTGACATGGAGGAGCGACATTCTGGAGTGAAATGGAGGAGCGATATGGATGAGCAAGGTGGAGCGACATGGAGGATCAACATGTATCGACATGGAAGACATGGAGGAGTGACATGGAGGATCGATGTGGAGGAGTAACAAGGAGGAGCGACATGGAGGATCGACATGGAGGAGCGACATCAAGCAGTGACATGGAGAAGTGACATTCTGGAGTTAAATCTGCAGCGAAATTCTGGAGTGACATGGAGGAGCGACATTTTGGAGTGATATGGAGTACCGACTTGGAGGAGTGACATGGTGGAGCACCATGGAGGATCGAAATGGAGGATCGATGTGGAGGAGTAACAAGGAGGAGCGACATGGAGGATCGACATGGAGGAGCGACATCAAGCAGTGACATGGAGGAGTGACATTCTGGAGTTTAATCTGGAGTGATATTCTGGAGTGAAATGGAGGAGCGACATTCTGGAGTGACATGGAGTAGCGACATGGTGGAGTGATATGGAGGAGCAATGTGGAGCCACATGGAGGATCGACATGGAAGATCGACATGGGGCAGCGACATGGAGGAGTGACATGGAGAAGCAACATGGAGGATCGACATGGCGGAGTTACATGCAGGACTGACATGGAATACAGGGAGGACTAACATGGAGGGGCGACATGGAGGTGTGAAATAGAGGATCGACATGGAGGAGGTCTATGGAGGAGTAACATTCTGGAGTGACTTTCTGGAGGGACATTCCGGAGTGACATGGAGGTATCGACATGGAGGAGTGACAAGGAGGAGTGATATGGAGGATCAACATAGAGGTTTGACATGGAGGAGGGACATGGAGGAGTTACGTTCTGGAGTTAAATTCTGGAGAGACATTCTGGAGTTACATGGAGGAGCGGCATTCTGGAGTGACATGGAGGAGATACATGGAGGAGTGATATGGAGGAGCAGGGACGAGAGAAATAGAGGATCGACATGGAATAGTCACATGGAGGAGCAACACGGAGGAGTGACATGGAACACATGGTGGAGTGACATTGAGGGTCGACATTGAGGATTGAAATGGAAGATCGACATGAAACAGTGACATGGAGGAGTGACATGGAAGTGTGACATGGAGGAGTGACATGGAGGATCGACATGGAGGAGTGCAATGGAGGAGCGACATGGCGGAGTGACATGGAGGAGCGACATGGCGGAGTGACATGGAGGAGTAACATGGGCGATTGACATGGAAGACAGGGAGGAGTGACATGGAGGAGCGAAATAGAGGATCAACATGGAGGAGTGACATGGAGGAGGGACATGGAGGAGTGACATTCTGTAGTGACATTCTTGAGGGACATTCTGGAGTGACATGGAGGAGCGACATTTTGGAGTGAAATGGAGTACCGACTTGGAGGAGTGACATGGTGGAGCACCATGGAGGATCGAAATGGAGGATCGATGTGGAGGAGTAACAAGGAGGAGCGACATGGAGGATCGACATGGAGGAGCGACATCAAGCAGTGACATGGAGGAGTGACATTCTGGAGTTTAATCTGGAGTGATATTCTGGAGTGACATGGAGGAGCGACATTCTGGAGTGACATGGAGTAGCGACATGGTGGAGTGATATGGAGGAGCAATGTGGAGCCACATGGAGGATCGACATGGAGGATCGACATGGAGCAGCGACATGGAGGAGTGACATGGCGGAGTTACATGCAGGACTGACATGGAATACAGGGAGGAGTAACATGGAGGGGCGACATGGACGTGTGAAATAGAGGATCGACACGGAGGAGGTCTATGGAGGAGTAACATTCTGGAGTGACTTTCTGGAGGGACATTCTGGAGTGACATGGAGGTATCGACATGGAGGAGTGACAAGGAGGAGTTATATGGAGGATCAACATAGAGATTTGACATGGAGGAGGGACATGGAGGAGTTACGTTCTGGAGTTAACTTCTGGAGAGACATTCTGGAGTTACATGGAGGAGCGACATTCTGGAGTGACATGGAGGAGATACATGGAGGAATGATATGGAGGAGCAGGGAAGAGAGACATAGAGGATCGACATGGAATAGTCACATGGAGGAGCAACACGGAGGAGTGACATGGAACACATGGTGGAGTGACATTGAGGATCGACATTGAGGATTGAAATGGAAGATCGACATGAAACAGTGACATGGAGGAGTGACATGGAAGTGTGACATGGAGGAGTGACATGGAGGATCGACATGGAGGAGTGACATGGAGGAGCGACATGGCGGAGTGACATGGAGGAGCGACATGGAGGAGTATCAAGGTTGATCGACATGGAGAAGTGACATGGAGGAGTGACATGGTAGAGATGGAGGAGTGACATGGAGGAGAGACATGGAAGATCGACTTGAAGGATCGACATGGAGGAGTGACATTCTGGAGTTAAATCTGGTTTGACATGGAGGAGCGACATTCTGGAGTGAAATGGAGGAGCGATATGGATGAGCAAGGTGGAGCGACATGGAGGATCAACATGTATCGACATGGAAGACATGGAGGAGTGACATGGAGGATCGATGTGGAGGAGTAACAAGGAGGAGCGACATGGAGGAGTGACATTCTGGAGTTAAATCTGCAGCGAAATTCTGGAGTGACATGGAGAAGCGACATTTTGGAGTGACATGGAGTACCGACTTGGAGGAGTGACATGGTGGAGCACCATGGAGGATCGAAATGGAGGATCGATGTGGAGGAGTAACAAGGAGGAGCGACATGGAGGATCGACATGGAGGAGAGACATCAAGCAGTGACATGGAGGAGTGACATTCTGGAGTTTAATCTGGAGTGATATTCTGGAGTGAAATGGAGGAGCGACATTCTGGAGTGACATGGAGTAGCGACATGGTGGAGTGATATGGAGGAGCAATGTGGAGCCACATAGAGGATCGACATGGAGGATCGACATGGAGCAGCGACATGGAGGAGTGACATGGAGAAGCAACATGGAGGATCGACATGGCGGACTTACATGCAGGACTGACATGGAATACAGGGAGGACTAACATGGAGGGGCGACATGGAGGTGTGAAATAGAGGATCGACATGGAGGAGGTCTATGGAGGAGTAACATTCTGGAGTGACTTTCTGGAGGGACATTCCGGAGTGACATGGTGGTATCGACATGGAGGAGTGACAAGGAGGAGTGATGTGGAGGATCAACATAGAGGTTTGACATGGAGGAGGGACATGGAGGAGTTACGTTCTGGAGTTAAATTCTGGAGAGACATTCTGGAGTTACATGGAGGAGCGGCATTCTGGAGTGACATGGAGGAGATACATGGAGGAGTGATATGGAGGAGCAGGGACGAGAGACATAGAGGATCGACATGGAATAGTCACATGGAGGAGCAACACGGAGGAGTGACATGGAACACATGGTGGAGTGACATTGAGGGTCGACATTGAGGATTGAAATGGAAGATCGACATGAAACAGTGACATGGAGGAGTGACATGGAAGTGTGACATGGAGGAGTGACATGGAGGATCGACATGGAGGAGTGACATGGAGGAGGGACATGGCGGAGTGACATGGAGGAGTAACATGGGCGATTGACATGGAAGACAGGGAGGAGTGACATGGAGGAGGGACATGGAGGAGTGACATTCTGTAGTGACATTCTTGAGGGACATTCTGGAGTGACATGGAGGAGCGACATTTTGGAGTGACATGGAGTACCGACTTGGAGGAGTGACATGGTGGAGCACCATGGAGGATCGAAATGGAGGATCGATGTGGAGGAGTAACAAGGAGGAGCGACATAGAGGATCGAAATGGATTTGCGACATCAAGCAGTTACATGGAGGAGTGACATTCTGGAGTTAAATCTGGAGTGATATTCTGGAGTGACATAGAGGAGCGACATTCTGGAGTGACATGGAGTAGCGACATGGTGGAGTGATATGGAGGATTAAGGAGGAGCCACATGGAGGATCGACATGTGTCGACATGGAAGACATGGAGGAGTGACATGGAGGATCGACATGGAAGATCGACATGGAGCAGCGACATGGAGGAGTGACATGGAGAAGCGACATGGAGGATCGACATGGCGGAGTGACATGCAGGACTGACATGGAAGAAAGGGAGGAGTGACATGGATTGGCGACATGGAGGTGTGAAATAGAGGATCGACATGGAGAAGGTATATGGAGGACTAACATTCTGGAGTGACTTTCTGGAGGGACATTCTGGAGTGACATGGAGGTATCGACATGGAGGAGTGACAAGGAGGAGTGACATAGAGGGTTGACATGGAGGAGGAACATGGAGGAGTGACGTTCTGGAGTTAAATTCTGGAGAGACATTCTGGAGTGACATGGAGGAGCGGCAATCTGGGGTAACATGGATGAGATACATGGAGGAGTGATATGGAGGATCAGAGACGAGAGACATAGAGGATCGACATGGAAAAGTCACATTGAGGAGCAACACGGAGGAGTGACATGGAACACATGGTGGAGTGACATTGAGGATCGACATTGAGGATCGAAATGGAGGATTGACATGAAACAGTGACATGGAGGAGTGACATGGAAGTGTGACATGGAGGAGTGACATGGAGGATCGACATGGAGGAGTGACATGGAGGAGCGACATGGCGGAGTGACATGGAGGAGTAACATGGAGAATTGACTTATAAGACAGGGAGGAGTGACATTGAGGAACGAAATAGAGAATCAACATGAAGGAGTGACATGGAGGAGGGACATATAGGAGTGACATTCTGGAGTGACATTCTTGACGGACATTCTGGAGTGACATGGAGGAGCGACATGGAGGAGGGACATGGAGGAGTGACATGGGAGAGCAACATGGAGGATCGAAATGGAGGAGCGACATGGTGGAGTGACATGGAGGAGTGACATGTAGGTTTTTACATGGAGGAGTTCTTCCCTGTCGACGTGGAAGACAGGGAGGAATGACATGGAGGAGGGACATGGAGGAGTAACAATCTGGAGTAAAATTCTGGAGTGACATTCTGGAGTGACATGGAGGTATTGACATGGAGGAATGACAAGGAGGAGTGATATAGAGGATCAATATAGAGGATTGACATGGAGGAGGGACATGGAGGAGTGACGTTCTGGAGTTAAATTCTGGAGAGACATTCTGGAGTGACATGTAGATGCGGCATTCTGGGGTGACATGAAGGAGATACATGGAGGAGTGATATGGAGGAGCAGGGACGAGAGACATAGAGGATCGACATCGAAAAGTTGCATGGAGGAGTGTCAGGAGTGACATGGAACACATGGTGGAGTGACATTGAGGATTGACATTGAGGATCGAAATGGAGGATCGACATGAAACAGTGACATGGAGGAGTGACATGGAGGATCGACATGGAGGAGTGACATGGGGGAGCGACATGGTGGAGTGACATGGAGGAGTGACATGTAGGATTGACATGGAGGAGTTACATGGAGGAGTGACGTGGAAGACAGGGAGGAATGACATGGAGGAGCGCAATAGAGGATCGACATGGAGCACATGGAGGAGTGAAATGGAGGAGCGACATGGAGGATCGACATGGAGGAGTGACATGTAGGATCGACATTGAGTAGTGGAATGGAGGAGCGACATGGAGGATTGACAGGATTGAGTAACATTGAGGATCGACATGGAAGAGTGACATGGAGGAGCGACATGGAAGAGCGACATGGAGGAGCGACATCACGGAGCGACAACGAGGAGGTGCATTCTGGAGGAACATGGTGGAGCGACATCCTGGAGTGACATGGAGGAGCGACATTCTGGAGTGACATGGAGGAGCGATATGGAAGATCGACATGGAGGAGTAACATGTAGGATCTAAATGGAGGAGTGACATGTAGGATCGACATGGAGGATCGACAAGGAGGAGTGACATTGAGGAGCAACATGGAGGACTGACATGGAGGAGTGACATCCTACAGTTAAATTCTGGTTTGAAATTCTGGAGTGACATGCAGGATCTACATGGAGGATTGAAATGGAGGATCGACATGGAGGAGCGACATAGAGGATTGACATGGAGGAGTATCAAGGTTGATCGACATGGAGAAGTGACATGGAGAAGTGACATGGTAGAGATGGAGGAGTGACATGGAGGAGAGACATGGAGGAGTATCAAGGTTGATCGACATAGAGGAGTGATGTGGAGGAGCGACAAGGAGGAGTGACATAGAGGAGTGACATGGAGGAGTGACATTGAGGAGCAAGGAAGAGTAACATGGAGGAGTGACATGGAGGAGTGACATGTTGGAGTTTCATGGAGGAGGAGTGACATGGAGGAGTGACATAGAGGAGCGACATGGAGGAGTGACATGGAGGAGTATCATTGAAGTGCGACAAAGAGGAGTGACATGGAGGAGTGACATTGAGGAGCAATGAAGAGTGACATGGAGGAGTGACATGGAGGAGTGACATGGAGGAGTGACATGGAGGATCAACATGTAGGATAGACATGGAGGATTGATATGGAGGAGTGACATAGAGGAGTGACATGGAGGATTGACATTGAGGAGCAAGAAAGAGTGACATTGAGTAGTGACATGGAGGAGCTTCATGGAGGAGTGACATGGAGGAGTGACTTGTAGGAGTGACATATAGGATTGATGTGGAGGAGTGACATGGAGGAGTGACATGGACGAGCTACATGGAGTAGCTACATGGGGTAGCTACATGGAGGAGTGACATGGAGGAGTGACATGGAGAAGTGACAGGGCAGATCAGCAAGGAGGATTGATATGGTGGAGTGACATGGTGGAGTGACATGGAGGAGCAAAATGGAGGAGCAACATGGAGGAGTTACATGGAGGAGTTTCATTGAGGAGTGACATGGAGGGGTGACATGGAGGAGTGAGAAGTTGGAGTGATATGGAGTTGTAACATGGAGGAGTTACATAGAGGAGTGACATGGAGGAGTGACATGGAGGAGTTTCATGGAGGAGTGACATGGAGGAGTGCCATGTAGGACTGATATGGAGTAGTGACATGGAGGATCGACATAGAGGAGTGACATGGAGGAGCGAAAAGGAGGAGTGACATAGAGGAGTGACATGGAGGAGTGACATTGAGGACTAAGGAAGAGTGACATAGAGGAGTGACATGGAGGAGCTTCATGGAGGAGTGACATGGAGGAGTGACATTTAGGAATGACATGGCGGATCGACATGGAGGAGTGACATTGAGTAGTAATATGGAGGAGTGAGAAGGAGGAGTGACATGGAGGAGTTACATGGAGGAGTGACATAGAGGAGTGACATGGAGGAGTGACATTGAGGAGTGACATGAAGGAGGAGTGACATGGAGGAGTGACATAGAGGAGTGATGTGGAGGAGCGACAAGGAGGAGTGACATAGAGGAGTGACATGGAGGAGTGACATTGAGGAGCAAGGAAGAGTAACATGGAGGAGTGACATGTAGGAGTGACATGTTGGAGTTTCATGGAGGAGGAGTGACATGGAGGAGTGACATAGAGGAGTGATGTGGAGTAGCGACATGGAGGAGTGACATGGAGGATCGACATTGAGTAGTTACATGGAGGAGTGACAAGGAGGAGCAACATGTAGGAGTAACATGAAGGATCTACATTGAGGAGCGACATGGAGGAGTGAGATGGGGGAGTGACATGGACGAGCGACATGGAGGAGTGAGATGGAGGAGTCACATGGAGGAGTGAAAAGGAGTAGCGACATGTAGGAGTAACATGAAGGATCTACATGGAGGAGCGACAGGGAGGAGTGACATGGAGGAGCGACATGGCGCAGTGACATGGAGGAGTGACAAGGAAGATAGGGAGGAATGACACGTAGGAGCGACAAGGAGGTGTGAAATAGAGCATCGACATGGAGGAGTGACATGGAGGAGGGACATGGAGGAATGACATTCTGGAGTGACATTCTGGAGGGACATTCTGGAGTGATATTCTGGAGGGAAATTCTGGACTGACATGGAGGAGTGACTTGGAGGATGGACAGAGAGGTTTGACATGGAGGAGGGACATGGAGGAGTGACATTCTGGATTTAAATTCTGGAGTGACATTCTGGAGTGACATGGAGGAGCGACATTCTAGAGTGACTCGGAGGAGAAACATGTAGGAGCAGCATGGAGGATCAACATGGAAGATCTACATGGAGCAGTGACATGGAGGATTGACAAAGTGTAGTGACAAGGAGGAGAAACATGCTGGATCGAAATGGAGGATTGACATGGAGCAGTGACAGGGCGAATCAGCAAAGAGGATTGATAAGGTGGAGTGACATGGCGGAGGGACATGGATGAGTGACATGGAGGAGTGACATGGAAGAGCAATATGGAATAGTTATATGGAAGACATATAGAAGTGACATGGAGGAGTCACATGGAGTAGCAACATGGAAGAGTGACATGGAGGAGTGACATGGAGAAGTGACAGGGCAGATCAGCAAGGAGGATTGATATGGTGTAGTGACATGGCGGAGGGACGTGGATAAGTGCCATGGAGGAGTGACATGGAGTAGCGACATGGAGGAGTGACATGGAGGAGTGAGTTGGAGTAGTGACATGGAGGAGTGACATGGAGGAGTCACATGGAGTAGCGACATGGAGGAGTGACATTGAGGAGCAAGGAAGAGTAACATGGAGGAGTGACATGGAGGAGTGACATGTTGGAGTGATATGTAGGAGTGACATAGAGGAGTGATGTGGAGCAGCGAAATCGAGAATTGACTAGGAGGAGCGACATGGAGGAGTGACATGGAGGAGTTTCATTGAGGAGTGACATGGAGGGGTGACATGGAGGAGTGAGAAGTTGGAGTGATATGGAGTTGTAACATGGAGGAGTTACATAGAGGAGTGACATGGAGGAGTGACATGGAGGAGTTTCATGGAGGAGTGACATGGAGGAGTGCCATGTAGGAATGAAATGGAGTAGTGACATGGAGGAGCGACAAGGAGGAGTGACATAGAGGAGTGACATGGAGGAGTGACATTGAGGACTAAGGAAGAGTGACATAGAGGAGTGACATGGAGGAGCTTCATGGAGGAGTGACATTGAGTAGTAATATGGAGGAGTGAGAAGGAGGAGTGACATGGAGGAGTGACATGGAGGAGTGACATAGAGGAGTGACATGGAGGAGTGACATTGAGGAGTGACATGAAGGAGGAGTGACATGGAGGAGTGACATAGAGGAGTGATGTGGAGGAGCGACAAGGAGGAGTGACATAGAGGAGTGACATGGAGGAGTGACATTGAGGAGCAAGGAAGAGTAACATGGAGGAGTGACATGGAGGAGTGACATGTTGGAGTTTCATGGAGGAGGAGTGACATGGAGGAGTGACATAGAGGAGTGATGTGGAGTAGCGACATGGAGGAGTGACATGGAGGAGCGACATGGAAGAGTGACATGGAGGAGTATCATTGAAGTGCGACAAGGAGGAGTGACATGGAGGAGTGACATTGAGGAGCAATGAAGAGTGACATGGAGGAGTGACATGGAGGAGTGACATGGAGGAATGACATGGAGGATCAACATGTAGGATAGACATGGAGGATCGACAAGGAGGAGTGACATTGAGGAGCAACATGGAGGACTGACATGGAGGAGTGACATCCTACAGTTAAATTCTGGTTTGAAATTCTGGAGTGACATGCAGGATCTACATGGAGGATTGAAATGGAGGATCGACATGGAGGAGCGACATAGAGGATTGACATGGAGGAGTATCAAGGTTGATCGACATGGAGAAGTGACATGGAGAAGTGACATGGTAGAGATGGAGGAGTGACATGGAGGAGAGACATGGAGGAGTATCAAGGTTGATCGACATAGAGGAGTGATGTGGAGGAGCGACAAGGAGGAGTGACATAGAGGAGTGACATGGAGGAGTGACATTGAGGAGCAAGGAAGAGTAACATGGAGGAGTGACATGGAGGAGTGACATGTTGGAGTTTCATGGAGGAGGAGTGACATGGAGGAGTGACATAGAGGAGCGACATGGAGGAGTGACATGGAGGAGTATCATTGAAGTGCGACAAAGAGGAGTGACATGGAGGAGTGACATTGAGGAGCAATGAAGAGTGACATGGAGGAGTGACATGGAGGAGTGACATGGAGGAGTGACATGGAGGATCAACATGTAGGATAGACATGGAGGATTGATATGGAGGAGTGACATAGAGGAGTGACATGGAGGATTGACATTGAGGAGCAAGAAAGAGTGACATTGAGTAGTGACATGGAGGAGCTTCATGGAGGAGTGACATGGAGGAGTGACTTGTAGGAGTGACATATAGGATTGATGTGGAGGAGTGACATGGAGGAGTGACATGGACGAGCTACATGGAGTAGCTACATGGGGTAGCTACATGGAGGAGTGACATGGAGGAGTGACATGGAGAAGTGACAGGGCAGATCAGCAAGGAGGATTGATATGGTGGAGTGACATGGTGGAGTGACATGGAGGAGCAAAATGGAGGAGCAACATGGAGGAGTTACATGGAGGAGTTTCATTGAGGAGTGACATGGAGGGGTGACATGGAGGAGTGAGAAGTTGGAGTGATATGGAGTTGTAACATGGAGGAGTTACATAGAGGAGTGACATGGAGGAGTGACATGGAGGAGTTTCATGGAGGAGTGACATGGAGGAGTGCCATGTAGGACTGATATGGAGTAGTGACATGGAGGATCGACATAGAGGAGTGACATGGAGGAGCGAAAAGGAGGAGTGACATAGAGGAGTGACATGGAGGAGTGACATTGAGGACTAAGGAAGAGTGACATAGAGGAGTGACATGGAGGAGCTTCATGGAGGAGTGACATGGAGGAGTGACATTTAGGAATGACATGGCGGATCGACATGGAGGAGTGACATTGAGTAGTAATATGGAGGAGTGAGAAGGAGGAGTGACATGGAGGAGTTACATGGAGGAGTGACATAGAGGAGTGACATGGAGGAGTGACATTGAGGAGTGACATGAAGGAGGAGTGACATGGAGGAGTGACATAGAGGAGTGATGTGGAGGAGCGACAAGGAGGAGTGACATAGAGGAGTGACATGGAGGAGTGACATTGAGGAGCAAGGAAGAGTAACATGGAGGAGTGACATGTAGGAGTGACATGTTGGAGTTTCATGGAGGAGGAGTGACATGGAGGAGTGACATAGAGGAGTGATGTGGAGTAGCGACATGGAGGAGTGACATGGAGGATCGACATTGAGTAGTTACATGGAGGAGTGACAAGGAGGAGCAACATGTAGGAGTAACATGAAGGATCTACATTGAGGAGCGACATGGAGGAGTGAGATGGGGGAGTGACATGGACGAGCGACATGGAGGAGTGAGATGGAGGAGTCACATGGAGGAGTGAAAAGGAGTAGCGACATGTAGGAGTAACATGAAGGATCTACATGGAGGAGCGACAGGGAGGAGTGACATGGAGGAGCGACATGGCGCAGTGACATGGAGGAGTGACAAGGAAGATAGGGAGGAATGACACGTAGGAGCGACAAGGAGGTGTGAAATAGAGCATCGACATGGAGGAGTGACATGGAGGAGGGACATGGAGGAATGACATTCTGGAGTGACATTCTGGAGGGACATTCTGGAGTGATATTCTGGAGGGAAATTCTGGACTGACATGGAGGAGTGACTTGGAGGATGGACAGAGAGGTTTGACATGGAGGAGGGACATGGAGGAGTGACATTCTGGATTTAAATTCTGGAGTGACATTCTGGAGTGACATGGAGGAGCGACATTCTAGAGTGACTCGGAGGAGAAACATGTAGGAGCAGCATGGAGGATCAACATGGAAGATCTACATGGAGCAGTGACATGGAGGATTGACAAAGTGTAGTGACAAGGAGGAGAAACATGCTGGATCGAAATGGAGGATTGACATGGAGCAGTGACAGGGCGAATCAGCAAAGAGGATTGATAAGGTGGAGTGACATGGCGGAGGGACATGGATGAGTGACATGGAGGAGTGACATGGAAGAGCAATATGGAATAGTTATATGGAAGACATATAGAAGTGACATGGAGGAGTCACATGGAGTAGCAACATGGAAGAGTGACATGGAGGAGTGACATGGAGAAGTGACAGGGCAGATCAGCAAGGAGGATTGATATGGTGTAGTGACATGGCGGAGGGACGTGGATAAGTGCCATGGAGGAGTGACATGGAGTAGCGACATGGAGGAGTGACATGGAGGAGTGAGTTGGAGTAGTGACATGGAGGAGTGACATGGAGGAGTCACATGGAGTAGCGACATGGAGGAGTGACATTGAGGAGCAAGGAAGAGTAACATGGAGGAGTGACATGGAGGAGTGACATGTTGGAGTGATATGTAGGAGTGACATAGAGGAGTGATGTGGAGCAGCGAAATCGAGAATTGACTAGGAGGAGCGACATGGAGGAGTGACATGGAGGAGTTTCATTGAGGAGTGACATGGAGGGGTGACATGGAGGAGTGAGAAGTTGGAGTGATATGGAGTTGTAACATGGAGGAGTTACATAGAGGAGTGACATGGAGGAGTGACATGGAGGAGTTTCATGGAGGAGTGACATGGAGGAGTGCCATGTAGGAATGAAATGGAGTAGTGACATGGAGGAGCGACAAGGAGGAGTGACATAGAGGAGTGACATGGAGGAGTGACATTGAGGACTAAGGAAGAGTGACATAGAGGAGTGACATGGAGGAGCTTCATGGAGGAGTGACATTGAGTAGTAATATGGAGGAGTGAGAAGGAGGAGTGACATGGAGGAGTGACATGGAGGAGTGTCATAGAGGAGTGACATGGAGGAGTGACATTGAGGAGTGACATGAAGGAGGAGTGACATGGAGGAGTGACATAGAGGAGTGATGTGGAGGAGCGACAAGGAGGAGTGACATAGAGGAGTGACATGGAGGAGTGACATTGAGGAGCAAGGAAGAGTAACATGGAGGAGTGACATGGAGGAGTGACATGTTGGAGTTTCATGGAGGAGGAGTGACATGGAGGAGTGACATAGAGGAGTGATGTGGAGTAGCGACATGGAGGAGTGACATGGAGGAGCGACATGGAAGAGTGACATGGAGGAGTATCATTGAAGTGCGACAAGGAGGAGTGACATGGAGGAGTGACATTGAGGAGCAATGAAGAGTGACATGGAGGAGTGACATGGAGGAGTGACATGGAGGAATGACATGGAGGATCAACATGTAGGATAGACATGGAGGATTGATATGGAGGAGTGACATAGAGGAGTGACATGGAGGATTGACATTGAGGAGCAAGGAAGAGTTACATGGAGTAGTGACATGGAGGAGCTTCATGGAGGAGTGACATGGAGGAGTGACTTGTAGGAGTGACATAGAGGATTGATGTGGAGGAGTGACATGGAGGAGTGACATGGAGTAGCTACATGGAGTAGCTACATGGGGTAGCTACATGGAGGAGTGACATGGAGGAGTGACATGGAGAAGTGACAGGGCAGATCAGCAAGGAGGATTGATATGGTGGAGTGACATGGTGGAGTGACATGGAGGAGCAACATGGAGGAGCAACATGGAGGAGTTACATGGAGGAGTGACATAGAGGATTGACGTGGAGGAGAGACATGGAGGACTGACATGGAGAAGTGACAGGGCGGATCATCAAGGAGGATTGATATGGTGTAGTGACATGGCGGAGGGACGTGGATAAGTGACATGGAGGAGTGACATGGAGTAGCGACATGGAGGAGTGACATGGAGGAGTGAGTTGGAGTAGTGACATGGAGGAGTGACATGGAGGAGTCACATGGAGTAGCGACATGGAGGAGTGACATTGAGGAGCAAGGAAGAGTAACATGGAGGAGTGACATGGAGGAGTGACATGTTGGAGTGATATGTAGGAGTGACATAGAGGAGTGATGTGGAGCAGCGAAATCGAGAATTGACGAGGAGGAGCGACATGGAGGAGTGACATGGAGGAGTTTCATTGAGGAGTGAAATGGAGGGGTGACATGGAGGAGTGAGAAGTTGGAGTGATATGGAGTTGTAACATGGAGGAGTTACATAGAGGAGTGACATGGTGGAGTGACATGGAGGAGTTTCATGGAGGAGTGACATGGAGGAGTGCCATGTAGGAATGACATGGAGTAGTGACATGGAGGATCGACATAGAGGAGTGACATGGAGGAGCGACAAGGAGGAGTGACATAGAGGAGTGACATGGAGGAGTGACATTGAGGACTAAGGAAGAGTGACATAGAGGAGTGACATGGAGGAGCTTCATGGAGGAGTGACATGGAAGAGTGACATTTAGGAGTGACATGGCGGATCGACATGGAGGAGTGACATTGAGTAGTAATATGGAGGAGTGAGAAGGAGGAGTGACATGGAGGAGTGACATGGAGGAGTGACATAGAGGAGTGACATGGAGGAGTGACATTGAGGAGTGACATTAAGGAGGAGTGACATGGAGGAGTGACATAGAGGAGTGATGTGGAGGAGCGACAAGGAGGAGTGACATAGAGGAGTGACATGGAGGAGTGACATTGAGGAGCAAGGAAGAGTAACATGGAGGAGTGACATGGAGGAGTGACATGTTGGAGTTTCATGGAGGAGGAGTGACATGGAGGAGTGACATAGAGGAGTGATGTGGAGTAGCGACATGGAGGAGTGACATGGAGGAGCGACATGGAGGAGTGACATGGAGGAGTATCATTGAAGTGCGACAAGGAGGAGTGACATGGAGGAGTGACATTGAGGAGCAATGAAGAGTGACATGGAGGAGTGACATGGAGGAGTGACATGGAGGAGTGACATGGAGGATCAACATGTAGGATAGACATGGAGGATTGATATGGAGGAGTGACATAGAGGAGTGACATGGAGGATTGACATTGAGGAGCAAGGAAGAGTGACATGGAGTAGTGACATGGAGGAGCTTCATGGAGGAGTGACATGGAGGAGTGACTTGTAGGAGTGACATAGAGGATTGATGTGGAGGAGAGACATGGAGGAGTGACATAGAGTGTTGATGTGGAGGAGAGACATGGAGGAGTGACATGGAGAAGTGACAGGTTTGATCAGGAAGGAGGGTTGATATGGAGGAGTGACATGGCGGAGGGACATGGAGGAGTGAGTTGGTGTAGCGACATAAGGAGTGACATGGAATAGCAACATGGAGGAGTGACATGGAGGTGTGACATGGAGGAGTGACATAGAGGAACAACATGGAGGAGTGACTTGGAGGAGTGACATGGAGAAGTGACAGGGCGAATCAGCAAAGAGGATTGATAAGGTGGAGTGACATGGCGGAGGGACATGGATGAGTGACATGGAGGAGTGACATGGAAGAGCAACATGGAATAGTTATATGGAAGACATATAGAAGTGACATGGAGGAGTCACATGGAGTAGCAACATGGAAGAGTGACTTGGAGGAGTGACATAAAGGAGTGACATGGAGGAGTGACATGGAGGAGTGACATGGAGTAGCTACATGGAGTAGCTACATGGGGTAGCTACATGGAGGAGTGAGATGGAGGAGTGACATGGAGAAGTGACAGGGCAGATCAGCAAGGAGGATTGATATGGTGTAGTGACATGGCGGAGGGACGTGGATAAGTGACATGGAGGAGTGACATGGAGTAGCGACATGGAGGAGTGACATGGAGGAGTGAGTTGGAGTAGTGACATGGAGGAGTGACATGGAGGAGTCACATGGAGTAGCGACATGGAGGAGTGACATTGAGGAGCAAGGAAGAGTAACATGGAGGAGTGACATGGAGGAGTGACATGTTGGAGTGATATGTAGGAGTGACATAGAGGAGTGATGTGGAGCAGCGAAATCGAGAATTGACTAGGAGGAGCGACATGGAGGAGTGACTTGGAGGAGTTTCATTGAGGAGTGACATGGTGGGGTGACATGGAGGAGTGAGAAGTTGGAGTGATATGGAGTTGTAACATGGAGGAGTTACATAGAGGAGTGACATGGAGGAGTGACATGGAGGAGTTTCATGGAGGAGTGACATGGAGGAGTGCCATGTAGGAATGACATGGAGTAGTGACATGGAGGATCGACATAGAGGAGTGACATGGAGGAGCGACAAGGAGGAGTGACATAGAGGAGTGACATGGAGGAGTGACATTGAGGACTAAGGAAGAGTGACATAGAGGAGTGACATGGAGGAGCTTCATGGAGGAGTGACATGGAAGAGTGACATTTAGGAGTGACATGGCGGATCGACATGGAGGAGTGACATTGAGTAGTAATATGGAGGAGTGAGAAGGAGGAGTGACATAGAGGAGTGACATGGAGGAGTGACATAGAGGAGTGACATGGAGGAGTGACATTGAGGAGTGACATGAAGGAGGAGTGACATGGAGGAGTGACATAGAGGAGTGATGTGGAGGAGCAACAAGGAGGAGTGACATAGAGGAGTGACATGGAGGAGTGACATTGAGGAGCAAGGAAGAGTAACATGGAGGAGTGACATGGAGGAGTGACATGTTGGAGTTTCATGGAGGAGGAGTGACATGGAGGAGTGACATAGAGGAGTGATGTGGAGTAGCGACATGGAGGAGTGACATGGAGAAGCGACATGGAGGAGGGACATGGAGGAGTATCATTGAAGTGCGACAAGGAGGAGTGACATGGAGGAGTGACATTGAGGAGCAATGAAGAGTGACATGGAGGAGTGACATGGAGGAGTGACATGGAGGATCAACATGTAGGATAGACATGGAGGATTGATATGGAGGAGTGACATAGAGGAGTGACATGGAGGATTGACATTGAGGAGCAAGGAAGAGTGACATGGAGTAGTGACATGGAGGAGCTTCATGGAGGAGTGACATGGAGGAGTGACTTGTAGGAGTGACATAGAGGATTGATGTGGAGGAGTGACATGGAGGAGTGACATGGAGTAGCTACATGGAGTAGCTACATGGGGTAGCTACATGGAGGAGTGACATGGAGGAGTGACATGGAGAAGTGACAGGGCAGATCAACAAGGAGGATTGATATGGTGGAGTGACATGGTGGAGTGACATGGAGGAGCAACATGGAGGAGCAACATGGAGGAGTTACATGGAGGAGTTTCATTGAGGAGTGACATGGAGGGGTGACATGGAGGAGTGAGAAGTTGGAGTGATATGGAGTTGTAACATGGAGGAGTTACATAGAGGAGTGACATGGATGAGTGACATGGAGGAGTTTCATGGAGGAGTGACATGAAGGAGTGCCATGTAGGAATGACATGGAGTAGTGACATGGAGGATCGACATAGAGGAGTTACATGGAGGAGCGACAAGGAGGAGTGACATAGAGGAGTGACATGGAGGAGTGACATTGAGGACTAAGGAAGAGTGACATAGAGGAGTGACATGGAGGAGCTTCATGGAGGAGTGACATGGAGGAGTGACATTTAGGAGTGACATGGCGGATCGACATGGAGGAGTGACATTGAGTAGTAATATGGAGGAGTGAGAAGGAGGAGTGACATGGAGGAGTTACATGGAGGAGTGACATGTTGGAGTTTCATGGAGGAGGAGTGACATGGAGGAGTGACATAGAGGAGTGATGTGGAGGAGCGACAAGGAGGAGTGACATAGAGGAGTGACATGGAGGAGTGACATTGAGGAGTAAGGAAGAGTAACATGGAGGAGTGACATGGAGGAGTGACATGTTGGAGTTTCATGGAGGAGGAGTGACATGGAGGAGTGACATAGAGGAGTGATGTGGAGTAGCGACATGGAGGAGTGACATGGAGGAGCGACATGGAGAAATGACATGGAGCGACACGGTCGAGTGACATGGAAGACATGGAGGAGTGACATGGAGGATCGACATTGAGTAGTTACATGGAGTAGTGACAAGGAGGAGCAACATGTAGGAGTAACATGAAGGATCTACATGGAGGAGCGACATGGAGGAGTGAGATGGGGGAGTGACATGGACGAGCGACATGGAGGAGTGAGATGGGGGAGTCACATGGAGGAGTGACAAGGAGTAGCGACATGTAGGAGTAACATGAAGGATCTACATGGAGGAGCGACAGGGAGGAGTGACATGGAGGAGCGACATGGCGCAGTGACATGGAGGAGTGACAAGGAAGATAGGGAGGAATGACACGTAGGAGCGACAAAGAGGTGTGAAATAGAGCATCGACATGGAGGAGTGACATGGAGGAGGGACATGGAGGAATAACATTCTGGAGTGACATTCTGGAGGGACATTCTGGAGTGATATTCTGGAGGGAAATTCTGGACTGACATGGAGGAGTGACTTGGAGGATGGACAGAGAGGTTTGACATGGAGGAGGGACATGGAGGAGTGACATTCTGGATTTAAATTCTGGAGTGACATTCTGGAGTGACATGGTGGAGCGACATTCTAGAGTGACTCGGAGGAGGAACATGTAGGAGCAGCATGGAGGATCAACATGGAAGATCAACATGGAGCAGTGACATGGAGGATTGACAAAGTGTAGTGACAAGGAGGAGAAACATGCTGGATCGAAATGGAGGATTGACATGGAGCAGTGACAGGGCGAATCAGCAAAGAGGATTGATAAGGTGGAGTGACATGGCGGAGGGACATGGATGAGTGACATGGAGGAGTGACATGGAAGAGCAACATGGAATAGTTATATGGAAGACATATAGAAGTGACATGGAGGAGTCACATGGAGTAGCAACATGGAAGAGTGACTTGGAGGAGTGACATAAAGGAGTGACATGGAGGAGTGACATGGAGGAGTGACATGGAGTAGCTACATGGAGTAGCTACATGGGGTAGCTACATGGAGGAGTGACATGGAGGAGTGACATGGAGAAGTGACAGGGCAGATCAGCAAGGAGGATTGATATGGTGTAGTGACATGGCGGAGGGACGTGGATAAGTGACATGGAGGAGTGACATGGAGTAGCGACATGGAGGAGTGACATGGAGGAGTGAGTTGGAGTAGTGACATGGAGGAGTGACATGGAGGAGTCACATGGAGTAGCGACATGGAGGAGTGACATTGAGGAGCAAGGAAGAGTAACATGGAGGAGTGACATGGAGGAGTGACATGTTGGAGTGATATGTAGGAGTGACATAGAGGAGTGATGTGGAGCAGCGAAATCGAGAATTGACTAGGAGGAGCGACATGGAGGAGTGACATGGAGGAGTTTCATTGAGGAGTGACACGGAGGGGTGACATGGAGGAGTGAGAAGTTGGAGTGATATGGAGTTGTAACATGGAGGAGTTACATAGAGGAGTGACATGGAGGAGTGACATGGAGGAGTTTCATGGAGGAGTGACATGGAGGAGTGCCATGTAGGAATGACATGGAGTAGTGACATGGAGGAGCGACAAGGAGGAGTGACATAGAGGAGTGACATGGAGGAGTGACATTGAGGACTAAGGAAGAGTGACATAGAGGAGTGACATGGAGGAGCTTCATGGAGGAGTGACATGGAAGAGTGACATTTAGGAGTGACATGGCGGATCGACATGGAGGAGTGACATTGAGTAGTAATATGGAGGAGTGAGAAGGAGGAGTGACATGGAGGAGTGACATGGAGGAGTGACATAGAGGAGTGACATGGAGGAGTGACATTGAGGAGTGACATGAAGGAGGAGTGACATGGAGGAGTGACATAGAGGAGTGATGTGGAGGAGCGACAAGGAGGAGTGACATAGAGGAGTGACATGGAGGAGTGACATTGAGGAGCAAGGAAGAGTAACATGGAGGAGTGACATGGAGGAGTGACATGTTGGAGTTTCATGGAGGAGGAGGGACATGGAGGAGTGACATAGAGGAGTGATGTGGAGTAGCGACATGGAGGAGTGACATGGAGGAGCGACATGGAGGAGTGACATGGAGGAGTATCATTGAAGTGCGACAAGGAGGAGTGACATGGAGGAGTGACATTGAGGAGCAATGAAGAGTGACATGGAGGAGTGACATGGAGGAGTGACATGGAGGAGTGACATGGAGGATCAACATGTAGGATAGACATGGAGGATTGATATGGAGGAGTGACATAGAGGAGTGACATGGAGGATTGACATTGAGGAGCAAGGAAGAGTGACATGGAGTAGTGACATGGAGGAGCTTCATGGAGGAGTGACATGGAGGAGTGACTTGTAGGAGTGACATAGAGGATTGATGTGGAGGAGTGACATGGAGGAGTGACATGGAGTAGCTACATGGAGTAGCTACATGGGGTAGCTACATGGAGGAGTGACATGGAGGAGTGACATGGAGAAGTGACAGGGCAGATCAGCAAGGAGGATTGATATGGTGGAGTGACATGGTGGAGTGACATGGAGGAGCAACATGGAGGAGCAACATGGAGGAGTTACATGGAGGAGTGACATAGAGGATTGACGTGGAGGAGAGACATGGAGGACTGACATGGAGAAGTGACAGGGCGGATCATCAAGGAGGATTGATATGGTGTAGTGACATGGCGGAGGGACGTGGATAAGTGACATGGAGGAGTGACATGGAGTAGCGACATGGAGGAGTGACATGGAGGAGTGAGTTGGAGTAGTGACATGGAGGAGTGACATGGAGGAGTCTCATGGAGTAGCGACATGGAGGAGTTACATTGAGGAGCAAGGAAGAGTAACATGGAGGAGTGACATGGAGGAGTGACATGTTGGAGTGATATGTAGGAGTGACATAGAGGAGTGATGTGGAGCAGCGAAATCGTGAATTGACGAGGAGGAGCGACATGGAGGAGTGACATGGAGGAGTTTCATTGAGGAGTGACATGGAGGGGTGACATGGAGGAGTGAGAAGTTGGAGTGATATGGAGTTGTAACATGGAGGAGTTACATAGAGGAGTGACATGGAGGAGTGACATGGAGGAGTTTCATGGAGGAGTGACATGGCGGAGTGCCATGTAGGAATGACATGGAGTAGTGACATGGAGGATCGACATAGAGGAGTGACATGGCGGAGCGACAAGGAGGAGTGACATAGAGGAGTGACATGGAGGAGTGACATTGAGGACTAAGGAAGAGTGACATAGAGGAGTGACATGGAGGAGCTTCATGGAGGAGTGACATGGAAGAGTGACATTTAGGAGTGACATGGCGGATCGACATGGAGGAGTGACATTGAGTAGTAATATGGAGGAGTGAGAAGGAGGAGTGACATGGAGGAGTGACATGGAGGAGTGACATAGAGGAGTGACATGGAGGAGTGACATTGAGGAGTGACATGAAGGAGGAGTGACATGGAGGAGTGACATAGAGGAGTGATGTGGAGGAGCGACAAGGAGGAGTGACATAGAGGAGCAAGGAAGATTAACATGGAGGAGTGACATGGAGGAGTGACATGTTGGAGTTTCATGGAGGAGGAGTGACATGGAGGAGTGACATAGAGGAGTGATGTGGAGTAGCGACATGGAGGAGTGACATGGAGGAGTATCATTGGAGTGCGACAAGGAGGAGTGACATGGAGGAGTGACATTGAGGAGCAATGAAGAGTGACATGGAGGAGTGACATGGAGGAGTGACATGGAGGATCAACATGTAGGATAGACATGGAGGATTGATATGGAGGACTGACATAGAGGAGTGACATGGAGGATTGACATTGAGGAGCAAGGAAGAGTGACATGGAGTAGTGACATGGAGGAGCTTAATGTAGGAGTGACATGGAGGAGTGACTTGTAGGAGTGACATAGAGGATTTATGTGGAGGAGAGACATGGAGGAGTGACATAGAGTGTTGATGTGGAGGAGAGACATGGAGGAGTGAAATGGAGAAGTGACAGGTTTGATCAGGAAGGAGGGTTGATATGGAGGAGTGACATGGCGGAGGGACATGGAGGAGTGAGTTGGTGTAGCGACATAAGGAGTGACATGGAATAGCAACATGGAGGAGTGACATGGAGGAGTGACATAGAGGAACAACATGGAGGAGTGACTTGGAGGAGTGACATGGAGAAGTGACAGGGCGAATCAGCAAAGAGGATTGATAAGGTGGAGTGACATGGCTGAGGGACATGGATGAGTGACATGGAGGAGTGACATGGAAGAGCAACATGGAATAGTTATATGGAAGACATATAGAAGTGACATGGAGGAGTCACATGGAGTAGCAACATGGAAGAATGACTTGGAGGAGTGACATAAAGGAGTGACATGGAGGAGTGACATGGAGGAGTGACATGGAGTAGCTACATGGAGTAGCTACATGGGGTAGCTACATGGAGGAGTGACATGGAGGAGTGACATGGAGAAGTGACAAGGCAGATCAGCAAGGAGGATTGATATGGTGTAGTGACATGGCGGAGGGACGTGGATAAGTGACATGGAGGAGTGACATGGAGTAGCGACATGGAGGAGTGACATGGAGGAGTGAGTTGGAGTAGTGACATGGAGGAGTGACATGGAGGAGTCACATGGAGTAGCGACATGGAGGAGTGACATTGAGGAGCAAGGAAGAGAAACATGGAGGAATGACATGGAGGAGTGACATGTTGGAGTGATATGTAGGAGTGACATAGAGGAGTGATGTGGAGCAGCGAAATCGAGAATTGACTAGGAGGAGCGACATGGAGGAGTGACATGGGGGAGTTTCATTGAGGAGTGACATGGAGGGGTGACATGGAGGAGTGAGAAGTTGGAGTGATATGGAGTTGTAACATGGAGGAGTTACATAGAGGAGTGACATGGAGGAGTGTTATGGAGGAGTTTCAATGAGGAGTGACATGGAGGAGTGCCATGTAGGAATGACATGGAGTAGTGACATGGAGGATCGACATAGAGGAGTGACATGGAGGAGCGACAAGGAGGAGTGACATAGAGGAGTGACATGGAGGAGTGACATTGAGGACTAAGGAAGAGTGACATAGAGGAGTGACATGGAGGAGCTTCATGGAGGAGTGACATGGAAGAGTGACATTTAGGAGTGACATGGCGGATCGACATGGAGGAGTGACATTGAGTAGTAATATGGAGGAGTGAGAAGGAGGAGTGACATGGAGGAGTGACATGGAGGAGTGACATAGAGGAGTGACATGGAGGAGTGACATTGAGGAGTGACATGAAGGAGGAGTGACATGGAGGAGTGACATAGAGGAGTGATGTGGAGGAGCGACAAGGAGGAGTGACATAGAGGAGTGACATGGAGGAGTGACATTGAGGAGCAAGGAAGAGTAACATGGAGGAGTGACATGGAGGAGTGACATGTTGGAGTTTCATGGAGGAGTGACATGGCGGAGTGCCATGTAGGAATGACATGGAGTAGTGACATGGAGGATCGACATAGAGGAGTGACATGGAGGAGCGACAAGGAGGAGTGACATAGAGGAGTGACATGGAGGAGTGACATTGAGGACTAAGGAAGAGTGACATAGAGGAGTGACATGGAGGAGCTTCATGGAGGAGTGACATGGAAGAGTGACATTTAGGAGTGACATGGCGGATCGACATGGAGGAGTGACATTGAGTAGTAATATGGAGGAGTGAGAAGGAGGAGTGACATGGAGGAGTGACATGGAGGAGTGACATAGAGGAGTGACATGGAGGAGTGACATTGAGGAGTGACATGAAGGAGGAGTGACATGGAGGAGTGACATAGAGGAGTGATGTGGAGGAGCGACAAGGAGGAGTGACATAGAGGAGTGACATGGAGGAGTGACATTGAGGAGCAAGGAAGAGTAACATGGAGGAGTGACATGGAGGAGTGACATGTTGGAGTTTCATGGAGGAGGAGTGACATGGAGGAGTGACATAGAGGAGTGATGTGGAGTAGCGACATGGAGGAGTGACATGGAGGAGCGACATGGAGGAGTGACATGGAGGAGTATCATTGAAGTGCGACAAGGAGGAGTGACATGGAGGAGTGACATTGAGGAGCAATGAAGAGTGACATGGAGGAGTGACATGGAGGAGTGACATGGAGGAGTGACATGGAGGATCAACATGTAGGATAGACATGGAGGATTGATATGGAGGAGTGACATAGAGGAGTGACATTGAGGATTGACATTGAGGAGCAAGGAAGAGTGACATAGAGTAGTGACATGGAGGAGCTTCATGGAGGAGTGACATGGAGGAGTGACTTGTAGGAGTGACATAGAGGATTTATGTGGAGGAGAGACATGGAGGAGTGACATAGAGTGTTGATGTGGAGGAGAGACATGGAGGAGTGAAATGGAGAAGTGACAGGTTTGATCAGGAAGGAGGGTTGATATGGAGGAGTGACATGGCGGAGGGACATGGAGGAGTGAGTTGGTGTAGCGACATAAGGAGTGACATGGAATAGCAACATGGAGGAGTGACATGGAGGTGTGACATGGAGGAGTGACATAGAGGAACAACATGGAGGAGTGACTTGGAGGAGTGACATGGAGAAGTGACAGGGCGAATCAGCAAAGAGGATTGATAAGGTGGAGTGACATGGCTGAGGGACATGGATGAGTGACATGGAGGAGTGACATGGAAGAGCATCATGGAATAGTTATATGGAAGACATATAGAAGTGACATGGAGGAGTCACATGGAGTAGCAACATGGAAGAATGACTTGGAGGAGTGACATAAAGGAGTGACATGGAGGAGTGACATGGAGGAGTGACATGGAGTAGCTACATGGAGTAGCTACATGGGGTAGCTACATGGAGGAGTGACATGGAGGAGTGACATGGAGAAGTGACAAGGCAGATCAGCAAGGAGGATTGATATGGTGTAGTGACATGGCGGAGGGACGTGGATAAGTGACATGGAGGAGTGAGTTGGAGTAGTGACATGGAGGAGTGACATGGAGGAGTCACATGGAGTAGCGACATGGAGGAGTGACATTGAGGAGCAAGGAAGAGTAACATGGAGGAGTGACATGGAGGAGTGACATGTTGGAGTGATATGTAGGAGTGACATAGAGGAGTGATGTGGAGCAGCGAAATCGAGAATTGACTAGGAGGAGCGACATGGAGGAGTGACATGGAGGAGTTTCATTGAGGAGTGACATGGAGGGGTGACATGGAGGAGTGAGAAGTTGGAGTGATATGGAGTTGTAACATGGAGGAGTTACATAGAGGAGTGACATGGAGGAGTGTTATGGAGGAGTTTCAATGAGGAGTGACATGGAGGAGTGCCATGTAGGAATGACATGGAGTAGTGACATGGAGGATCGACATAGAGGAGTGACATGGAGGAGCGACAAGGAGGAGTGACATAGAGGAGTGACATGGAGGAGTGACATTGAGGACTAAGGAAGAGTGACATAGAGGAGTGACATGGAGGAGCTTCATGGAGGAGTGACATGGAAGAGTGACATTTAGGAGTGACATGGCGGATCGACATGGAGGAGTGACATTGAGTAGTAATATGGAGGAGTGAGAAGGAGGAGTGACATGGAGGAGTGACATGGAGGAGTGACATAGAGGAGTGACATGGAGGAGTGACATTGAGGAGTGACATGAAGGATGAGTGACATGGAGGAGTGACATAGAGGAGTGATGTGGAGGAGCGACAAGGAGGAGTGACATAGAGGAGTGACATGGAGGAGTGACATTGAGGAGCAAGGAAGAGTAACATGGAGGAGTGACATGGAGGAGTGACATGGAGGAGTGACATGTTGGAGTTTCATGGAGGAGGAGTGACATGGAGGAGTGACATAGAGGAGTGATGTGGAGTAGCGACATGGAGGAGTGACATGGAGGAGCGACATGGAGGAGTGACATGGAGGAGTATCATTGAAGTGCGACAAGGAGGAGTGACATGGAGGAGTGACATTGAGGAGCAATGAAGAGTGACATGGAGGAGTGACATGGAGGAGTGACATGGAGGATCAACATGTAGGATAGACATGGAGGATTGATATGGAGGAGTTACATATAGGAGTGACATGGTGAATTGACATTGAGGAGCAAGGAAGAGTGACATGGAGTAGTGACATGGAGGAGCTTCATGGAGGAGTGACTTGTAGGAGTGACATAGAGGATTGATGTGGAGGAGTGACATGGAGGAGTGACATGGAGTAGCTACATGGAGTAGCTACATGGGTTAGCTACATGGAGGAGTGACATGGAGGAGTGACATGGAGAAGTGACAGGGCAGATCAGCAAGGAGGATTGATATGGTGGAGTGACATGGTGGAGTGACATGGAGGAGCAACATGGAGGAGCAACATGGAGGAGTTACATGGAGGAGTTTCATTGAGGAGTGACATGGAGGGGTGACATGGAGGAGTGAGAAGTTGGAGTGATATGGAGTTGTAACATGGAGGAGTTACATAGAGGAGTGACATGGAGGAGTGACATGGAGGAGTTTCATGGAGGAGTGACATGGAGGAGTGCCATGTAGGAATGACATGGAGTAGTGACATGGAGGATCGACATAGAGGAGTGACATGGAGGAGCGACAAGGAGGAGTGACATAGAGGAGTGACATGGAGGAGTGACATTGAGGACTAAGGAAGAGTGACATAGAGGAGTGACATGGAGGAGCTTCATGGAGGAGTGACATGGAGGAGTGACATTTAGGAGTGACATGGCGGATCGACATGGAGGAGTGACATTGAGTAGTAATATGGAGGAGTGAGAAGGAGGAGTGACATGGAGGAGTTACATGGAGGAGTGACATAGAGGAGTGACATGGAGGAGTGACATTGAGGAGTGACATGAAGGAGGAGTGACATGGAGGAGTGACATAGAGGAGTGATGTGGAGGAGCGACAAGGAGGAGTGACATAGAGGAGTGACATGGAGGAGTGACATTGAGGAGCAAGGAAGAGTAACATGGAGGAGTGACATGGAGGAGTGACATGTTGGAGTTTCATGGAGGAGGAGTGACATGGAGGAGTGACATAGAGGAGTGATGTGGAGTAGCGACATGGAGGAGTGACATGGAGGAGCGACATGGAGAAGTGACATGGAGCGACACGGTCGAGTGACATGGAAGACATGGAGGAGTGACATGGAGGATCGACATTGAGTAGTTACATGGAGGAGTGACAAGGAGGAGCAACATGTAGGAGTAACATGAAGGATCTACATGGAGGAGCGACATGGAGGAGTGAGATGGGGGAGTGACATGGACGAGCGACATGGAGGAGTGAGATGGGGGAGTCACATGGAGGAGTGACAAGGAGTAGCGACATGTAGGAGTAACATGAAGGATCTACATGGAGGAGCGACAGGTAGGAGTGACATGGAGGAGCGACATGGGGCAGTGACATGGAGGAGTGACAAGGAAGATAGGGAGGAATGACACGTAGGAGCGACAAGGAGGTGTGAAATAGAGCATCGACATGGAGGAGTGAGATGGAGGAGGGACATGGAGGAATGACATTCTGGAGTGACATTCTGGAGGGACATTCTGGAGTGATATTCTGGAGGGCAATTCTGGACTGACATGGAGGATTGACTTGGAGGATGGACAGAGAGGTTTGACATGGAGGAGGGACATGGAGGAGTGACATTCTGGATTTAAATTCTGGAGTGACATTCTGGAGTGACATGGAGGAGCGACATTCTAGAGTGACTCGGAGGAGGAACATGTAGGAGCAGCATGGAGGATCAACATGGAAGATCAACATGGAGCAGTGACATGGAGGATTGACAAAGTGTAGTGACAAGGAGGAGAAACATGCTGGATCGAAATGGAGGATTGACATGGAGCAGTGACAGGGCGAATCAGCAAAGAGGATTGATAAGGTGGAGTGACATGGCGGAGGGACATGGATGAGTGACATGGAGGAGTGACATGGAAGAGCAATATGGAATAGTTATATGGAAGACATATAGAAGTGACATGGAGGAGTCACATGGAGTAGCAACATGGAAGAGTGACTTGGAGGAGTGACATAAAGGAGTGACATGGAGGAGTGACATGGAGGAGTGACATGGAGTAGCTACATGGAGTAGCTACATGGGGTAGCTACATGGAGGAGTGACATGGAGGAGTGACATGGAGAAGTGACAGGGCAGATCAGCAAGGAGGATTGATATGGTGTAGTGACATGGCGGAGGGACGTGGATAAGTGACATGGAGGAGTGACATGGAGTAGCGACATGGAGGAGTGACATGGAGGAGTGAGTTGGAGTAGTGACATGGAGGAGTGACATGGAGGAGTCACATGGAGTAGCGACATGGAGGAGTGACATTGAGGAGCAAGGAAGAGTAACATGGAGGAGTGACATGGAGGAGTGACATGTTGGAGTGATATGTAGGAGTGACATAGAGGAGTGATGTGGAGCAGCGAAATCGAGAATTGACTAGGAGGAGCGACATGGAGGAGTGACATGGAGGAGTTTCATTGAGGAGTGATATGGAGGGGTGACATGGAGGAGTGAGAAGTTGGAGTGATATGGAGTTGTAACATGGAGGAGTTACATAGAGGAGTGACATGGAGGAGTGACATGGAGGAGTTTCATGGAGGAGTGACATGGGGGAGTGCCATGTAGGAATGAAATGGAGTAGTGACATGGAGGAGCGACAAGGAGGAGTGACATAGAGGAGTGACATGGAGGAGTGACATTGAGGACTAAGGAAGAGTGACATAGAGGAGTGACATGGAGGAGTGACATGGAGAAGTGACAGGGCAGATCAGCAAGGAGGATTGATATGGTGGAGTGACATGGTGGAGTGACATGGAGGAGCAACATGGAGGAGCAACATGGAGGAGTTACATGGAGGAGTTTCATTGAGGAGTGACATGGAGGGGTGACATGGAGGAGTGAGAAGTTGGAGTGATATGGAGTTGTAACATGGAGGAGTTACATAGAGGAGTGACATGTAGGAGTGACTTGTAGGAGTGACATAGAGGATTGATGTGGAGGAGTGACATGGTGGAGTGACATGGAGGAGCAACATGGAGGAGCAACATGGAGGAGTTACATGGAGGAGTTTCATTGAGGAGTGACATGGAGGGGTGACATGGAGGAGTGAGAAGTTGGAGTGATATGGAGTTGTAACATGGAGGAGTTACATAGAGGAGTGACATGGAGGAGTGCCATGTAGGAATGACATGGAGTAGTGACATGGAGGATCGACATAGAGGAGTGACATGGAGGAGCGACAAGGAGGAGTGTCATAGAGGAGTGACATTGAGGACTAAGGAAGAGTGACATAGAGGAGTGACATGGAGGAGCTTCATGGAGGAGTGACATGGAGGAGTGACATTTAGGAGTGACATGGCGGATCGACATGGGGGAGTGACATTGAGTAGTAATATGGAGGAGTGAGAAGGAGGAGTGACATGGAGGAGTTACATGGAGGAGTGACATAGAGGAGTGACATGGAGGAGTGACATTGAGGAGTGACATGAAGGAGGAGTGACATGGAGGAGTGACATAGAGGAGTGATGTGGAGGAGCGACAAGGAGGAGTGACATAGAGGAGTGACATGGAGGAGTGACATTGAGGAGCAAGGAAGAGTAACATGGAGGAGTGACATGGAGGAGTGACATGTTGGAGTTTCATGGAGGAGGAGTGACATGGAGGAGTGACATAGAGGAGTGATGTGGAGTAGCGACATGGAGGAGTGACATGGAGGAGCGACATGGAGAAGTGACATGGAGCGACACGGTCGAGTGACATGGAAGACATGGAGGAGTGACATGGAGGATCGACATTGAGTAGTTACATGGAGGAGTGACAAGAAGGAGCAACATGTAGGAGTAACATGAAGGAGCGACATGGAGGAGTGAGATGGGGGAGTGAAATGGACGAGCGACATGGAGGAGTGAGATGGGGGAGTCACATGGAGGAGTGACAAGGTGGAGCGACATGTAGGAGTAACATGAAGGACCTACATGGAGGAGCGACAGGGAGGAGTGACATGGAGGAGCGACATGGCGCAGTGACATGGAGGAGTGACAAGGAAGATAGGGAGGAATGACACGTAGGAGCGACAAGGAGGTGTGAAATAGAGCATCGACATGGAGGAGTGACATGGAGGAGGGACATGGAGGAATGACATTCTGGAGTGACATTCTGGAGGGACATTCTGGAGTGATATTCTGGAGGGAAATTCTGGACTGACATGGAGGAGTGACTTGGAGGATGGACAGAGAGGTTTGACATGGAGGAGGGACATGGAGGAGTGACATTCTGGAGTGAAATGGGGGAATGACATGGAGGGTGGAAATAGAGGACTGACATGGAGGAGGGACATGGAGGAGTGACATTCTGGATTTAAATTCTGGAGTGACATTCTGGAGTGACATGGGGGAGCGACATTCTAGAGTGACTCGGAGGAGGAACATGTAGGAGCAGCATGGAGGATCAACATGGAAGATCAACATGGAGCAGTGACATGGAGGATTGACAAAGTGTAGTGACGAGGAGAAACATGCTGGATCGAAATGGAGGATTGACATGGAGCAGTGACAGGGCGAATCAGCAAAGAGGATTGATAAGGTGGAGTGACATGGCGGAGGGACATGGATGAGTGACATGGAGGAGTGACATGGAAGAGCAACATGGAATAGTTATATGGAAGACATGGAGGAGTCACATGGAGTAGCAACATGGAAGAGTGACTTGGAGGAGTGACATAAAGGAGTGACATGGAGTAGCTACATGGAGTAGCTACATGGGGTAGCTACATGGAGGAGTGACATGGAGGAGTGACATGGAGAAGTGACAGGGCAGATCAGCAAGGAGGATTGATATGGTGTAGTGACATGGCGGAGGGACGTGGGTAAGTGACATGGAGGAGTGACATGGAGTAGCGACATGGAGGAGTGACATGGAGGAGTGAGTTGGAGTAGTGACATGGAGGAGTGACATGGAGGAGTCACATGGAGTAGCGACATGGAGGAGTGACATTGAGGAGCAAGGAAGAGTAACATGGAGGAGTGACATGGAGGAGTGACATGTTGGAGTGATATGTAGGAGTGACATAGAGGAGTGATGTGGAGCAGCGAAATCGAGAATTGACTAGGAGGAGCGACATGGGGGAGTGACATGGAGGAGTTTCATTGAGGAGTGACATGGAGGGGTGACATGGAGGAGTGAGAAGTTGGAGTGATATGGAGTTGTAACATGGAGGAGTTACATAGTGGAGTGACATGGAGGAGTGACATGGAGGAGTTTCATGGAGGAGTGACATGGAGGAGTGCCATGTAGGAATGACATGGAGTAGTGACATGGAGGAGCGACAAGGAGGAGTGACATAGAGGAGTGACATGGAGGAGTGACATTGAGGACTAAGGAAGAGTGACATAGAGGAGTGACATGGAGGAGCTTCATGGAGGAGTGACATGGAAGAGTGACATTTAGGAGTGACATGGCGGATCGACATGGAGGTGTGACATTGAGTAGTAATATGGAGGAGTGAGAAGGAGGAGTGACATGGAGGAGTGACATGGAGGAGTGACATAGAGGAGTGACATGGCGGAGTGACATTGAGGAGTGACATGAAGGAGGAGTGACATGGAGGAGTGACATAGAGGAGTGATGTGGAGGAGCGACAAGGAGGAGTGACATAGAGGAGTGACATGGAGGAGTGACATTGAGGAGCAAGGAAGAGTAACATGGAGGAGTGACATGGAGGAGTGACATGTTGGAGTTTCATGGAGGAGGAGTGACATGGAGGAGTGACATAGAGGAGTGATGTGGAGTAGCGAAATGGAGGAGTGACATGGAGGAGCGACATGGAGGAGTGACATGGAGGAGTATCATTGAAGTGCGACAAGGAGGAGTGACATGTAGGAGTGACATTGAGGAGCAATGAAGAGTGACATGGAGGAGTGACATGGAGGAGTGACATGGAGGAGTGACATGGAGGATCAACATGTAGGATAGACATGGAGGATTGAAATGGAGGAGTGACATAGAGGAGTGACATGGAGGATTGACATTGAGGAGCAAGGAATAGTGACATGGAGTAGTGACATGGAGGAGCTTCATGGAGGAGTGACATCGAGGAGTGACTTGTAGGAGTGACATAGAGGATTGATGTGGAGGAGTGACATGGAGGAGTGACATGGAGTAGCTACATGGAGTAGCTACATGGGGTAGCTACATGGAGGAGTGACATGGAGGAGTGACATGGAGAAGTGACAGGGCAGATCAGCAAGGAGGATTGATATGGTGGAGTGACATGGTGGAGTGACAGGGCGGATCATCAAGGAGGATTGATCTGGTGTAGTGACATGGCGGAGGGACGTGGATAAGTGACATGGAGGAGTGACATGGAGTAGCGACATGGAGGAGTGACATGGAGGAGTGAGTTGGAATAGTGACATGGAGGAGTGACATGGAGGAGTTACATGGAGTAGCGACATGGAGGAGTGACATTGAGGAGCAAGGAAGAGTAACATGGAGGAGTGACATGGAGGAGTGACAGGGCGGATCATCAAGGAGGATTGATCTGGTGTAGTGACATGGCGGAGGGACGTGGATAAGTGACATGGAGGAGTGACATGGAGTAGCGACATGGAGGAGTGACATGGAGGAGTGAGTTGGAATAGTGACATGGAGGAGTGACATGGAGGAGTTACATGGAGTAGCGACATGGAGGAGTGACATTGAGGAGCAAGGAAGAGTAACATGGAGGAGTGACATGGAGGAGTGACATGTTGGAGTGATATGTAGGAGTGACATAGAGGAGTGATGTGGAGCAGCGAAATCGAGAATTGACGAGGAGGAGCGACATGGAGGAGTGACATGGAGGAGTTTCATTGAGGAGTGACATGGAGGGGTGACATGGAGGAGTGAGAAGTTGGAGTGATATGTAGTTGAAACATGGAGGAGTTACATAGAGGAGTGACATGGAGGAGTTACATAGAGGAGTTTCATGGAGGAGTGACATGGAGGAGTGCCATGTAGGAATGACATGGAGTAGTGACATGGAGGATCGACATAGAGGAGTGACATGGAGGAGCGACAAGGAGGAGTGACATAGAGGAGTGACATGGAGGAGTGACATTGAGGACTAAGGAAGAGTGACATAGAGGAGTGACATGGAGGAGCTTCATGGAGGAGTGACATGGAGGAGTGACATGAAGGAGGAGTGACATGGAGGAGTGACATAGAGGAGTGATGTGGAGGAGCGACAAGGAGGAGTGACATAGAGGAGTGACATCGAGGAGTGACATTGAGGAGCAAGGAAGAGTAACATGGAGGAGTGACATGGAGGAGTGACATGGAGGAGTTTCATGGAGGAGGAGTGACATGGAGGAGTGACATAGAGGAGTGATGTGGAGTAGCGACATGGAGGAGTGACATGGAGGAGCGACATGGAGAAGTGACATGGAGCGACACGGTCGAGTGACATGGAAGACATGGAGGAGTGACATGGAGGATCGACATTGAGTAGTTACATGGAGGAGTGACAAGGAGGAGCAACATGTAGGAGTAACATGAAGGATCTACATGGAGGAGCGACATGGAGGAGTGAGATGGGGGAGTGACATGGACGAGCGACATGGAGGAGTGAGATGGGGGAGTTACATGGAGGAGTGACAAGGAGGAGCGACATGTAGGAGTAACATGAAGGATCTACATGGAGGAGCGACATGGAGGAGTGAGATGGGGGAGTGACATGGAGGAGCGACATGGAGGAGTGAGATGGGGGAGTCACATGGAGGAGTGACAAGGAGGAGCGACATGTAGGAGTAACATGAAGGATCTACATGGAGAAGCGACAGGGAGGAGTGACATGGAGGAATCGACATGGCGCAGTGACATGGAGGAGTGACAAGGAAGATAGGGAGGAATGACACGTAGGAGCGACAAGGAGGTGTGAAATAGAGCATCGACATGGAGGAGTGACATGGAGGAGGGACATGGAGGAATGACATTCTGGAGTGACATTCTGGAGGGACATTCTGGAGTGATATTCTGGAGGGAAATTCTGGACTGACATGGAGGAGTGACTTGGAGGATGGACAGAGAGGTTTGACATGGAGGAGGGACATGGAGGAGTGACATTCTGGAGTGAAATGGGGGATTGACATGGAGGGTGGAAATAGAGGATTGACATGGAGGAGGGACATGGAGGAGTGACATTCTGGATTTAAATTCTGGAGTGAAATTCTGGAGTGACATGGAGGAGCGACATTCTAGAGTGACTCGGAGGAGGAACATGTAGGAGCAGCATGGAGGATCAACATGGAAGATCAACATGGAGCAGTGACATGGAATATTGACAAAGTGTAGTGACAAGGAGGAGAAACATGCTGGATCGAAATGGATGATTGACATGGAGCAGTGACAGGGCGAATCAGCAAAGAGGATTGATAAGGTGGAGTGACATGGCGGAGGGACATGGAATAGTTATATGGAAGACATATAGAAGTGACATGGAGGAGTCACATGGAGTAGCAACATGGAAGAGTGACTTGGAGGAGTGACATAAAGGAGTGACATGGAGGAGTGACATGGAGGAGTGACATGGAGTAGCTACATGGAGTAGCTACATGGGGTAGCTACATGGAGGAGTGACATGGAGGAGTGACATGGAGAAGTGACAGGGCCGATCAGAAAGGAGGATTGATATGGTGTAGTGACATGGCGGAGGGATGTGGATAAGTGACATGGAGGAGTGACATGGAGTAGCGACATGGAGGAGTGACATGGAGGAGTGAGTTGGAGTAGTGACATGGAGGAGTGACATGGAGGAGTCACATGGAGTAGCGACATGGAGGAGTGACATTGAGGAGCAAGGAAGAGTAACATGGAGGAGTGACATGGAGGAGTGACATGTTGGAGTGATATGTAGGAGTGACATAGAGGAGTGATGTGGAGCAGCGAAATCGAAAATTGACTAGGAGGAGCGACATGGAGGAGTGACATGGAGGAGTTTCATTGAGGAGTGACATGGAGGGGTGACATGGAGGAGTGAGAAGTTGGAGTGATATGGAGTTGTAACATGGAGGAGTTACATAGAGGAGTGACATGGAGGAGTGACATGGAGGAGTTTCATGGAGGAGTGACATGGGGGAGTGCCATGTAGGAATGACATGGAGTAGTGACATGGAGGAGCGACAAGGAGGAGTGACATAGAGGAGTGACATGGAGGAGTGACATTGAGGACTAAGGAAGAGTGACATAGAGGAGTGACATGGAGGAGCTTCATGGAGGAGTGACATGGAAGAGTGACATTTAGGAGTGACATGGCGGATCGACATGGAGGAGTGACATTGAGTAGTAATATGGAGGAGTGAGAAGGAGGATTGACATGGAGGAGTGACATGGAGGAGTGACATAGAGGAGTGACATGGAGGAGTGACATTGAGGAGTGACATGAAGGAGGAGTGACATGGAGGAGTGACATAGAGGAGTGATGTGGAGGAGCGACAAGGAGGAGTGACATAGAGGAGTGACATGGAGGAGTGATGTGGAGGAGCGACAAGGAGGAGTGACATAGAGGAGTGACATGGAGGAGTGACATTGAGGAGCAAGGAAGAGTAACATGGAGGAGTGACATGGAGGAGTGACATTCTAGAGTGAAATGGGGGAATGACATGGAGGGTGGAAATAGAGGATTGACATGGAGGAGGGACATTCTAGAGTGAAATGGGGGAATGACATGGAGGGTGGAAATAGAGGATTGACATGGAAGAGTGACATGGAGGAGCGACATTGAAAATCGACATGGAGGAGTAACATGTTGGATCCACATGGAGGAATGACTTGGAGGATCGACATGGAGGAGCGACATTGAGGATCGACAATGAGGAGCGACATTGAGGAGCGACATGGAAGAGCGACACGGAGGAGCTACATGGAGGAGCGACATCACGGAGCGACATGGAGGTCTGACAACGAGGAGGTACATTCTGGAGGGACAGGGTGTAGCGACATTCTGGAGTGACATGGAGGAGCGACATTCTGGAGTGACATGCAAGATCGACATGGAGGAGTAACATGTAGGATCTAAATGGAGGAGTGACATGGAGGAGTGATATGGAGCAGCAAGTAGGAGCGACATGGAGGATCGACATGAATAAGTGACATGGAGGAGCGACACGGTAGAGTGACATGGAAGATATGGAGGAGTGACATGGAGGAGCAACATGGAGTATCGACATGGAGGATCGACATGGAGGAGCGATATCAAGCAGTGACATGGAGGAGTGACATGGAGAAGCAACATGGAGGATCGACATGGCGGATTTACATGCAGGACTGTCATGGAATATAGGGAGGTGTGACATGGAGGGGCGACATGGAGGAGTGACAAGGAGGAGTGATATGAAGGATCAACATAGAGGATTGACATGGAGGAGGGACATGGAGGAGTGACATAGAGGAGTGACATGGAGGAGTGACATTGAGGAGCAAGGAAGAGTAACATGGAGGAGTGACATGGAGGAGTGACATGTTGGAGTTTCATGGAGGAGGAGTGACATGGAGGAGTGACATAGAGGAGTGATGTGGAGTAGCGACATGGAGGAGTGACATGGAGGAGCGACATGGAGAAGTGACATGGAGCGACACGGTCGAGTGACATGGAAGACATGGAGGAGTGACATGGAGGATCGACATTGAGTAGTTACATGGAGGAGTGACAAGAAGGAGCAACATGTAGGAGTAACATGAAGGAGCGACATGGAGGAGTGAGATGGGGGAGTGAAATGGACGAGCGACATGGAGGAGTGAGATGGGGGAGTCACATGGAGGAGTGACAAGGAGGAGCGACATGTAGGAGTAACATGAAGGACCTACATGGAGGAGCGACAGGGAGGAGTGACATGGAGGAGCGACATGGCGCAGTGACATGGAGGAGTGACAAGGAAGATAGGGAGGAATGACACGTAGGAGCGACAAGGAGGTGTGAAATAGAGCATCGACATGGAGGAGTGACATGGAGGAGGGACATGGAGGAATGACATTCTGGAGTGACATTCTGGAGGGACATTCTGGAGTGATATTCTGGAGGGAAATTCTGGACTGACATGGAGGAGTGACTTGGAGGATGGACAGAGAGGTTTGACATGGAGGAGGGACATGGAGGAGTGACATTCTGGAGTGAAATGGGGGAATGACATGGAGGGTGGAAATAGAGGACTGACATGGAGGAGGGACATGGAGGAGTGACATTCTGGATTTAAATTCTGGAGTGACATTCTGGAGTGACATGGGGGAGCGACATTCTAGAGTGACTCGGAGGAGGAACATGTAGGAGCAGCATGGAGGATCAACATGGAAGATCAACATGGAGCAGTGACATGGAGGATTGACAAAGTGTAGTGACAAGGAGGAGAAACATGCTGGATCGAAATGGAGGATTGACATGGAGCAGTGACAGGGCGAATCAGCAAAGAGGATTGATAAGGTGGAGTGACATGGCGGAGGGACATGGATGAGTGACATGGAGGAGTGACATGGAAGAGCAACATGGAATAGTTATATGGAAGACATATAGAAGTGACATGGAGGAGTCACATGGAGTAGCAACATGGAAGAGTGACTTGGAGGAGTGACATAAAGGAGTGACATGGAGTAGCTACATGGAGTAGCTACATGGGGTAGCTACATGGAGGAGTGACATGGAGGAGTGACATGGAGAAGTGACAGGGCAGATCAGCAAGGAGGATTGATATGGTGTAGTGACATGGCGGAGGGACGTGGGTAAGTGACATGGAGGAGTGACATGGAGTAGCGACATGGAGGAGTGACATGGAGGAGTCACATGGAGTAGCGACATGGAGGAGTGACATTGAGGAGCAAGGAAGAGTAACATGGAGGGGTGACATGGAGGAGTGAGAAGTTGGAGTGATATGGAGTTGTAACATGGAGGAGTTACATAGAGGATTGACATGGAGGAGTGACATGGAGGAGTTTCATGGAGGAGTGACATGGAGGAGTGCCATGTAGGAATGACATGGAGTAGTGACATGGAGGAGCGACAAGGAGGAGTGACATAGAGGAGTGACATGGAGGAGTGACATTGAGGACTAAGGAAGAGTGACATAGAGGAGTGACATGGAGGAGCTTCATGGAGGAGTGACATGGAAGAGTGACATTTAGGAGTGACATGGCGGATCGACATGGAGGTGTGACATTGAGTAGTAATATGGAGGAGTGAGAAGGAGGAGTGACATGGAGGAGTGACATGGAGGAGTGACATGGAGTAGCTACATGGAGTAGCTACATGGGGTAGCTACATGGAGGAGTGACATGGAGAAGTGACAGGGCAGATCAGCAAGGAGGATTGATATGGTGGAGTGACATGGTGGAGTGACATGGAGGAGCAACATGGAGGATTGACGTGGAGGAGAGACATGGAGGACTGACATGGAGAAGTGACAGGGCGGATCATCAAGGAGGATTGATATGGTGTAGTGACATGGCGGAGGGACGTGGATAAGTGACATGGAGGAGTGACATGGAGTAGCGACATGGAGGAGTGACATGGAGGAGTGAGTTGGAGTAGTGACATGGAGGAGTTACATGGAGGAGTCACATGGAGTAGCGACATGGAGGAGTGACATTGAGGAGCAAGGAAGAGTAACATGGAGGAGTGACATGGAGGAGTGACATGTTGGAGTGATATGTAGGAGTGACATAGAGGAGTGATGTGGAGCAGCGAAATCGAGAATTGACTAGGAGGAGCGACATGGAGGAGTGACATGGAGGAGTTTCATTGAGGAGTGACATGGTGGGGTGACATGGAGGAGTGAGAAGTTGGAGTGATATGGAGTTGTAACATGGAGGAGTTACATAGAGGAGTGACATGGAGGAGTGACATGGAGGAGTTTCATGGAGGAGTGACATTGAGGACTAAGGAAGAGTGACATAGAGGAGTGACATGGAGGAGTGACATGGAGGATCGACATAGAGGAGTGACATGGAGGAGCGACAAGGAGGAGTGACATAGAGGAGTGACATGGAGGAGTGACATTGAGGACTAAGGAAGAGTGACATAGAGGAGTGACATGGAGGAGCTTCATGGAGGAGTGACATGGAAGAGTGACATTTAGGAGTGACATGGCGGATCGACATGGAGGAGTGACATTGAGTAGTAATATGGAGGAGTGAGAAGGAGGAGTGACATGGATGAGTGACATGGAGGAGTGACATAGAGGAGTGACATGGAGGAGTGACATTGAGGAGTGACATGAAGGAGGAGTGACATGGAGGAGTGACATAGAGGAGTGATGTGGAGGAGCGACAAGGAGGAGTGACATAGAGGAGTGATATGGAGGAGTGACATTGATGAGCAAGGAAGAGTAACATGGAGGAGTGACATGGAGGAGTGACATGTTGGAGTTTCATGGAGGAGGAGTGACATGGAGGAGTGACATGGGGAAGTGACAGGTTTGATCAGGAAGGAGGGTTGATATGGAGGAGTGACATGGCGGAGGGACATGGAGGAGTGAGTTGGTGTAGCGACATAAGGAGTGACATGGAATAGCAACATGGAGGAGTGACATGGAAGAGTGACATAGAGGAGTGATGTGGAGTAGCGACATGGAGGAGTGACATGGAGGAGCGACATGGAGGAGTGACATGGAGGAGTATCATTGAAGTGCGACAAGGAGGAGTGACATGGAGGAGTGACATTGAGGAGCAATGAAGAGTGACATGGAGGAGTGACATGGAGGAGTGACATGGAGGAGAGACATGGAGGATCAACTTGTAGGATAGACATGGAGGATTGATATGGAGGAGTGACATAGAGGAGTGACATGGAGGATTGACATTGAGGAGCAAGGAAGAGTGACATGGAGTAGTGACATGGAGGAGCGACATGGAGGAGTGACTTGTAGGAGTGACATAGAGGATTGATGTGGAGGAGAGACATGGAGGAGTGACATAGAGTGTTGATGTGGAGGAGAGACATGGAGGAGTGACATGGAGAAGTGACAGGTTTGATCAGGAAGGAGGGTTGATATGGAGGAGTGACATGGCGGAGGGACATGGAGGAGTGAGTTGGTGTAGCGACATAAGGAGTGACATGGAATAGCAACATGGAGGAGTGACATGGAGGTGTGACATGGAGGAGTGACATAGAGGAACAACATGGAGGAGTGACTTGGAGGAGTGACATGGAGAAGTGACAGGGCGAATCAGCAAAGAGGATTGATAAGGTGGAGTGACATGGCGGAGGAACATGGATGAGTGACATGGAGGAGTGACATGGAAGAGCAACATGGAATAGTTATATGGAAGACATATAGAAGTGACATGGAGGAGTCACATGGAGTAGCAACATGGAAGAGTGACTTGGAGGAGTGACATAAAGGAGTGACATGGAGGAGTGACATGGAGGAGTGACATGGAGTAGCTACATGGAGTAGCTACATGGGGTAGCTACATGGAGGAGTGACATGGCGGAGTGACATGGAGAAGTGACAGGGCAGATCAGCAAGGAGGATTGATATGGTGTAGTGACATGGCGGAGGGACGTGGTTAAGTGACATGGAGGAGTGACATGGAGTAGCGACATGGAGGAGTGACATGGAGGAGTGAGTTGGAGTAGTGACATGGAGGAGTGACATGGAGGAGTCACATGGAGTAGCGACATGGAGGAGTGACATTGAGGAGCAAGGAAGAGTAACATGGAGGAGTGACATGGAGGAGTGACATGTTGGAGTGATATGTAGGAGTGACATAGAGGAGTGATGTGGAGCAGCGAAATCGAGAATTGACTAGGAGGAGCGACATGGAGGAGTGACATGGAGGAGTTTCATTGAGGAGTGACATGGAAGGGTGACATGGAGGAGTGAGAAGTTGGAGTGATATGGAGTTGTAACATGGAGGAGTTACATAGAGGAGTGACATGGAGGAGTGACATGGAGGAGTTTCATGGAGGAGTGACATGGAGGAGTGCCATGTAGGAATGACATGGAGTAGTGACATGGAGGATCGACATAGAGGAGAGACATGGGGGAGCGACAAGGAGGAGTGACATAGAGGAGTGACATGGAGGAGTGACATTGAGGACTAAGGAAGAGTGACATAGAGGAGTGACATGGAGGAGCTTCATGGAGGAGTGACATGGAAGAGTGACATTTAGGAGTGACATGGCGGATCGACATGGAGGAGTGACATTGAGTAGTAATATGGAGGAGTGAGAAGGAGGAGTGACATGGGGGAGTGACATGGAGGAGTGACATAGAGGAGTGACATGGAGGAGTGACATTGAGGAGTGACATGAAGGAGGAGTGACATGGAGGAGTGACATAGAGGAGTGATGTGGAGGAGCGACAAGGAGGAGTGACATAGAGGAGTGACATGGAGGAGTGACATTGAGGAGCAAGGAAGAGTAACATGGAGGAGTGACATGGAGGAGTGACATGTTGGAGTTTCATGGAGGAGGAGTGACATGGAGGAGTGACATAGAGGAGTGATGTGGAGTAGCGACATGGAGGAGTGACATGGAGGAGCGACATGGAGGAGTGACATGGAGGAGTATCATTGAAGTGCGACAAGGAGGAGTGACATGGAGGAGTGACATTGAGGAGCAATGAAGAGTGACATGGAGGAGTGACATGGAGGAGTGACATGGAGGATCAACATGTAGGATAGACATGGAGGATTGATATGGAGGAGTGACATAGAGGAGTGACATGGAGGATTGACATTGAGGAGCAAGGAAGAGTGACATGGAGTAGTGACATGGAGGAGCTTCATGGAGGAGTGACATGTAGGAGTGACTTGTAGGAGTGACATAGAGGATTGATGTGGAGGAGTGACATGGAGGAGTGACATGGAGTAGCTACATGGAGTAGCTACATGGGGTAGCTACATGGAGGAGTGACATGGAGGAGTGACATGGAGAAGTGACAGGGCAGATCAGCAAGGAGGATTGATATGGTGGAGTGACATGGTGGAGTGACATGGAGGAGCAACATGGAGGAGCAACATGGAGGAGTTACATGGAGGAGTTTCATTGAGGAGTGACATGGAGGGGTGACATGGAGGAGTGAGAAGTTGGAGTGATATGGAGTTGTAACATGGAGGAGTTACATAGAGGAGTGACATGGAGGAGTGCCATGTAGGAATGACATGGAGTAGTGACATGGAGGATCGACATAGAGGAGTGACATGGAGGAGCGACAAGGAGGAGTGTCATAGAGGAGTGACATTGAGGACTAAGGAAGAGTGACATAGAGGAGTGACATGGAGGAGCTTCATGGAGGAGTGACATGGAGGAGTGACATTTAGGAGTGACATGGCGGATCGACATGGAGGAGTGACATTGAGTAGTAATATGGAGGAGTGAGAAGGAGGAGTGACATGGAGGAGTTACATGGAGGAGTGACATAGAGGAGTGACATGGAGGAGTGACATTGAGGAGTGACATGAAGGAGGAGTGACATGAAGGAGTGACATAGAGGAGTGATGTGGAGGAGCGACAAGGAGGAGTGACATAGAGGAGTGACATGGAGGAGTGACATTGAGGAGCAAGGAAGAGTAACATGGAGGAGTGACATGGAGGAGTGACATGTTGGAGTTTCATGGAGGAGGAGTGACATGGAGGAGTGACATAGAGGAGTGATGTGGAGTAGCGACATGGAGGAGTGACATGGAGGAGCGACATGGAGAAGTGACATGGAGCGACACGGTCGAGTGACATGGAAGACATGGAGGAGTGACATGGAGGATCGACATTGAGTAGTTACATGGAGGAGTGACAAGAAGGAGCAACATGTAGGAGTAACATGAAGGAGCGACATGGAGGAGTGAGATGGGGGAGTGAAATGGACGAGCGACATGGAGGAGTGAGATGGGGGAGTCACATGGAGGAGTGACAAGGAGGAGCGACATGTAGGAGTAACATGAAGGACCTACATGGAGGAGCGACAGGGAGGAGTGACATGGAGGAGCGACATGGCGCAGTGACATGGAGGAGTGACAAGGAAGATAGGGAGGAATGACACGTAGGAGCGACAAGGAGGTGTGAAATAGAGCATCGACATGGAGGAGTGACATGGAGGAGGGACATGGAGGAATGACATTCTGGAGTGACATTCTGGAGGGACATTCTGGAGTGATATTCTGGAGGGAAATTCTGGACTGACATGGAGGAGTGACTTGGAGGATGGACAGAGAGGTTTGACATGGAGGAGGGACATGGAGGAGTGACATTCTGGAGTGAAATGGGGGAATGACATGGAGGGTGGAAATAGAGGACTGACATGGAGGAGGGACATGGAGGAGTGACATTCTGGATTTAAATTCTGGAGTGACATTCTGGAGTGACATGGGGGAGCGACATTCTAGAGTGACTCGGAGGAGGAACATGTAGGAGCAGCATGGAGGATCAACATGGAAGATCAACATGGAGCAGTGACATGGAGGATTGACAAAGTGTAGTGACAAGGAGGAGAAACATGCTGGATCGAAATGGAGGATTGACATGGAGCAGTGACAGGGCGAATCAGCAAAGAGGATTGATAAGGTGGAGTGACATGGCGGAGGGACATGGATGAGTGACATGGAGGAGTGACATGGAAGAGCAACATGGAATAGTTATATGGAAGACATATAGAAGTGACATGGAGGAGTCACATGGAGTAGCAACATGGAAGAGTGACTTGGAGGAGTGACATAAAGGAGTGACATGGAGTAGCTACATGGAGTAGCTACATGGGGTAGCTACATGGAGGAGTGACATGGAGGAGTGACATGGAGAAGTGACAGGGCAGATCAGCAAGGAGGATTGATATGGTGGAGTGACATGGTGGAGTGACATGGAGGAGCAACATGGAGGAGCAACATGGAGGAGTTACATGGAGGAGTTTCATTGAGGAGTGACATGGAGGGGTGACATGGAGGAGTGAGAAGTTGGAGTGATATGGAGTTGTAACATGGAGGAGTTACATAGAGGAGTGACATGGAGGAGTGCCATGTAGGAATGACATGGAGTAGTGACATGGAGGATCGACATAGAGGAGTGACATGGAGGAGCGACAAGGAGGAGTGTCATAGAGGAGTGACATTGAGGACTAAGGAAGAGTGACATAGAGGAGTGACATGGAGGAGCTTCATGGAGGAGTGACATGGAGGAGTGACATTTAGGAGTGACATGGCGGATCGACATGGAGGAGTGACATTGAGTAGTAATATGGAGGAGTGAGAAGGAGGAGTGACATGGAGGAGTTACATGGAGGAGTGACATAGAGGAGTGACATGGAGGAGTGACATTGAGGAGTGACATGAAGGAGGAGTGACATGGAGGAGTGACATAGAGGAGTGATGTGGAGGAGCGACAAGGAGGAGTGACATAGAGGAGTGACATGGAGGAGTGACATTGAGGAGCAAGGAAGAGTAACATGGAGGAGTGACATGGAGGAGTGACATGTTGGAGTTTCATGGAGGAGGAGTGACATGGAGGAGTGACATAGAGGAGTGATGTGGAGTAGCGACATGGAGGAGTGACATGGAGGAGCGACATGGAGAAGTGACATGGAGCGACACGGTCGAGTGACATGGAAGACATGGAGGAGTGACATGGAGGATCGACATTGAGTAGTTACATGGAGGAGTGACAAGAAGGAGCAACATGTAGGAGTAACATGAAGGAGCGACATGGAGGAGTGAGATGGGGGAGTGAAATGGACGAGCGACATGGAGGAGTGAGATGGGGGAGTCACATGGAGGAGTGACAAGGAGGAGCGACATGTAGGAGTAACATGAAGGACCTACATGGAGGAGCGACAGGGAGGAGTGACATGGAGGAGCGACATGGCGCAGTGACATGGAGGAGTGACAAGGAAGATAGGGAGGAATGACACGTAGGAGCGACAAGGAGGTGTGAAATAGAGCATCGACATGGAGGAGTGACATGGAGGAGGGACATGGAGGAATGACATTCTGGAGTGACATTCTGGAGGGACATTCTGGAGTGATATTCTGGAGGGAAATTCTGGACTGACATGGAGGAGTGACTTGGAGGATGGACAGAGAGGTTTGACATGGAGGAGGGACATGGAGGAGTGACATTCTGGAGTGAAATGGGGGAATGACATGGAGGGTGGAAATAGAGGACTGACATGGAGGAGGGACATGGAGGAGTGACATTCTGGATTTAAATTCTGGAGTGACATTCTGGAGTGACATGGGGGAGCGACATTCTAGAGTGACTCGGAGGAGGAACATGTAGGAGCAGCATGGAGGATCAACATGGAAGATCAACATGGAGCAGTGACATGGAGGATTGACAAAGTGTAGTGACAAGGAGGAGAAACATGCTGGATCGAAATGGAGGATTGACATGGAGCAGTGACAGGGCGAATCAGCAAAGAGGATTGATAAGGTGGAGTGACATGGCGGAGGGACATGGATGAGTGACATGGAGGAGTGACATGGAAGAGCAACATGGAATAGTTATATGGAAGACATATAGAAGTGACATGGAGGAGTCACATGGAGTAGCAACATGGAAGAGTGACTTGGAGGAGTGACATAAAGGAGTGACATGGAGTAGCTACATGGAGTAGCTACATGGGGTAGCTACATGGAGGAGTGACATGGAGGAGTGACATGGAGAAGTGACAGGGCAGATCAGCAAGGAGGATTGATATGGTGTAGTGACATGGCGGAGGGACGTGGGTAAGTGACATGGAGGAGTGACATGGAGTAGCGACATGGAGGAGTGACATGGAGGAGTGAGTTGGAGTAGTGACATGGAGGAGTGACATGGAGGAGTCACATGGAGTAGCGACATGGAGGAGTGACATTGAGGAGCAAGGAAGAGTGACATGGAGGAGTGACATGGAGGAGTGACATGTTGGAGTGATATGTAGGAGTGACATAGAGGAGTGATGTGGAGCAGCGAAATCGAGAATTGACTAGGAGGAGCGACATGGGGGAGTGACATGGAGGAGTTTCATTGAGGAGTGACATGGAGGGGTGACATGGAGGAGTGAGAAGTTGGAGTGATATGGAGTTGTAACATGGAGGAGTTACATAGAGGAGTGACATGGAGGAGTGACATGGAGGAGTTTCATGGAGGAGTGACATGGAGGAGTGCCATGTAGGAATGACATGGAGTAGTGACATGGAGGAGCGACAAGGAGGAGTGACATAGAGGAGTGACATGGAGGAGTGACATTGAGGACTAAGGAAGAGTGACATAGAGGAGTGACATGGAGGAGCTTCATGGAGGAGTGACATGGAAGAGTGACATTTAGGAGTGACATGGCGGATTGACATGGAGGTGTGACATTGAGTAGTAATATGGAGGAGTGAGAAGGAGGAGTGACATGGAGGAGTGACATGGAGGAGTGACATAGAGGAGTGACATGGCGGAGTGACATTGAGGAGTGACATGAAGGAGGAGTGACATGGAGGAGTGACATAGAGGAGTGATGTGGAGGAGCGACAAGGAGGAGTGACATAGAGGAGTGACATGGAGGAGTGACATTGAGGAGCAAGGAAGAGTAACATGGAGGAGTGACATGGAGGAGTGACATGTTGGAGTTTCATGGAGGAGGAGTGACATGGAGGAGTGACATAGAGGAGTGATGTGGAGTAGCGAAATGGAGGAGTGACATGGAGGAGCGACATGGAGGAGTGACATGGAGGAGTATCATTGAAGTGCGACAAGGAGGAGTGACATGTAGGAGTGACATTGAGGAGCAATGAAGAGTGACATGGAGGAGTGACATGGAGGAGTGACATGGAGGAGTGACATGGAGGATCAACATGTAGGATAGACATGGAGGATTGAAATGGAGGAGTGACATAGAGGAGTGACATGGAGGATTGACATTGAGGAGCAAGGAATAGTGACATGGAGTAGTGACATGGAGGAGCTTCATGGAGGAGTGACATCGAGGAGTGACTTGTAGGAGTGACATAGAGGATTGATGTGGAGGAGTGACATGGAGGAGTGACATGGAGTAGCTACATGGAGTAGCTACATGGGGTAGCTACATGGAGGAGTGACATGGAGGAGTGACATGGAGAAGTGACAGGGCAGATCAGCAAGGAGGATTGATATGGTGGAGTGACATGGTGGAGTGACAGGGCGGATCATCAAGGAGGATTGATCTGGTGTAGTGACATGGCGGAGGGACGTGGATAAGTGACATGGAGGAGTGACATGGAGTAGCGACATGGAGGAGTGACATGGAGGAGTGAGTTGGAATAGTGACATGGAGGAGTGACATGGAGGAGTTACATGGAGTAGCGACATGGAGGAGTGACATTGAGGAGCAAGGAAGAGTAACATGGAGGAGTGACATGGAGGAGTGACAGGGCGGATCATCAAGGAGGTTTGATCTGGTGTAGTGACATGGCGGAGGGATGTGGATAAGTGACATGGAGGAGTGACATGGAGTAGCGACATGGAGGAGTGACATGGAGGAGTGAGTTGGAATAGTGACATGGAGGAGTGACATGGAGGAGTTACATGGAGTAGCGACATGGAGGAGTGACATTGAGGAGCAAGGAAGAGTAACATGGAGGAGTGACATGGAGGAGTGACATGTTGGAGTGATATGTAGGAGTGACATAGAGGAGTGATGTGGAGCAGCGAAATCGAGAATTGACGAGGAGGAGCGACATGGAGGAGTGACATGGAGGAGTTTCATTGAGGAGTGACATGGAAGGGTGACATGGAGGAGTGAGAAGTTGGAGTGATATGTAGTTGAAACATGGAGGAGTTACATAGAGGAGTGACATGGAGGAGTTACATAGAGGAGTTTCATGGAGGAGTGACATGGAGGAGTGCCATGTAGGAATGACATGGAGTAGTGACATGGAGGATCGACATAGAGGAGTGACATGGAGGAGCGACAAGGAGGAGTGACATAGAGGAGTGACATGGAGGAGTGACATTGAGGACTAAGGAAGAGTGACATAGAGGAGTGACATGGAGGAGCTTCATGGAGGAGTGACATGGAGGAGTGACATGAAGGAGGAGTGACATGGAGGAGTGACATAGAGGAGTGATGTGGAGGAGCGACAAGGAGGAGTGACATAGAGGAGTGACATCGAGGAGTGACATTGAGGAGCAAGGAAGAGTAACATGGAGGAGTGACATGGAGGAGTGACATGGAGGAGTTTCATGGAGGAGGAGTGACATGGAGGAGTGACATAGAGGAGTGATGTGGAGTAGCGACATGGAGGAGTGACATGGAGGAGCGACATGGAGGAGTGACATGGAGGAGTATCATTGAAGTGCGACAAGGAGGAGTGACATGGAGGAGTGACATTGAGGAGCAATGAAGAGTGACATGGAGGAGTGACATGGAGGAGTGACATGGAGGAGTGACATGGAGGATCAACATGTAGGATAGACATGGAGGATTGATATGGAGGAGTGACATAGAGGAGTGACATGGAGGATTGACATTGAGGAGCAAGGAAGAGTGACATGGAGTAGTGACATGGAGGAGCTTCATGGAGGAGTGACATGGAGGAGTGACTTGTAGGAGTGACATAGAGGATTGATGTGGAGGAGTTTCATGGAGTAGTGATATGGAGGAGTGAGAAGGAGTGATGACATGGAGGAGTGACATGGAGGAGTGACATAGAGAAGTGACATGGAGGAGTGACATTGAGGAGCAAGGAAGATTGACATAGAGGAGTGACATGTAGGAGCTTCATGGAGGAGTGATATGGAGGAGTAACATGTAGGAGTGACATTGAGGAGTGAGATGGGGGAGTTACATGGAGGAGTGACAAGGAGGAGCGACATGTAGGAGTAACATGAAGGATCTACATGGAGGAGCGACATGGAGGAGTGAGATGGGGGAGTGACATGGACGAGCGACATGGAGGAGTGAGATGGGGGAGTTACATGGAGGAGTGACAAGGAGGAGCGACATGTAGGAGTAACATGAAGGATCTACATGGAGGAGCGACATGGAGGAGTGAGATGGGGGAGTGACATGGAGGAGCGACATGGAGGAGTGAGATGGGGGAGTCACATGGAGGAGTGACAAGGAGGAGCGACATGTAGGAGTAACATGAAGGATCTACATGGAGAAGCGACAAGGAGGAGTGACATGGAGGAATCGACATGGCGCAGTGACATGGAGGAGTGACAAGGAAGATAGGGAGGAATGACACGTAGGAGCGACAAGGAGGTGTGAAATAGAGCATCGACATGGAGGAGTGACATGGAGGAGGGACATGGAGGAATGACATTCTGGAGTGACATTCTGGAGGGACATTCTGGAGTGATATTCTGGAGGGAAATTCTGGACTGACATGGAGGAGTGACTTGGAGGATGGACAGAGAGGTTTGACATGGAGGAGGGACATGGAGGAGTGACATTCTGGAGTGAAATGGGGGATTGACATGGAGGGTGGAAATAGAGGATTGACATGGAGGAGGGACATGGAGGAGTGACATTCTGGATTTAAATTCTGGAGTGAAATTCTGGAGTGACATGGAGGAGCGACATTCTAGAGTGACTCGGAGGAGGAACATGTAGGAGCAGCATGGAGGATCAACATGGAAGATCAACATGGAGCAGTGACATGGAATATTGACAAAGTGTAGTGACAAGGAGGAGAAACATGCTGGATCGAAATGGAGGATTGACATGGAGCAGTGACAGGGCGAATCAGCAAAGAGGATTGATAAGGTGGAGTGACATGGCGGAGGGACATGGAATAGTTATATGGAAGACATATAGAAGTGACATGGAGGAGTCACATGGAGTAGCAACATGGAAGAGTGACTTGGAGGAGTGACATAAAGGAGTGACATGGAGGAGTGACATGGAGGAGTGACATGGAGTAGCTACATGGAGTAGCTACATGGGGTAGCTACATGGAGGAGTGACATGGAGGAGTGACATGGAGAAGTGACAGGGCCGATCAGAAAGGAGGATTGATATGGTGTAGTGACATGGCGGAGGGATGTGGATAAGTGACATGGAGGAGTGACATGGAGTAGCGACATGGAGGAGTGACATGGAGGAGTGAGTTGGAGTAGTGACATGGAGGAGTGACATGGAGGAGTCACATGGAGTAGCGACATGGAGGAGTGACATTGAGGAGCAAGGAAGAGTAACATGGAGGAGTGACATGGAGGAGTGACATGTTGGAGTGATATGTAGGAGTGACATAGAGGAGTGATGTGGAGCAGCGAAATCGAGAATTGACTAGGAGGAGCGACATGGAGGAGTGACATGGAGGAGTTTCATTGAGGAGTGACATGGAGGGGTGACATGGAGGAGTGAGAAGTTGGAGTGATATGGAGTTGTAACATGGAGGAGTTACATAGAGGAGTGACATGGAGGAGTGACATGGAGGAGTTTCATGGAGGAGTGACATGGGGGAGTGCCATGTAGGAATGACATGGAGTAGTGACATGGAGGAGCGACAAGGAGGAGTGACATAGAGGAGTGACATGGAGGAGTGACATTGAGGACTAAGGAAGAGTGACATAGAGGAGTGACATGGAGGAGCTTCATGGAGGAGTGACATGGAAGAGTGACATTTAGGAGTGACATGGCGGATCGACATGGAGGAGTGACATTGAGTAGTAATATGGAGGAGTGAGAAGGAGGATTGACATGGAGGAGTGACATGGAGGAGTGACATAGAGGAGTGACATGGAGGAGTGACATTGAGGAGTGACATGAAGGAGGAGTGACATGGAGGAGTGACATAGAGGAGTGATGTGGAGGAGCGACAAGGAGGAGTGACATAGAGGAGTGACATGGAGGAGTGATGTGGAGGAGCGACAAGGAGGAGTGACATAGAGGAGTGACATGGAGGAGTGACATTGAGGAGCAAGGAAGAGTAACATGGAGGAGTGACATGGAGGAGTGACATTCTAGAGTGAAATGGGGGAATGACATGGAGGGTGGAAATAGAGGATTGACATGGAGGAGGGACATTCTAGAGTGAAATGGGGGAATGACATGGAGGGTGGAAATAGAGGATTGACATGGAAGAGTGACATGGAGGAGCGACATTGAAAATCGACATGGAGGAGTAACATGTTGGATCCACATGGAGGAATGACTTGGAGGATCGACATGGAGGAGCGACATTGAGGATCGACAATGAGGAGCGACATTGAGGAGCGACATGGAAGAGCGACACGGAGGAGCTACATGGAGGAGCGACATCACGGAGCGACATGGAGGTCTGACAACGAGGAGGTACATTCTGGAGGGACAGGGTGTAGCGACATTCTGGAGTGACATGGTGGAGCGACATTCTGGAGTGACATGCAAGATCGACATGGAGGAGTAACATGTAGGATCTAAATGGAGGAGTGACATGGAGGAGTGATATGGAGCAGCAAGTAGGAGCGACATGGAGGATCGACATGAATAAGTGACATGGAGGAGCGACACGGTAGAGTGACATGGAAGATATGGAGGAGTGACATGGAGGAGCAACATGGAGTATCGACATGGAGGATCGACATGGAGGAGCGATATCAAGCAGTGACATGGAGGAGTGACATGGAGAAGCAACATGGAGGATCGACATGGCGGATTTACATGCAGGACTGTCATGGAATATAGGGAGGTGTGACATGGAGGGGCGACATGGAGGAGTGACAAGGAGGAGTGATATGAAGGATCAACATAGAGGATTGACATGGAGGAGGGACATGGAGGAGTGACGTTCTGGAGTTAAATTCTGGAGAGACATTCTGGAGTGACATGGAGGAGCGGCATTCTGGGGTGACATGGAGGAGATACATGGAGGAGTGATATGGAGGAGCAGGGACGAGAGACATAGAGGATCGACATGGAATAGTCACATGGAGGAGCAACACGGAGGAGTGACATGGAACACATGGTGGAGTGACATTGAGGATCGACATTGAGGATCGAAATGGAGGATTGACATGAAACAGTGACATGGAGGAGTGACATGGAAGTGTGTTATGGAGGAGTGACATGGCGGATCGACATGGAGGAGTGACATGGAGGAGCGACATGGATAAGTGACATGGAGGAGCGACATGGCGGAGTGACATAGATTAGTAACATGGAGGATTGACGTGGAAGACAGGGAGGAGTGACATGGAGGAGCGAAATAGAGGATCAACATGGTTGAGTGACATGGAGAAGGGACATGGAGGAGTGAAATTCTGGAGTGACAATCTTGAGGGACATGCTGGAGTGACATGGAGGAATAACATGGAGGATTGACGTGGAAGACAGGGAGGAGTGACATGGAGGAGCGAAATAGAGGATCAACATGGAGTATCGACATGGAGTATCGACATGGAGGAGTGACATGAAGGATCGACATTGAGGAGTGGCATGGAGGAGCGACATGGAAGAGCGACATGGTGGATCTACATGGAGAAAAGACATCACGGAGCGCCATGGAAGACTGACAACGAGGAGGTACAATCTGGAGGAACATGGTGGAGCGATCTTCTGGAGTGACATGGAGGAGTAACATGTGGGATCTAAATGGAGGAGTGATATGTAGGATCGACATGGAGGATCGACAACGGGGACCGACATTGAGGAGCAACATGGAGGACTGACATGGAGGATCAACATGGAGGAGTCGACATGGAGTAATGACAAGGCGGACTGACATGGGGGAGTGACATCCTACAGTTAAATTCTGGGTTGAAATTCTGGAGTGACATGTAGGATCTACATGGAGGATTGACATGGAGGATCAACATGGAGGAGCGACATAGAGGATCGACATGGAGGAGTATCAAGGTTGATCGACATGGAGAAGTGACATGGAGGAGTGACATGGTAGAGATGGAGGAGTGACATGGAGGAGAGACATGGAAGATCGACATGGAGGATCGACATGGAGGAGTGACATTCTGGAGTTAAATCTGGATTGACATGGAGGAGCGACATTCATGTCACTACATGGAGGAGCGATATGGATGAGCAAGGAGGAGTGACATGGAGGATCGACATGGAGGAGCGACATCAAGCAGTGACATGGAGGAGTGACATTCTGGAGTTAAATCTGCAGCGAAATTCTGGAGTGACATGGAGGAGCGACATTTTGGAGTGACATGGAGTAGCGACATGGAGGAGTGACATGGTGGAGCAACATGGAGGATCGAAATGGAGGATCGATGTGGAGGAGTAACAAGGAGGAGCGACATGGAGGATCGACATGGAGGAGCTACATCAAGCAGTGACATGGAGGAGTGACATTCTGGAGTTTAATCTGGAGTGATATTCTGGAGTGACATGGAGGAGCGACATTCTGGAATGACATGGAGGAGCGAAATAGAGGATCAACATGGAGTATCGTCATGGAGTATCGACATGGAGGAGTGACATGAAGGATCGACATTGAGGAGTGGAATGGTGGAGCGATATGGGGGATTGACATGGAGGAGTGATATGGAGGATCGACATGGAAGAGTGACATGGAGGAGCGACATTGAAAATCGACATGGAGGAGTAACATGTTGGATCCACATGGAGGAATGACTTGGAGGATCGACATGGAGGAGCGACATTGAGGATCGACAATGAGGAGCGACATTGAGGAGCGACATGGAAGAGCGACACGGAGGAGCTACATGGAGGAGCGACATCACGGAGCGACATGGAGGTCTGACAACGAGGAGGTACATTCTGGAGGGACAGGGTGTAGCGACATTCTGGAGTGACATGGAGGAGCGACATTCTGGAGTGACATGCAAGATCGACATGGAGGAGTAACATGTAGGATCTAAATGGAGGAGTGACATGGAGGAGTGATATGGAGCAGCAAGGAGGAGCGACATGGAGGATCGACATGAATAAGTGACATGGAGGAGCGACACGGTAGAGTGACATGGAAGATATGGAGGAGTGACATGGAGGAGCAACATGGAGTATCGACATGGAGGATCGACATGGAGGAGCGATATCAAGCAGTGACATGGAGGAGTGACATTCTGGAGTTAAATCTGGAGCGAAATTCTGGAGTGACATGGAGGAGCGACATTCTGGAGTGACATGGAGTAGCGACATGGAGGAGTGAAATGGTGTAGCAACATGGAGGATCGAAATGGAGGATCGATGTGGAGGAGTAACAAGGAGGAGCGACATTAAGGATCGACATGGAGGAGCGACATCAAGCAGTGACATGGAGGAGTGACATTCTGGAGTTTAATCTGGAGTTATATTCTGTAGTGACATGGAGGAGCGACATTCTGGAGTGACATGGAGTAGCGACATGGATGAGTGATATGGAGGAGCAAGGTGGAGCCACATGGAGGATCGACATGGAGGATCGAAATGGAGCAGCGACATGGAGGAGTGACATGGAGAAGCAACATGGAGGATCGACATGGCGGATTTACATGCAGGACTGTCATGGAATATAGGGAGGTGTGACATGGAGGGGCGACATGGAGGAGTGACAAGGAGGAGTGATATGAAGGATCAACATAGAGGATTGACATGGAGGAGGGACATGGAGGAGTGACGTTCTGGAGTTAAATTCTGGAGAGACATTCTTGAGTGACATGGAGGAGCGGCATTCTGGGGTGACATGGAGGAGATACATGGAGGAGTGATATGGAGGAGCAGGGACGAGAGACATAGAGGATCGACATGGAATAGTCACATGGAGGAGCAACACGGAGGAGTGACATGGAACACATGGTGGAGTGACATTGAGGATCGACATTGAGGATCGAAATGGAGGATTGACATGAAACAGTGACATGGAGGAGTGACATGGAAGTGTGTTATGGAGGAGTGACATGGCAGATCGACATGGAGGAGTGACATGGAGGAGCGACATGGATAAGTGACATGGAGGAGCGACATGGCGGAGTGACATAGATTAGTAACATGGAGGATTGACGTGGAAGACAGGGAGGAGTGACATGGAGGAGCGAAATAGAGGATCAACATGGTTGAGTGACATGGAGAAGGGACATGGAGGAGTGAAATTCTGGAGTGACAATCTTGAGGGACATGCTGGAGTGACATGGAGGAATAACATGGAGGATTGACGTGGAAGACAGGGAGGAGTGACATGGAGGAGCGAAATAGAGGATCAACATGGAGTATCGACATGGAGTATCGACATGGAGGAGTGACATGAAGGATCGACATTGAGGAGTGGCATGGAGGAGCGACATGGAAGAGCGACATGGTGGATCTACATGGAGAAAAGACATCACGGAGCGACATGGAAGACTGACAACGAGGAGGTACAATCTGGAGGAACATGGTGGAGCGATCTTCTGGAGTGACATGGAGGAGTAACATGTGGGATCTAAATGGAGGAGTGATATGTAGGATCGACATGGAGGATCGACAACGGGGACCGACATTGAGGAGCAACATGGAGGACTGACATGGAGGATCAACATGGAGGAGTCGACATGGAGTAATGACAAGGCGGACTGACATGGGGGAGTGACATCCTACAGTTAAATTCTGGGTTGAAATTCTGGAGTGACATGTAGGATCTACATGGAGGATTGACATGGAGGATCAACATGGAGGAGCGACATAGAGGATCGACATGGAGGAGTATCAAGGTTGATCGACATGGAGAAGTGACATGGAGGAGTGACATGGTAGAGATGGAGGAGTGACATGGAGGAGAGACATGGAAGATCGACATGGAGGATCGACATGGAGGAGTGACATTCTGGAGATAAATCTGGATTGACATGGAGGAGCGACATTCATGTCACTACATGGAGGAGCGATATGGATGAGCAAGGAGGAGTGACATGGAGGATCGACATGGAGGAGCGACATCAAGCAGTGACATGGAGGAGTGACATTCTGGAGTTAAATCTGCAGCGAAATTCTGGAGTGACATGGAGGAGCGACATTTTGGAGTGACATGGAGTAGCGACATGGAGGAGTGACATGGTGGAGCAACATGGAGGATCGAAATGGAGGATCGATGTGGAGGAGTAACAAGGAGGAGCGACATGGAGGATCGACATGGAGGAGCTACATCAAGCAGTGACATGGAGGAGTGACATTCTAGAGTTTAATCTGGAGTGATATTCTGGAGTGACATGGAGGAGCGACATTCTGGAGTGACATGGAGTAGCGACATGGTGGAGTGATATGGTGGAGCAAGGTGGAGCCACATGGAGGATCGACATGGACAATCGACATGGAGGAGTGACATTGAGGAGTGATATTAAGGAGTGACATGGAGAAGTGACATGGAGGAGGGACATTCTGGATTGACATGGAGTAGCGATATCGAGGAGTGACATGGAGCAGCAAGGCTGAGCGACTTGGTGGATCGACATGGAGGAGTGACATAGAGTAGCAACTTTGAAGAGTGACATGGAGGATCGACATGGAGATGCGACATGGAGAGACATCTAGGATCTACATGGAGGAGCAACATGAAGGAGTGACATGGCGGAGAGACATTGAGGAAAGACATGGATAAGTGACATAGAGGATCGACATGGAGCAGTGATATGAAGGAGTGACATGGAGGATAGACATGGAGAAGAGACATCTAGGATCTATATGGAGGAGCAAAATGGAGGAGTGACATGGTGGAGAGACATTGAGGAAAGACATGGATAATTGACATGGAGGATCGACATGGAGCAGTGATATGAAGTAGTGACATGGAGGATAGACATGGAGGAGAGACATCTAGGATCTACATGGAGGAGCAACATGGAGGAGTGACATGGAGGAGAAACATTGTTGATCGACATGGAGGACTGAAATGGAAAAGCTACATGGAGAAGGGACATAGAGGAGCGACATTGAGAATCGACATGGAGGAGTGACATTCAGGAGTGACATTAAGGAGTGACATGGAGAAGTGACATGGAGGATGGACATGGAGGAGGGATATTCTGGATTTACATGGAGTAGCGACATCGAGGAGTGACATGCAGGAGCAAGGATGAGAGACATGGAGGAGCGACATGTAGGTTCTACATGGAGGATCGAAATGGAGCATTGACATGGAGGAGTGACATGTAGGATCGACATGCAGGGGTGACATGGAGGAGTGACATGGAGGCGTGTCATGGAAGACATGGAGTAGTGACATGGAGGAGTGACATGGAAGATCGACATAGAGGAGTGACAAGGAAGACATGGAGGAGTGAAATGGATGATAGACATGGAGAAGTGACATGGATGACCGACACGTAGGAGCGACATGGAGGAGCGACATGGAGGAGTGACATGGAGGAGCGACAAGGTGGAGTGACATGGATGATCGACATGGAGGATTGACATGGAGGATTGATATGGAGGAGTGACATGGAGGAGCGACATGGAGGAGTGACATGGAGGAGCGACAAGGAGGAGTGACATGGATGATCGACATGGAGGAGCGACATGGAGGATTGATATGGAGGAGTGACATGGAGGAGCGACATGGAGGATTGATATGGAGGAGCGACATGGAGGAGCGACATGGAGGAGTGACATGTGGGAGAAACATAGAAAAGTTACATGGAGGAGCTACATGTGTTGACATGTTTCGACATGGAGGAGTGACATGGAGAATCGACATTGAGCAGTGACATGGAGGAGTGACAAAGAGGAGCGACATGGAGGAGTGAAATGGAGGAGTGACATTTTGCAGGGACATTCTGGAGGGACATTTAGTAGTGACATTGATGAGAGATATGGAGGGTTGACATAGAGGAGTAACATGAAGGATCTACATGGAGGAGCTACATGGAGGAGGTACATAGGGGAGTGACATGGAAGACATGGAGCAGTGAAATGGAGGAGCAACATGGAGGACCGACATGGAGGAGTGACATGGAGGAGTGACATGGAGGATCGACATGGAGGAGCGACATGGAGGAGAAAACATAGAAGAGTTACATGGAGGAGCTACATGAGGAGCAACATCACGGAGCGACTTGGAGGACTGACATGGTGGAATGACATTCTGGAGGGATATGGAGGAGCGACATTGTGGAGTGACATGGGTGAGCGACATTCTGGAGTGACATGGAGGAGCGAAATGGAAGATTGACATGGAGGAGTAAAATGTAGGATCTACATGGAGGAGTTACATGGAGGATAGACATGGAGGAGCGTCATTAAGGAGGGACATGGAGGAGTGAGATGAGGGAGGGACATGGAAGACAAGGAGGAGCGACATGGATGAATGACATGGAGTACTGACATTCTGGAGGGACTTTCTGGATTGACATGAGGAGCAACATTCTGGAGTGACATTGAGGAGCTAAATGGAGGATCGACATGGAAGATCGACATTCTAGAGTGACATGGAGGAGTGACATTAAAGACATGGAGTAGTGACATGGAGGATCGACATTGAGTAGTGACATGGAGGACTGACAAAGAGGATCAACAAGGATTAGTGACATGGAGCAGTGACATGGAGGAGAGACATGGACGATCGACATGGAAGAGTCACATGGAAGATCGACATGGAGGAGTTACATGGAGGAGGGACATGTAGTATTGACATGGAGGAGTTACATAGAGGAGTGACATGGAAGGAAGGGAGGAGTGACATGGAGGAGCAACATGGAGGAGCGAAAATGAGGATTGACATGGAGGAGTGACATGGAGGAGGGACATGGTGGAGTGACATTAAGGAGTGACATTCTGGAGGGACATTCTGGAGTGACATGGAGTTGCGACATGGAGGAGCGACATGGAGGTGTAACATTCGAGAGTTAAATTCTGTAGTGACATTCTGGAGTGACAAGGAGGAGCCATATTCTGGAGTGACATAGAAGAATGACATGGAGGATAAACATGGAGGAGTGACTAGGAGGAGCAACATTCTGGAGTGACATGGAGGAGTGAAATAGAGGAGCGAAATGGATGATCGACATGGAGGAGTGACAAGGAGGAGCGACATAGTATAGTTAAATAGAGGAGCTACATGAGGACCAAAATCACAGAGCGACTTGGAGGACTGACATGGAGGAATTACAATCTGGAGGGACATGGAGGAGCAACATTCTGGAGTGACATGGAGGAGCGACATTCTGGAGTGACATTCTGGAGTGACATGGCGGAGCGACACGGTGGAGTGACATGGGAGATATGGAGGAGTGACATGGTGGATCAACATTGAGTAGGTATATGGAGGAGTGACAAGGAGGAGCGACATGGAGGAGCGACATGGTGGAGTGACATGGAGGAGTGACGTGGAAGACAGGGAGGAATGACATGAAGGAGCGCAATAGAGGATCGACATGGAGCAGTGACATGGAGGAGGGACATGGTGGAGTAACAATCTGGAGTTAAATTCTGGTTTGACATTCTGGAGTGACATGGAGAAGCAACATTCTGGAGTGACATGGAGGAATGACATGGAGGAGTGATATGGAGGAGCAAGGAGGAGCGACATGGAGGATCGACATGAATAAGTGACATGGAGGACCGACACGGTGGAGTGAAATGGAAGATATGGTGGAGTGACATGGAGGAGCAACATGGAGTATCGACATGGAGGATAAACATTGAGGAGTGACTTGGAGGAGCGACATTCTGGAGTGACATGGAGTAGTGAAATAGAGGAGCGACATGGAGCATCGACATGGAAGAGTGACATGGGGGATCGACATTGAGGAGTGGAATGGAGGAGCGACATGGAGGATTGACATGGAGGAGTGGCATAGAGGATCGACATGGAAGAGCGACATGGAGGAGCCACATCACGGAGCGACATGGAAGACTGACAACAAGGAGGTACATTCTTGAGGAACATGGTGGAGCGACATTCTGGAGTGACATGGAGGAGCGACATTCTTGAGTGACATGGAGGAGCGCAATAGAGGATCGATATGGAGCAGTGACATGGAGGAGGGACACGGAGTAGTAACAATCTGGAGTTAAATTCTGGAGTGAAATTCTGGAGTGACATGGAGGACCGACATTCTGGAGTGACATGGAGGAATGACATGGAGGAGTGATATGGAGGAGCAAAGAGGAGCGACATGGAGGATCGATATGCATATGTGACATGGAGGAGCGACATGGTGGATCGACATGAAGTAGTGACATGGAGGATCGACATTGAGGAGTGGAATGGAGGAGCGACATGGAGGTTTGACATGGAGGAGTGACATGGAGGATCGACATGGAAGAGTGACATGGAGGAGTGAAATGGAGGAGCGAAATGGAGGATCGACATGGAGGAGTGACATGGAGGATCGACATTGAGGAGTGGAATGGAGGAGAGACATCACAGAGGGACATGGAGGATCGACATTGATGAGTGGAATGGAGGAGCGACATGGAGGATTGACATGGAGGAGTGACATGGGGGATCGACATGGAGGAGAGACATCACGGAGGGACATAGAAGACTGACAACGAGGAGGTACATTCTGGAGGAACATGGTGGAGCAACATTCTGGAGTGACATGGTGGAGCGACATTCTGGAGTGACATGGAGGAGCGATATGGAAGATCGACATGGAGGAGTAACATGTAGGATCAACATGGAGGAGCGACATTGAGGATCGACAATGAGGAGCGACATTGAGGAGCGACATGGAGGACTGACATGGAGGATCAACAAGGAGGAGTGAAATGGAGGAGTGACATGGAGGAGCGACATTGAAAATCGACATGGAGGAGTAACATGTTGGATCCACATGGAGGAATGACTTGGAGGATCGACATGGAGGAGCGACATTGAGGATCGACAATGAGGAGCGACATTGAGGAGCGACATGGAAGAGCGACACGGAGGAGCTACATGGAGGAGGGACATCACGGAGCGACATGGAGGTCTGACAACGAGGAGGTACATTCTGGAGGGACAGGGTGTAGCGACATTCTGGAGTGACATGGAGGAGCGACATTCTGGAGTGACATGCAAGATCGACATGGAGGAGTAACATGTAGGATCTAAATGGAGGAGTGACATGGAGGAGTGATATGGAGCAGCAAGGAGGAGCGACATGGAGGATCGACATGAATAAGTGACATGGAGGAGCGACACGATAGAGTGACATGGAAGATATGGAGGAGTGACATGGAGGAGCAACATGGAGTATCGACATGGAGGATCGACATGGAGGAGCGATATCAAGCAGTGACATGGAGGAGTGACATTCTGGAGTTAAATCTGGAGCGAAATTCTGGAGTGACATGGAGGAGCGACATTCTGGAGTGACATGGAGTAGCGACATGGAGGAGTGACATGGTGTAGCAACATGGAGGATCGAAATGGAGGATCGATGTGGAGGAGTAACAAGGAGGAGCGACATTAAGGATCGACATGGAGGAGCGACATCAAGCAGTGACATGGAGGAGTGACATTCTGGAGTTTAATCTGGAGTTATATTCTGTAGTGACATGGAGGAGCGACATTCTGGAGTGACATGGAGTAGCGACATGGATGAGTGATATGGAGGAGCAAGGTGGAGCCACATGGAGGATCGACATGGAGGATCGAAATGGAGCAGCGACATGGAGGAGTGACATGGAGAAGCAACATGGAGGATCGACATGGCGGATTTACATGCAGGACTGTCATGGAATATAGGGAGGTGTGACATAGAGGGGCGACATGGAGGAGTCACAAGGAGGAGTGATATGAAGGATCAACATAGAGGATTGACATGGAGGAGGGACATGGAGGAGTGACGTTCTGGAGTTAAATTCTGGAGAGACATTCTGGAGTGACATGGAGGAGCGGCATTCTGGGGTGACATGGAGGAGATACATGGAGGAGTGATATGGAGGAGCAGGGACGAGAGACATAGAGGATCGACATGGAATAGTCACATGGAGGAGCAACACGGAGGAGTGACATGGAACACATGGTGGAGTGACATTGAGGATCGACATTGAGGATCGAAATGGAGGATTGACATGAAACAGTGACATGGAGGAGTGACATGGAAGTGTGTTATGGAGGAGTGACATGGCGAATCGACATGGAGGAGTGACATGGAGGAGCGACATGGATAAGTGACATGGAGGAGCGACATGGCGGAGTGACATAGATTAGTAACATGTAGGATTGACGTGGAAGACAGGGAGGAGTGACATGGAGGAGCGAAATAGAGGATCAACATGGTTGAGTGACATGGAGAAGGGACATGGAGGAGTGAAATTCTGTAGTGACAATCTTGAGGGACATGCTGGAGTGACATGGAGGAATAACATGGAGGATTGACGTGGAAGACAGGGAGGAGTGACATGGAGGAGCGAAATAGAGGATCAACATGGAGTATCGACATGGAGTATCGACATGGAGGAGTGACATGAAGGATCGACATTGAGGAGTGGCATGGAGGAGTGACATGGAAGAGCGACATGGAGGATCTACATGGAGAAAAGACATCACGGAGCGACATGGAAGACTGACAACGAGGAGGTACAATCTGGAGGAACATGGTGGAGCGATCTTCTGGAGTGACATGGAGGAGTAACATGTGGGATCTAAATGGAGGAGTGATATGTAGGATCGACATGGAGGATCGACAACGGGGACCGACATTGAGGAGCAACATGGAGGACTGACATGGAGGATCAACATGGAGGAGTCGACATGGAGTAATGACAAGGCGGACTGACATGGGGGAGTGACATCCTACAGTTAAATTCTGGTTTGAAATTCTGGAGTGACATGTAGGATCTACATGGAGGATTGACATGGAGGATCAACATGGAGGAGCGACATAGAGGATCGACATGGAGGAGTATCAAGGTTGATCGACATAGAGAAGTGACATGGAGGAGTGACATGGTAGAGATGGAGGAGTGACATGGAGGAGAGACATGGAAGATCGACATGGAGGATCGACATGGAGGAGTGACATTCTGGAGTTAAATCTGGATTGACATGGAGGAGCGACATTCATGTCACTACATGGAGGAGCGATATGGATGAGCAAGGAGGAGTGACATGGAGGATCGACATGGAGGAGCGACATCAAGCAGTGACATGGAGGAGTGACATTCTGGAGTTTAATCTGGAGTGATATTCTGGAGTGACATGGAGGAGCGACATTCTGGAATGACATGGAGGAGCGAAATAGAGGATCAACATGGAGTATCGACATGGAGTATCGTCATGGAGGAGTGACATGAAGGATCGACATTGAGGAGTGGAATGGTGGAGCGATATGGGGGATTGACATGGAGGAGTGATATGGAGGATCGACATGGAAGAGTGACATGGAGGAGCGACATTGAAAATCGACATGGAGGAGTAACATGTTGGATCCACATGGAGGAATGACTTGGAGGATCGACATGGAGGAGCGACATTGAGGATCGACAATGAGGAGCGACATTGAGGAGCGACATGGAAGAGCGACACGGAGGAGCTACATGGAGGAGCGACATCACGGAGCGACATGGAGGTCTGACAACGAGGAGGTACATTCTGGAGGGACAGGGTGTAGCGACATTCTGGAGTGACATGGAGGAGCGACATTCTGGAGTGACATGCAAGATCGACATGGAGGAGTAACATGTAGGATCTAAATGGAGGAGTGACATGGAGGAGTGATAAGGAGCAGCAAGGAGGAGCGACATGGAGGATCGACATGAATAAGTGACATGGAGGAGCGACACGGTAGAGTGACATGGAAGATATGGAGGAGTGACATGGAGGAGCAACATGGAGTATCGACATGGAGGATCGACATGGAGGAGCGATATCAAGCAGTGACATGGAGGAGTGACATTCTGGAGTTAAATCTGGAGCGAAATTCTGGAGTGACATGGAGGAGCGACATTCTGGAGTGACATGGAGTAGCGACATGGAGGAGTGACATGTTGTAGCAACATGGAGGATCGAAATGGAGGATCGATGTGGAGGAGTAACAAGGAGGAGCGACATTAAGGATCGACATGGAGGAGCGACATCAAGCAGTGACATGGAGGAGTGACATTCTGGAGTTTAATCTGGAGTTATATTCTGTAGTGACATGGAGGAGCGACATTCTGGAGTGACATGGAGTAGCGACATGGATGACTGATATGGAGGAGCAAAGTGGAGCAACATGGAGGATCGACATGGAGGATCGAAATGGAGCAGCGACATGGAGGAGTGACATGGAGAAGCAACATGGAGGATCGACATGGCGGATTTACATGCAGGACTGTCATGGAATATAGGGAGGTGTGACATGGAGGGGCGACATGGAGGAGTGACAAGGAGGAGTGATATGAAGGATCAACATAGAGGATTGACATGGAGGAGGGACATGGAGGAGTGACGTTCTGGAGTTAAATTCTGGAGAGACATTCTGGAGTGACATGGAGGAGCGGCATTCTGGGGTGACATGGAGGAGATACATGGAGGAGTGATATGGAGGAGCAGGGACGAGAGACATAGAGGATCGACATGGAATAGTCACATGGAGGAGCAACACGGAGGAGTGACATGGAACACATGGTGGAGTGACATTGAGGATCGACATTGAGGATCGAAATGGAGGATTGACATGAAACAGTGACATGGAGGAGTGACATGGAAGTGTGTTATGGAGGAGTGACATGGCGGATCGACATGGAGGAGTGACATGGAGGAGCGACATGGCGAAGTGACATGGAGGAGCGACATGGCGGAGTGACATAGATTAGTAACATGGAGGATTGACGTGGAAGACAGGGAGGAGTGACATGGAGGAGCGAAATAGAGGATCAACATGGTTGAGTGACATGGAGAAGGGACATGGAGGAGTGAAATTCTGGAGTGACAATCTTGAGGGACATGCTGGAGTGACATGGAGGAATAACATGGAGGATTGACGTGGAAGACAGGGAGGAGTGACATGGAGGAGCGAAATAGAGGATCAACATGGAGTATCGACATGGAGTATCGACATGGAGGAGTGACATGAAGGATCGACATTGAGGAGTGGCATGGAGGAGCGACATGGAAGAGCGACATGGAGGATCTACATGGAGAAAAGACATCACGGAGCGACATGGAAGACTGACAACGAGGAGGTACAATCTGGAGGAACATGGTGGAGCGATCTTCTGGAGTGACATGGAGGAGTAACATGTGGGATCTAAATGGAGGAGTGATATGTAGGATCGACATGGAGGATCGACAACGGGGACCGACATTGAGGAGCAACATGGATGACTGACATGGAGGATCAACATGGAGGAGTCGACATGGAGTAATGACAAGGCGGACTGACATGGGGGAGTGACATCCTAAAGTTAAATTCTGGGTTGAAATTCTGGAGTGACATGTAGGATCTACATGGAGGATTGACATGGAGGATCAACTTGGAAGAGTGACATGGAGGATCGACATGGAGAAGCGACATGGAGAGACATCTAGGATCTACATGGAGGAGCAATATGAAGGAGTGACATGGAGGAGAGACATTGAGGAAAGACATGGATAAGTGACATAGAGGATCGACATGGAGCAGTGATATGAAGGAGTGACATGGAGGATAGACATGGAGGAGAGACATCTAGGATCTATATGGAGGAGCAACATGGAGGAGTGACATGGAGGAGAGACATTGAGGAAAGACATGGATAATTGACATGGAGGATCGACATGGAGCAGTGATATGAAGGAGTGACATGGAGGATAGACATGGAGGAGAGACATCTAGGATCTACATGGAGGAGCAACATGTATCTACATAGGGGAGTGACATGGAAGACATGGAGCAGTGAAATGGAGGAGCAACATGGAGGACCGACATGGAGGAGCGACATGGAGGAGAAAACATAGAAGAGTTACATGGAGGAGCTACATGAGGAGCAACATCACGGAGCGACTTGGAGGACTGACATGGTGGAATGACATTCTGGAGGGATATGGAGGAGCGACATTGTGGAGTGACATGGATGAGCGACATTCTGGAGTGACATGGAGGAGCGAAATGGAAGATCGACATGGAGGAGTAAAATGTAGGATCTATATGGAGGAGTTACATGGAGGATAGACATGGAGGAGCGTCATTAAGGAGGGACATGGAGGAGTGAGATGGGGGAGGGACATGGAAGACAAGGAGGAGCGACATGGATGAATGACATGGAGTACTGACATTCTGGAGGGACTTTCTGGATTGACATGAGGAGCAACATTCTGGAGTGACATTGAGGAGCTAAATGGAGGATCGACATGGAAGATCGACATTCTAGAGTGACATGGAGGAGTGACATTAAAGACATGGAGTAGTGACATGGAGGATCGACATTGAGTAGTGACATGGAGGACTGACAAAGAGGATCAACAAGGATTAGTGACATGGAGCAGTGACATGGAGGAGAGACATGGACGATCGACATGGAGGAGTCACATGGAAGATCGACATGGAGGAGTGACATGGAGGAGGGACATGTAGTATTGACATGGAGGAGTTACATAGAGGAGTGACATGGAAGGAAGGGAGGAGTGACATGGAGGAGCGAAAATGAGGATTGACATGGAGGAGTGACATGGAGGAGGGACATGGTGGAGTGACATTAAGGAGTGACATTCTGGAGGGACATTCTGGAGTGACATGGAGTTGCGACATGGAGGAGCGACATGGAGGTGTAACATTCGAGAGTTAAATTCTGTAGTGACATTCTGGAGTGACAAGGAGGAGCAATATTCTGGAGTGACATAGAAGAATGACATGGAGGATAAACATGGAGGAGTGACTAGGAGGAGCAACATTCTGGAGTGACATGGAGGAGTGAAATAGAGGAGCGAAATGGATGATCGACATGGAGGAGTGACAAGGAGGAGCGACATAGTATAGTTAAATAGAGGAGCTACATGAGGACCAAAATCACAGAGCGACTTGGAGGACTGACATGGAGGAATTACAATCTGGAGGGACATGGAGGAGCAACATTCTGGAGTGACATGGAGGAGCGACATTCTGGAGTGACATTCTGGAGTGACATTCTGGAGTGACATGGCGGAGCGACACGGTGGAGTGACATGGAAGATATGGAGGAGTGACATGGTGGATCAACATTGAGTAGTGATATGGAGGAGTGACAAGGAGGAGCGACATGGAGGAGCGACATGGTGGAGTGACATGGAGGAGTGACGTGGAAGACAGGGAGGAATGACATGAAGGAGCGCAATAGAGGATCGACATGGAGCAGTGACATGGAGGAGGGACATTGAGGAGTGATATTAAGGAGTGAAATGGAGAAGTGACATGGAGGAGGGACATTCTGGATTGACATGGAGTAGCGATATCGAGGAGTGACATGGAGCAGCAAGGCTGAGCGTCATGGTGGATCGACATGGAGGAGTGACATAGAGTAGCAACTTGGAAGAGTGACATGGAGGATCGACATGGAGAAGCGACATGGAGAGACATCTAGGATCTACATGGAGGAGCAACATGAAGGAGTGACATGGAGGAGAGACATTGAGGAAAGACATGGATAAGTGACATGGAGGATCGACATGGAGCAGTGATATGAAGGAGTGACATGGAGGATAGACATGGAGGAGAGACATCTAGGATCTATATGGAAGAGCAACATGGAGGAGTGACATGGAGGAGAGACATTGAGGAAAGACATGGAGGAGTGACATTGAGGAGTAACATTAAGGAGTGACATGGAGAAGTGACATGGAGGAGGGACATGGAGGAGCAATATGGAAGAGTAACATGGAGGAGTAAGGATGAGCGACAAGGACGATCGACATGGAGGAGTGACATGGAGGAGTGACATTGAGGACTGACATGGAGAAGTGACATGGAGGATCGACATGGAACAGTGATATGAAGGATTGACATGGAGGAGTGACATGGAGGAGCGACATGGAGGATAGACATGGAGGAGTGACATGGAGGAGTGACATTGAGGACTGACATGGAGAAGTGACATGGAGGATCGACATGGAGCAGTTATTATGAAGGAGTGACATGGAGGAGTGACATGGAGGAGCGACATGGAGGATAGACATGGAGGAGCAACATGGAGGAGTGAGGATGAGTGACAAGGACGATCGACATGGAGGAGTGACATGGAGGAGTGACATTCAGGACTGACATGAGAAGTTACATGGAGGAGTGACATGGAGGAGTGTCATGGAAGACATGAAGCAGTGACGTGGAGGAGTTACATTGAGGTGTCACAGGAAGGAGGGATATGGAGGAGTGACATTCTGGGTTGACATTCTGGAGTGACATTCTGGAGTGACATGGAGGAGCGACATTCTGGTGTGACATAGAGGAGCGACATGGAGGAGTGACATTGAGCAGTGACATGGAGGCGTGACATGGAGAAGTGACATGGAGGAGTGACATGGAATAGTGACATGGAGGAGTGTTATGGAAGACATGGAGTAGTGACATGGAGGAGTTACATTGAAGAGTCACAGGAAGGAGGGACATGGAGGAGCGACATTCTGGAGTGACATGGAGGAGTGACATGGAGGAGCAAGGATGAGCGACATGGTGGATCGACATGGAGGAGTGACATGGAGTAGCAACGAGGAGTGACATGGAGGATCGACATGGAGGATCGACATGGAGAAGCGACATGGAGGAGCGACATCTAGGATCTACATGGAGCAGCAACATGGTGGATTGACATGGAGGAGTGACATTGTTGATCGATCTGGAGGACTGAAATGGAAAAGCTACATGGAGAAGCGACATAGAGGATCGACATGGAGAATTGACATGGAGGAGTGACATTGAGGAGTGATATTAAGGAGTGACATGGAGAAGTGACATGGAGGAGGGACATTCTGGATTGACATGGAGTAGCGATATCGAGGAGTGACATGGAGCAGCAAGGCTGAGCGACTTGGTGGATTGACATGGAGGAGTGACATAGAGTAGCAACTTGGAAGAGTGACATGGAGGATCGACATGGAGAAGCGACATGGAGAGACATCTAGGATCTACATGGAGGAGCAATATGAAGGAGTGACATGGAGGAGAGACATTGAGGAAAGACATGGATAAGTGACATAGAGGATCGACATGGAGCAGTGATATGAAGGAGTGACATGGAGGATAGACATGGAGGAGAGACATCTAGGATCTATATGGAGGAGCAACATGGAGGAGTGACATGGAGGAGAGACATTGAGGAAAGACATGGATAATTGACATGGAGGATCGACATGGAGCAGTGATATGAAGGAGTGACATGGAGGATAGACATGGAGGAGAGACATCTAGGATCTACATGGAGGAGCAACATGTATCTACATAGGGGAGTGACATGGAAGACATGGAGCAGTGAAATGGAGGAGCAACATGGAGGACCGACATGGAGGAGCGACATGGAGGAGAAAACATAGAAGAGTTACATGGAGGAGCTACATGAGGAGCAACATCACGGAGCGACTTGGAGGACTGACATGGTGGAATGACATTCTGGAGGGATATGGAGGAGCGACATTGTGGAGTCACATGGATGAGCGACATTCTGGAGTGACATGGAGGAGCGAAATGGAAGATCGACATGGAGGAGTAAAATGTAGGATCTATATGGAGGAGTTACATGGAGGATAGACATGGAGGAGCGTCATTAAGGAGGGACATGGAGGAGTGAGATGGGGGAGGGACATGGAAGACAAGGAGGAGCGACATGGATGAATGACATGGAGTACTGACATTCTGGAGGGACTTTCTGGATTGACATGAGGAGCAACATTCTGGAGTGACATTGAGGAGCTAAATGGAGGATCGACATGGAAGATCGACATTCTAGAGTGACATGGAGGAGTGACATTAAAGACATGGAGTAGTGACATGGAGGATCGACATTGAGTAGTGACATGGAGGACTGACAAAGAGGATCAACAAGGATTAGTGACATGGAGCAGTGACATGGAGGAGAGACATGGACGATCGACATGGAGGAGTCACATGGAAGATCGACATGGAGGAGTGACATGGAGGAGGGACATGTAGTATTGACATGGAGGAGTTACATAGAGGAGTGACATGGAAGGAAGGGAGGAGTGACATGGAGGAGCGAAAATGAGGATTGACATGGAGGAGTGACATGGAGGAGGGACATGGTGGAGTGACATTAAGGAGTGACATTCTGGAGGGACATTCTGGAGTGACATGGAGTTGCGACATGGAGGAGCGACATGGAGGTGTAACATTCGAGAGTTAAATTCTGTAGTGACATTCTGGAGTGACAAGGAGGAGCAATATTCTGGAGTGACATAGAAGAATGACATGGAGGATAAACATGGAGGAGTGACTAGGAGGAGCAACATTCTGGAGTGACATGGAGGAGTGAAATAGAGGAGCGAAATGGATGATCGACATGGAGGAGTGACAAGGAGGAGCGACATAGTATAGTTAAATAGAGGAGCTACATGAGGACCAAAATCACAGAGCGACTTGGAGGACTGACATGGAGGAATTACAATCTGGAGGGACATGGAGGAGCAACATTCTGGAGTGACATGGAGGAGCGACATTCTGGAGTGACATTCTGGAGTGACATGGCGGAGCGACACGGTGGAGTGACATGGAAGATATGGAGGAGTGACATGGTGGATCAACATTGAGTAGTGATATGGAGGAGTGACAAGGAGGAGCGACATGGAGGAGCGACATGGTGGAGTGACATGGAGGAGTGACGTGGAAGACAGGGAGGAATGACATGAAGGAGCGCAATAGAGGATCGACATGGAGCAGTGACATGGAGGAGGGACATGGTGGAGTAACAATCTGGAGTTAAATTCTGGATTGACATTCTGGAGTGACATGGAGGAGCAACATTCTGGAGTGACATGGAGGAATGACATGGAGGAGTGATATGGAGGAGCAAAGAGGAGCGACATGGAGGATCGACATGAATAAGTGACATGGAGGACCGACACGGTGGAGTGAAATGGAAGATATGGTGGAGTGACATGGAGGAGCAACATGGAGTATCGACATGGAGGATAAACATTGAGGAGTGACTTGGAGGAGCGACATTCTGGAGTGACATGGAGTAGTGAAATAGAGGAGCGACATGGAGCATCGACATGGAAGAGTGACATGGGGGATCGACATTGAGGAGTGGAATGGAGGAGCGACATGGAGGATTGACATGGAGGAGTGACATAGAGGATCGACATGGAAGAGTGACATGGAGGAGCGACATGGAAGAGCGACATGGAGGAGCCACATCACGGAGCGACATGGAAGACTGACAACAAGGAGGTACATTCTGGAGGAACATGGTGGAGCGACATTCTGGAGTGACATGGAGGAGCGACATTCTTGAGTGACATGGAGGAGCGCAATAGAGGATCGACATGGAGCAGTGACATGGAGGAGGGACACGGAGGAGTAACAATCTGGAGTTAAATTCTGGAGTGAAATTCTGGAGTGACATGGAGGACCGACATTCTGGAGTGACATGGAGGAATGACATGGAGGAGTGATATGGAGGAGCAAAGAGGAGCGACATGGAGGATCGATATGCATATGTGACATGGAGGAGCGACATGGTGGATCGACATGAAGTAGTGACATGGAGGATCGACATTGAGGAGTGGAATGGAGGAGCGACATGGGGGAGCGAAATGGAGGATCGACATGGAGGAGCCACATGGAGGATCGACATGGAGGATCGACATGGAGCAGCGACATGGAGGAGTGACATGGAGAAGCAACATGGAGGATCGACATGGCAGAGTTACATGCAGGACTGACATGGAATACAGGGAGGAGTGACATGGAGGGGCGACATGGAGGTTTGAAATAGAGGATCGACATGGAGGAGGTCTTTGGAGGATTAACATTCTGGAGTGACTTTCTGGAGGGACATTCTGGAGTGACACGGAGGTATCGACATGGAGGAGTGACAAGGAGGAGTGATATGGAGGATCAACTTAGAGGATTGACATGGAGGAGGGACATGGAGGAGTGACGTTCTGGAGTTAAATTCTGGAGAGACATTCTGGAGTTACATGGAGGAGCGGCATTCTGGAGTGACATGGAGGAGATACATGGAGGATTGATATGGAGGAGCAGGGACGAGAGACATAGAGGATCGACATGGAATAGTCACATGGAGGAAAAACACGGAGGAGTGACATGGAACACATGGTGGAGTGACATTGAGGATCGACATTGAGGATTGAAATAGAGGATCGACATGAAACAGTGACATGGAGGAGTGACATGGAAGTGTGACATGGAGGAGTGACATGGAGGATCGACATGGAGGAGTGACATGGAGGAGCGACATGGCGGAGTGACATGGAGGAGTGACATGGCGGAGTGACATGGAGGAGTAACATGGAGGTTTGACATGGAAGACAGGGAGGAGTGACATGGAGGAGCAAAATATAGGATCAACATGGAGGAGTGACATGGAGGAGGGACATGGAGGAGTGACATTCTTGAGGGACATTCTGGTGTGACATGGGGGAGGGAAATGGAGGAGTAACATTCTGGAGTTAAATTCTGGAGTGACATTCTGGATTGACATGGAGGAGCGACATTCTGGAGTGACATGGAGGAGTGAAATGGAGGAGCGACATGGAGGATCGATATGGAGGAGCGACATGGAGGAGTGACATGGAGGAGCGACATGGTGGAGCGACATCGAGCAGTGACATGGAATTGTGACATGGAGGAGTGACATTGAGGATCAACATGGAGGAATTACATGGAGGAGCGACATTGCGGAGTGACGTGGAAGAAAGGGAGGAGTGACATGGAGGAGTGATATGGAGGAGCGACATTGAAGAGCGACATGGAGGAGTTACATGGAGGAGCGACATCACGGAGCGACATGGAGGTCTGACAACGAGGAGGTACATTCTGGAGGGACAGGGTGGAGCGACATTCTGGAGTGACATGGAAGATCAACATGGAGGAGTAACATGTACGATCTAAATGGAGGAGTGACATGGAGGAGTGACATGGAAGAGTGATATGGAGGATCGACAAGGAGGAGCAACATTGAGGAGCAACATGGAGACATGACATGGAGGAGCGACTAGGAGGAGCTACATGGAGGAGCGACATCGCGGAGAGACATGGAGGACTGACATGGAGGAGTGACATGGAGGAGTGATATGGAAGACAGGGAGGAGTGACATGGAGGGTCGACATGTAGGAGTGACATGGCGGAGGAATATGGAGGAGTGACATTCTGGAGTGACTTTCAGGAGGGATATTCTGGAGTGACATGGAGGTATCGACATTGAGTCGTGACATGGAGGAGTGACAAGAAGGAGCGACACGGAGGAGTGACATGGAGGAGCAACATAGAGGTGTAACATGAAGGATCTGCATGGAGGAGCTACATGGAGGAGTGACATGGTGGAGTGACATGGAAGACATGGAGTAGTGACATGGTGGAGCAACATGGAGGATGGAAATGGAGGATCGACATGGAGCAGTGACATGGAGAAGTGACATGGAAGTGTGACATGGAGGAGTGACATGGAGGAGTGACATGGAGGAGCGACATGGTGGAGTTACATGAAGGAGTGAAATAGAGGATCGACATGGAGGAGGTCTATGGAGGAGTAACATTCTGGAGTGACTTTCTGGAGGGACATTCTGGAGTGACACGGAGGTATCGACATGGAGGAGTGACAAGGAGAAGTGATATGGATGATCAATTTAGAGGATTGACATGGAGCAGGGACATGGAGGAGTGACGTTCAGGAGTTAAATTCTGGAGAGACATTCTGGAGTTACATGGAGGAGCGGCATTCTGGAGTGACATGGAGGAGATACATGGAGGATTGATATGGAGGAGCAGGGACGAGAGACATAGAGGATCGACATGGAATAGTCACATGGAGGAAAAACACGGAGGAGTGACATGGAACACATGGTGGAGTGACATTGAGGATCGACATTGAGGATTGAAATAGAGGATCGACATGAAACAGTGACATGGAGGAGTGACATGGAAGTGTGACATGGAGGAGTGACATGGAGGATCGACATGGAGGAGTGACATGGAGGAGCGACATGGCGGAGTGACATGGAGGAGTGACATGGCGGAGTGACATGGAGGAGTAACATGGAGGTTTGACATGGAAGACAGGGAGGAGTGACATGGAGGAGCAAAATATAGGATCAACATGGAGGAGTGACATGGAGGAGGGACATGGAGGAGTGACATTCTTGAGGGACATTCTGGTGTGACATGGGGGAGGGAAATGGAGGAGTAACATTCTGGAGTTAAATTCTGGAGTGACATTCTGGATTGACATGGAGGAGCGACATTCTGGAGTGACATGGAGGAGTGAAATGGAGGAGCGACATGGAGGATCGATATGGAGGAGCGACATGGAGGAGTGACATGGAGGAGCGACATGGTGGAGCGACATCGAGCAGTGACATGGAATTGTGACATGGAGGAGTGACATTGAGGATCAACATGGAGGAATTACATGGAGGAGCGACATTGCGGAGTGACGTGGAAGAAAGGGAGGAGTGACATGGAGGAGTGATATGGAGGAGCGACATTGAAGAGCGACATGGAGGAGTTACATGGAGGAGCGACATCACGGAGCGACATGGAGGTCTGACAACGAGGAGGTACATTCTGGAGGGACAGGGTGGAGCGACATTCTGGAGTGACATGGAAGATCAACATGGAGGAGTAACATGTACGATCTAAATGGAGGAGTGACATGGAGGAGTGACATGGAAGAGTGATATGGAGGATCGACAAGGAGGAGCAACATTGAGGAGCAACATGGAGACATGACATGGAGGAGCGACTAGGAGGAGCTACATGGAGGAGCGACATCGCGGAGAGACATGGAGGACTGACATGGAGGAGTGACATGGAGGAGTGATATGGAAGACAGGGAGGAGTGACATGGAGGGTCGACATGTAGGAGTGACATGGCGGAGGAATATGGAGGAGTGACATTCTGGAGTGACTTTCAGGAGGGATATTCTGGAGTGACATGGAGGTATCGACATTGAGTCGTGACATGGAGGAGTGACAAGAAGGAGCGACACGGAGGAGTGACATGGAGGAGCAACATAGAGGTGTAACATGAAGGATCTGCATGGAGGAGCTACATGGAGGAGTGACATGGTGGAGTGACATGGAAGACATGGAGTAGTGACATGGTGGAGCAACATGGAGGATGGAAATGGAGGATCGACATGGAGCAGTGACATGGAGAAGTGACATGGAAGTGTGACATGGAGGAGTGACATGGAGGAGTGACATGGAGGAGCGACATGGTGGAGTTACATGAAGGAGTGAAATAGAGGATCGACATGGAGGAGGTCTATGGAGGAGTAACATTCTGGAGTGACTTTCTGGAGGGACATTCTGGAGTGACACGGAGGTATCGACATGGAGGAGTGACAAGGAGAAGTGATATGGAGGATCAATTTAGAGGATTGACATGGAGCAGGGACATGGAGGAGTGACGTTCAGGAGTTAAATTCTGGAGAGACATTCTGGAGTTACATGGAGGAGCGGCATTCTGGAGTGACATGGAGGAGATACATGGAGGATTGATATGGAGGAGCAGGGACGATAGACATAGAGGATCGACATGGAATAGTCACATGGAGGAAAAACACGGAGGAGTGACATGGAACACATGGTGGAGTGACATTGAGGATCGACATTGAGGATTGAAATAGAGGATCGACATGAAACAGTGACATGGAGGAGTGACATGGAGGATCGACATGGAGGAGTGAAATGGAGGAGCGACATGGCGGAGTGACATGGAGGAGTGACATGGCGGAGTGACATGGAGGAGTAACATGGAGGTTTGACATGGAAGACAGGGAGGAGTGACATGGAGGAGCAAAAAATAGGATCAACATGGAGGAGTGACATGGAGGAGGGACATGGAGGAGTGACATTCTGGAGTGACATTCTTGAGGGACATTCTGGTGTGACATGGAGGAGGGAAATGGAGGAGTAACATTCTGGAGTTAAATTCTGGAGAAACATTCTGGATTGACATGGAGGAGCGACATTCTGGAGTGACATGGAGGAGTGAAATGGAGGAGCGACATGGAGGATCGACATGGAGGAGTGACATGGAGGAGCGACATGGAGGAGTGACATGGAGGAGTGACATGGCGGAGTGACATGGAGGAGTAACATGGAGGTTTGACATGGAAGACAGGGAGGAGTGACATGGAGGAGCAAAATATAGGATCAACATGGAAGAGTGACATGGAGGAGGGACATGGAGGAGTGACATTCTTGAGGGACATTCTGGTGTGACATGGGGGAGGGAAATGGAGGAGCGACATGGCGGAGTGACATAGATTAGTAACATGGAGGATTGACGTGGAAGACAGGGAGGAGTGACATGGAGAAGCGAAATAGAGGATCAACATGGTTGAGTGACATGGAGAAGGGACATGGAGGAGTGAAATTCTGGAGTGACAATCTTGAGGGACATGCTGGAGTGACATGGAGGAATAACATGGAGGATTGACGTGGAAGACAGGGAGGAGTGACATGGAGGAGCGAAATAGATGATCAACATGGAGTATCGACATGGAGTATCGACATGGAGGAGTGACATGAAGGATCGACATTGAGGAGTGGAATGGTGGAGCGATATGGGGGATTGACATGGAGGAGTGATATGGAGGATCGACATGGAAGAGTGACATGGAGGAGCGACATTGAAAATCGACATGGAGGAGTAACATGTTGGATCCACATGGAGGAATGACTTGGAGGATCGACATGGAGGAGCGACATTGAGGATCGACAATGAGGAGCGACATTGAGGAGCGACATGGAAGAGCGACACGGAGGAGCTAAATGGAGGAGCGACATCACGGAGCGACATGGAGGTCTGACAATGAGGAGGTACATTCTGGAGGGACAGGGTGTAGCGACATTCTGGAGTGACATGGAGGAGCGACATTCTGGAGTGACATGCAAGATCGACATGGAGGATTAACATGTAGGATCTAAATGGAGGAGTGACATGGAAGAGTGATATGGAGCAGCAAGGAGGAGCGACATGGCGGATCGACATGAATAAGTGACATGGAGGAGCGACACGGTAGAGTGACATGGAAGATATGGAGGAGTGACATGGAGGAGCAACATGGAGTATCGACATGGAGGATCGACATGGAGGAGCGATATCAAGCAGTGACATGGAGGAGTGACATTCTGGAGTTAAATCTGGAGCGAAATTCTGGAGTGACATGGAGGAGCGACATTCTGGAGTGACATGGAGTAGCGACATGGAGGAGTGACATGGTGTAGCAACATGGAGGATCGAAATGGAGGATCGATGTGGAGGAGTAACAAGGAGGAGCGACATTAAGGATCGACATGGAGGAGCGACATCAAGCAGTGACATGGAGGAGTGACATTCTGGAGTTTAATCTGGAGTTATATTCTGTAGTGACATGGAGGAGCGACATTCTGGAGTGACATGGAGTAGCGACATGGATGAGTGATATGGAGGAGCAAGGTGGAGCCACATGGAGGATCGACATGGAGGATCGAAATGGAGCAGCGACATGGAGGAGTGACATGGAGAAGCAACATGGAGGATCGACATGGCGGATTTACATGCAGGACTGTCATGGAATATAGGGAGGTGTGACATAGAGGGGCGACATGGAGGAGTCACAAGGAGGAGTGATATGAAGGATCAACATAGAGGATTGACATGGAGGAGGGACATGGAGGAGTGACGTTCTGGAGTTAAATTCTGGAGAGACATTCTGGAGTGACATGGAGGAGCGGCATTCTGGGGTGACATGGAGGAGATACATGGAGGAGTGATATGGAGGAGCAGGGACGAGAGACATAGAGGATCGACATGGAATAGTCACATGGAGGAGCAACACGGAGGAGTGACATGGAACACATGGTGGAGTGACATTGAGGATCGACATTGAGGATCGAAATGGAGGATTGACATGAAACAGTGACATGGAGGAGTGACATGGAAGTGTGTTATGGAGGAGTGACATGGCGGATCGACATGGAGGAGTGACATGGAGGAGCGACATGGATAAGTGACATGGAGGAGCGACATGGCGGAGTGACATAGATTAGTAACATGGAGAATTGACGTGGAAGACAGGGAGGAGTGACATGGAGGAGCGAAATAGAGGATCAACATGGTTGAGTGACATGGAGAAGGGACAAGGAGGAGTGAAATTCTGTAGTGACAATCTTGAGGGACATGCTGGAGTGACATGGGGGAATAACATGGAGGATTGACGTGGAAGACAGGGAGGAGTGACATGGAGGAGCGAAATAGAGGATCAACATGGAGTATCGACATGGAGTATCGACATGGAGGAGTGACATGAAGGATCGACATTGAGGAGTGGCATGGAGGAGCGACATGGAAGAGCGACATGGAGGATCTACATGGAGAAAAGACATCACGGAGCGACATGGAAGACTGACAACGAGGAGGTACAATCTGGAGGAACATGGTGGAGCGATCTTCTGGAGTGACATGGAGGAGTAACATGTGGGATCTAAATGGAGGAGTGATATGTAGGATCGACATGGAGGATCGACAACGGGGACCGACATTGAGGAGCAACATGGAGGACTGACATGGAGGATCAACATGGAGGAGTCGACATGGAGTAATGACAAGGCGGACTGACATGGGGGAGTGACATCCTACAGTTAAATTCTGGGTTGAAATTCTGGAGTGACATGTAGGATCTACATGGAGGATTGACATGGAGGATCAACATGGAGGAGCGACATAGAGGATCGACATGGAGGAGTATCAAGGTTGATCGACATGGAGAAGTGACATGGAGGAGTGACATGGTAGAGATGGAGGAGTGACATGGAGGAGAGACATGGAAGATCGACATGGAGGATCGACATGGAGGAGTGACATTCTGGAGTTAAATCTGGATTGACATGGAGGAGCGACATTCATGTCACTACATGGAGGAGCGATATGGATGAGCAAGGAGGAGTGACATGGAGGATCGACATGGAGGAGCGACATCAAGCAGTGACATGGAGGAGTGACATTCTGGAGTTAAATCTGCAGCGAAATTCTGGAGTGACATGGAGGAGCGACATTTTGGAGTGACATGGAGTAGCGACATGGAGGAGTGACATGGTGGAGCAACATGGAGGATCGAAATGGAGGATCGATGTGGAGGAGTAACAAGGAGGAGCGACATGGAGGATCGACATGGAGGAGCTACATCAAGCAGTGACATGGAGGAGTGACATTCTGGAGTTTAATCTGGAGTGATATTCTGGAGTGACATGGAGGAGCGACATTCTGGAATGACATGGAGGAGCGAAATAGAGGATCAACATGGAGTATCGACATGGAGTATCGACATGGAGGAGTGACATGGAGGATCGACATGGAGGAGTGACATGGAGGAGCGACATGGCGGAGTGACATGGAGGAGTGACATGGCGGAGTGACATGGAGGAGTAACATGGAGGTTTGACATGGAAGACAGGGAGGAGTGACATGGAGGAGCAAAATATAGGATCAACATGGAGGAGTGACATGGAGGAGGGACATGGAGGAGTGACATTCTTGAGGGACATTCTGGTGTGACATGGGGGAGGGAAATGGAGGAGTAACATTCTGGAGTTAAATTCTGGAGTGACATTCTGGATTGACATGGAGGAGCGACATTCTGGAGTGACATGGAGGAGTGAAATGGAGGAGCGACATGGAGGATCGATATGGAGGAGCGACATGGAGGAGTGACATGGAGGAGCGACATGGTGGAGCGACATCGAGCAGTGACATGGAATTGTGACATGGAGGAGTGACATTGAGGATCAACATGGAGGAATTACATGGAGGAGCGACATTGCGGAGTGACGTGGAAGAAAGGGAGGAGTGACATGGAGGAGCGACATGGAGGAACGAAATAGAGGATCGACATGGAGGAGTGACATGGAGGAGTGACATGAAGGTGAGACATGGAGGATCGACATGGAGGAGTGATATGGAGGAGCGACATTGAAGAGCGACATGGAGGAGTTACATGGAGGAGCGACATCACGGAGCGACATGGAGGTCTGACAACGAGGAGGTACATTCTGGAGGGACAGGGTGGAGCGACATTCTGGAGTGACATGGAAGATCAACATGGAGGAGTAACATGTACGATCTAAATGGAGGAGTGACATGGAGGAGTGACATGGAAGAGCGATATGGAGGATCGACAAGGAGGAGCAACATTGAGGAGCAACATGGAGACATGACATGGAGGAGCGACTAGGAGGAGCTACATGGAGGAGCGACATCGCGGAGAGACATGGAGGACTGACATGGAGGAGTGACATGGAGGAGTGATATGGAAGACAGGGAGGAGTGACATGGAGGGTCGACATGTAGGAGTGACATGGCGGAGGAATATGGAGGAGTGACATTCTGGAGTGACTTTCAGGAGGGATATTCTGGAGTGACATGGAGGTATCGACATTGAGTCGTGACATGGAGGAGTGACAAGAAGGAGCGACACGGAGGAGTGACATGGAGGAGCAACATAGAGGTGTAACATGAAGGATCTGCATGGAGGAGCTACATGGAGGAGTGACATGGTGGAGTGACATGGAAGACATGGAGTAGTGACATGGTGGAGCAACATGGAGGATGGAAATGGAGGATCGACATGGAGCAGTGACATGGAGAAGTGACATGGAAGTGTGACATGGAGGAGTGACATGGAGGAGTGACATGGAGGAGCGACATGGTGGAGTTACATGAAGGAGTGAAATAGAGGATCGACATGGAGGAGGTCTATGGAGGAGTAACATTCTGGAGTGACTTTCTGGAGGGACATTCTGGAGTGACACGGAGGTATCGACATGGAGGAGTGACAAGGAGAAGTGATATGGAGGATCAATTTAGAGGATTGACATGGAGCAGGGACATGGAGGAGTGACGTTCAGGAGTTAAATTCTGGAGAGACATTCTGGAGTTACATGGAGGAGCGGCATTCTGGAGTGACATGGAGGAGATACATGGAGGATTGATATGGAGGAGCAGGGACGATAGACATAGAGGATCGACATGGAATAGTCACATGGAGGAAAAACACGGAGGAGTGACATGGAACACATGGTGGAGTGACATTGAGGATCGACATTGAGGATTGAAATAGAGGATCGACATGAAACAGTGACATGGAGGAGTGACATGGAGGATCGACATGGAGGAGTGAAATGGAGGAGCGACATGGCGGAGTGACATGGAGAAGTGACATGGCGGAGTGACATGGAGGAGTAACATGGAGGTTTGACATGGAAGACAGGGAGGAGTGACATGGAGGAGCAAAAAATAGGATCAACATGGAGGAGTGACATGGAGGAGGGACATGGAGGAGTGACATTCTGGAGTGACATTCTTGAGGGACATTCTGGTGTGACATGGAGGAGGGAAATGGAGGAGTAACATTCTGGAGTTAAATTCTGGAGAAACATTCTGGATTGACATGGAGGAGCGACATTCTGGAGTGACATGGAGGAGTGAAATGGAGGAGCGACATGGAGGATCGACATGGAGGAGTGACATGGAGGAGCGACATGGCGGAGTGACATGGAGGAGTGACATGGCGGAGTGACATGGAGGAGTAACATGGAGGTTTGACATGGAAGACAGGGAGGAGTGACATGGAGGAGCAAAATATAGGATCAACATGGAAGAGTGACATGGAGGAGGGACATGGAGGAGTGACATTCTTGAGGGACATTCTGGTGTGACATGGGGGAGGGAAATGGAGGAGCGACATGGCGGAGTGACATAGATTAGTAACATGGAGGATTGACGTGGAAGACAGGGAGGAGTGACATGGAGAAGCGAAATAGAGGATCAACATGGTTGAGTGACATGGAGAAGGGACATGGAGGAGTGAAATTCTGGAGTGACAATCTTGAGGGACATGCTGGAGTGACATGGAGGAATAACATGGAGGATTGACGTGGAAGACAGGGAGGAGTGACATGGAGGAGCGAAATAGAGGATCAACATGGAGTATCGACATGGAGTATCGACATGGAGGAGTGACATGAAGGATCGACATTGAGGAGTGGAATGGTGGAGCGATATGGGGGATTGACATGGAGGAGTGATATGGAGGATCGACATGGAAGAGTGACATGGAGGAGCGACATTGAAAATCGACATGGAGGAGTAACATGTTGGATCCACATGGAGGAATGACTTGGAGGATCGACATGGAGGAGCGACATTGAGGATCGACAATGAGGAGCGACATTGAGGAGCGACATGGAAGAGCGACACGGAGGAGCTAAATGGAGGAGCGACATCACGGAGCGACATGGAGGTCTGACAATGAGGAGGTACATTCTGGAGGGACAGGGTGTAGCGACATTCTGGAGTGACATGGAGGAGCGACATTCTGGAGTGACATGCAAGATCGACATGGAGGATTAACATGTAGGATCTAAATGGAGGAGTGACATGGAAGAGTGATATGGAGCAGCAAGGAGGAGCGACATGGAGGATCGACATGAATAAGTGACATGGAGGAGCGACACGGTAGAGTGACATGGAAGATATGGAGGAGTGACATGGAGGAGCAACATGGAGTATCGACATGGAGGATCGACATGGAGGAGCGATATCAAGCAGTGACATGGAGGAGTGACATTCTGGAGTTAAATCTGGAGCGAAATTCTGGAGTGACATGGAGGAGCGACATTCTGGAGTGACATGGAGTAGCGACATGGAGGAGTGACATGGTGTAGCAACATGGAGGATCGAAATGGAGGATCGATGTGGAGGAGTAACAAGGAGGAGCGACATTAAGGATCGACATGGAGGAGCGACATCAAGCAGTGACATGGAGGAGTGACATTCTGGAGTTTAATCTGGAGTTATATTCTGTAGTGACATGGAGGAGCGACATTCTGGAGTGACATGGAGTAGCGACATGGATGAGTGATATGGAGGAGCAAGGTGGAGCCACATGGAGGATCGACATGGAGGATCGAAATGGAGCAGCGACATGGAGGAGTGACATGGAGAAGCAACATGGAGGATCGACATGGCGGATTTACATGCAGGACTGTCATGGAATATAGGGAGGTGTGACATAGAGGGGCGACATGGAGGAGTCACAAGGAGGAGTGATATGAAGGATCAACATAGAGGATTGACATGGAGGAGGGACATGGAGGAGTGACGTTCTGGAGTTAAATTCTGGAGAGACATTCTGGAGTGACATGGAGGAGCGGCATTCTGGGGTGACATGGAGGAGATACATGGAGGAGTGATATGGAGGAGCAGGGACGAGAGACATAGAGGATCGACATGGAATAGTCACATGGAGGAGCAACACGGAGGAGTGACATGGAACACATGGTGGAGTGACATTGAGGATCGACATTGAGGATCGAAATGGAGGATTGACATGAAACAGTGACATGGAGGAGTGACATGGAAGTGTGTTATGGAGGAGTGACATGGCGGATCGACATGGAGGAGTGACATGGAGGAGCGACATGGATAAGTGACATGGAGGAGCGACATGGCGGAGTGACATAGATTAGTAACATGGAGAATTGACGTGGAAGACAGGGAGGAGTGACATGGAGGAGCGAAATAGAGGATCAACATGGTTGAGTGACATGGAGAAGGGACAAGGAGGAGTGAAATTCTGTAGTGACAATCTTGAGGGACATGCTGGAGTGACATGGAGGAATAACATGGAGGATTGACGTGGAAGACAGGGAGGAGTGACATGGAGGAGCGAAATAGAGGATCAACATGGAGTATCGACATGGAGTATCGACATGGAGGAGTGACATGAAGGATCGACATTGAGGAGTGGCATGGAGGAGCGACATGGAAGAGCGACATGGAGGATCTACATGGAGAAAAGACATCATGGAGCGACATGGAAGACTGACAACGAGGAGGTACAATCTGGAGGAACATGGTGGAGCGATCTTCTGGAGTGACATGGAGGATTAACATGTGGGATCTAAATGGAGGAGTGATATGTAGGATCGACATGGAGGATCGACAACGGGGACCGACATTGAGGAGCAACATGGAGGACTGACATGGAGGATCAACATGGAGGAGTCGACATGGAGTAATGACAAGGCGGACTGACATGGGGGAGTGACATCCTACAGTTAAATTCTGGGTTGAAATTCTGGAGTGACATGTAGGATCTACATGGAGGATTGACATGGAGGATCAACATGGAGGAGCGACATAGAGGATCGACATGGAGGAGTATCAAGGTTGATCGACATGGAGAAGTGACATGGAGGAGTGACATGGTAGAGATGGAGGAGTGACATGGAGGAGAGACATGGAAGATCGACATGGAGGATCGACATGGAGGAGTGACATTCTGGAGTTAAATCTGGATTGACATGGAGGAGTGACATGGAGGAGTGACATGGAGGAGCGACATGGTGGAGTTACATGAAGGAGTGAAATAGAGGATCGACATGGAGGAGGTCTATGGAGGAGTAACATTCTGGAGTGACTTTCTGGAGGGACATTCTGGAGTGACACGGAGGTATCGACATGGAGGAGTGACAAGGAGAAGTGATATGGAGGATCAATTTAGAGGATTGACATGGAGCAGGGACATGGAGGAGTGACGTTCAGGAGTTAAATTCTGGAGAGACATTCTGGAGTTACATGGAGGAGCGGCATTCTGGAGTGACATGGAGGAGATACATGGAGGATTGATATGGAGGAGCAGGGACGATAGACATAGAGGATCGACATGGAATAGTCACATGGAGGAAAAACACGGAGGAGTGACATGGAACACATGGTGGAGTGACATTGAGGATCGACATTGAGGATTGAAATAGAGGATCGACATGAAACAGTGACATGGAGGAGTGACATGGAGGATCGACATGGAGGAGTGAAATGGAGGAGCGACATGGCGGAGTGACATGGAGGAGTGACATGGCGGAGTGACATGGTGGAGTAACATGGAGGTTTGACATGGAAGACAGGGAGGAGTGACATGGAGGAGCAAAAAATAGGATCAACATGGAGGAGTGACATGGAGGAGGGACATGGAGGAGTGACATTCTGGAGTGACATTCTTGAGGGACATTCTGGTGTGACATGGAGGAGGGAAATGGAGGAGTAACATTCTGGAGTTAAATTCTGGAGAAACATTCTGGATTGACATGGAGGAGCGACATTCTGGAGTGACATGGAGGAGTGAAATGGAGGAGCGACATGGAGGATCGACATGGAGGAGTGACATGGAGGAGCGACATGGCGGAGTGACATGGAGGAGTGACATGGCGGAGTGACATGGAGGAGTAACATGGAGGTTTGACATGGAAGACAGGGAGGAGTGACATGGAGGAGCAAAATATAGGATCAACATGGAAGAGTGACATGGAGGAGGGACATGGTGGAGTGACATTGAGGATCGACATTGAGGATCGAAATGGAGGATTGACATGAAACAGTGACATGGAGGAGTGACATGGAAGTGTGTTATGGAGGAGTGACATGGCGGATCGACATGGAGGAGTGACATGGAGGAGCGACATGGATAAGTGACATGGAGGAGCGACATGGCGGAGTGACATAGATTAGTAACATGGAGGATTGACGTGGAAGACAGGGAGGAGTGACATGGAGAAGCGAAATAGAGGATCAACATGGTTGAGTGACATGGAGAAGGGACATGGAGGAGTGAAATTCTGGAGTGACAATCTTGAGGGACATGCTGGAGTGAAATGGAGGAATAACATGGAGGATTGACGTGGAAGACAGGGAGGAGTGACATGGAGGAGCGAAATAGAGGATCAACATGGAGTATCGACATGGAGTATCGACATGGAGGAGTGACATGAAGGATCGACATTGAGGAGTGGAATGGTGGAGCGATATGGGGGATTGACATGGAGGAGTGATATGGAGGATCGACATGGAAGAGTGACATGGAGGAGCGACATTGAAAATCGACATGGAGGAGTAACATGTTGGATCCACATGGAGGAATGACTTGGAGGATCGACATGGAGGAGCGACATTGAGGATCGACAATGAGGAGCGACATTGAGGAGCGACATGGAAGAGCGACACGGAGGAGCTAAATGGAGGAGCGACATCACGGAGCGACATGGAGGTCTGACAATGAGGAGGTACATTCTGGAGGGACAGGGTGTAGCGACATTCTGGAGTGACATGGAGGAGCGACATTCTGGAGTGACATGCAAGATCGACATGGAGGATTAACATGTAGGATCTAAATGGAGGAGTGACATGGAAGAGTGATATGGAGCAGCAAGGAGGAGCGACATGGAGGATCGACATGAATAAGTGACATGGAGGAGCGACACGGTAGAGTGACATGGAAGATATGGAGGAGTGACATGGAGGAGCAACATGGAGTATCGACATGGAGGATCGACATGGAGGAGCGATATCAAGCAGTGACATGGAGGAGTGACATTCTGGAGTTAAATCTGGAGCGAAATTCTGGAGTGACATGGAGGAGCGACATTCTGGAGTGACATGGAGTAGCGACATGGAGGAGTGACATGGTGTAGCAACATGGAGGATCGAAATGGAGGATCGATGTGGAGGAGTAACAAGGAGGAGCGACATTAAGGATCGACATGGAGGAGCGACATCAAGCAGTGACATGGAGGAATGACATTCTGGAGTTAAATCTGGAGCGACATCAAGCAGTGACATGGAGGAGCGACATTCTGGAGTGACATGGAGTAGCGACATGGAGGAGTGACATGGTGTAGCAACATGGAGGATCGAAATGGAGGATCGATGTGGAGGAGTAACAAGGAGGAGCGACATTAAGGATCGACATGGAGGAGCGACATTCTGGAGTGACATGGAGTAGCGACATGGATGAGTGATATGGAGGAGCAAGGTGGAGCCACATGGAGGATCGACATGGAGGATCGAAATGGAGCAGCGACATGGAGGAGTGACATGGAGAAGCAACATGGAGGATCGACATGGCGGATTTACATGCAGGACTGTCATGGAATATAGGGAGGTGTGACATAGAGGGGCGACATGGAGGAGTCACAAGGAGGAGTGATATGAAGGATCAACATAGAGGATTGACATGGAGGAGGGACATGGAGGAGTGACGTTCTGGAGTTAAATTCTGGAGAGACATTCTAGAGTGACATGGAGGAGCGGCATTCTGGGGTGACATGGAGGAGATACATGGAGGAGTGATATGGAGGAGCAGGGACGAGAGACATAGAGGATCGACATGGAATAGTCACATGGAGGAGCAACACGGAGGAGTGACATGGAACACATGGTGGAGTGACATTGAGGATCGACATTGAGGATCGAAATGGAGGATTGACATGAAACAGTGACATGGAGGAGTGACATGGAAGTGTGTTATGGAGGAGTGACATGGCGGATCGACATGGAGGAGTGACATGGAGGAGCGACATGGATAAGTGACATGGAGGAGCGACATGGCGGAGTGACATAGATTAGTAACATGGAGGATTGACGTGGAAGACAGGGAGGAGTGACATGGAGGAGCGAAATAGAGGATCAACATGGTTGAGTGACATGGAGAAGGGACATGGAGGAGTGAAATTCTGTAGTGACAATCTTGAGGGACATGCTGGAGTGACATGGAGGAATAACATGGAGGATTCACGTGGAAGACAGGGAGGAGTGACATGGAGGAGCGAAATAGAGGATCAACATGGAGTATCGACATGGAGTATCGACATGGAGGAGTGACATGAAGGATCGACATTGAGGAGTGGCATGGAGGAGCGACATGGAAGAGCGACATGGAGGATCTACATGGAGAAAAGACATCACGGAGCGACATGGAAGACTGACAACGAGGAGGTACAATCTGGAGGAACATGGTGGAGCGATCTTCTGGAGTGACATGGAGGAGTAACATGTGGGATCTAAATGGAGGAGTGATATGTAGGTTCGACATGGAGGATCGACAACGGGGACCGACATTGAGGAGCAACATGGAGGACTGACATGGAGGATCAACATGGAGGAGTCGACATGGAGTAATGACAAGGCGGACTGACATGGGGGAGTGACATCCTACAGTTAAATTCTGGATTGAAATTCTGGAGTGACATGTAGGATCTACATGGAGGATTGACATGGAGGATCAACATGGAGGAGCGACATAGAGGATCGACATGGAGGAGTATCAAGGTTGATCGACATGGAGAAGTGACATGGAGGAGTGACATGGTAGAGATGGAGGAGTGAAATGGAGGAGAGACATGGAAGATCGACATGGAGGATCGACATGGAGGAGTGACATTCTGGAGTTAAATCTGGATTGACATGGAGGAGCGACATTCATGTCACTACATGGAGGAGCGATATGGATGAGCAAGGAGGAGTGACATGGAGGATCGACATGGAGGAGCGACATCAAGCAGTGACATGGAGGAGTGACATTCTGGAGTTAAATCTGCAGCGAAATTCTGGAGTGACATGGAGGAGCGACATTTTGGAGTGACATGGAGTAGCGACATGGAGGAGTGACATGGTGGAGCAACATGGAGGATCGAAATGGAGGATCGATGTGGAGGAGTAACAAGGAGGAGCGACATGGAGGATCGACATGGAGGAGCTACATCAAGCAGTGACATGGAGGAGTGACATTCTGGAGTTTAATCTGGAGTGATATTCTGGAGTGACATGGAGGAGCGACATTCTGGAATGACATGGAGGAGCGAAATAGAGGATCAACATGGAGTATCGACATGGAGTATCGACATGGAGGAGTGACATGAAGGAGCGACATTGAAAATCGACATGGAGGAGTAACATGTTGGATCCACATGGAGGAATGACTTGGAGGATCGACATGGAGGAGCGACATTGAGGATCGACAATGAGGAGCGACATTGAGGAGCGACATGGAAGAGCGACACGGAGGAGCTACATGGAGGAGCGACATCACGGAGCGACATGGAGGTCTGACAACGAGGAGGTACATTCTGGAGGGACAGGGTGTAGCGACATTCTGGAGTGACATGGAGGAGCGACATTCTGGAGTGACATGCAAGATCGACATGGAGGAGTAACATGTAGGATCTAAATGGAGGAGTGACATGGAGGAGTGATATGGAGCAGCAAGGAGGAGCGACATGGAGGATCGACATGAATAAGTGACATGGAGGAGCGACACGGTAGAGTGACATGGAAGATATGGAGGAGTGACATGGAGGAGCAACATGGAGTATCGACATGGAGGATCGACATGGAGGAGCGATATCAAGCAGTGACATGGAGGAGTGACATTCTGGAGTTAAATCTGGAGCGAAATTCTGGAGTGACATGGAGGAGCGACATTTTGGAGTGACATGGAGTAGCGACATGGAGGAGTGACATGGTGTAGCAACATGGAGGATCGAAATGGAGGATCGATGTGGAGGAGTAACAAGGAGGAGCGACATTAAGGATCGACATGGAGGAGCGACATCAAGCAGTGACATGGAGGAGTGACATTCTGGAGTTTAATCTGGAGTTATATTCTGTAGTGACATGGAGGAGCGACATTCTGGAGTGACATGGAGTAGCGACTTGGATGAGTGATATGGAGGAGCAAGGTGGAGCCACATGGAGGATCGACATGGAGGATCGAAATGGAGCAGCGACATGGAGGAGTGACATGGAGAAGCAACATGGAGTATCGACATGGTGGATTTACATGCAGGACTGTCATGGAATATAGGGAGGTGTGACATGGAGGGGCGACATGGAGGAGTGACAAGGAGGAGTGATATGAAGGATCAACATAGAGGATTGACATGGAGGAGGGACATGGAGGAGTGACGTTCTGGAGTTAAATTCTGGAGAGACATTCTGGAGTGACATGGAGGAGCGGCATTCTGGGGTGACATGGAGGAGATACATGGAGGAGTGATATGGAGGAGCAGGGACGAGCGACATAGAGGATCGACATGGAATAGTCACATGGAGGAGCAACACGGAGGAGTGACATGGAACACATGGTGGAGTGACATTGAGGATCGACATTGAGGATCGAAATGGAGGATTGACATGAAACAGTGACATGGAGGAGTGACATGGAAGTGTGTTATGGAGGAGTGACATGGCGGATCGACATGGAGGAGTGACATGGAGGAGCGACATGGATAAGTGACATGGAGGAGCGACATGGCGGAGTGACATAGATTAGTAACATGGAGGATTGACGTGGAAGACAGGGAGGAGTGACATGGAGGAGGGACATTGAGGAGTGATATTAAGGAGTGAAATGGAGAAGTGACATGGAGGAGGGACATTCTGGATTGACATGGAGTAGCGATATCGAGGAGTGACATGGAGCAGCAAGGCTGAGCGACATGGTGGATCGACATGGAGGAGTGACATAGAGTAGCAACTTGGAAGAGTGACATGGAGGATCGACATGGAGAAGCGACATGGAGAGACATCTAGGATCTACATGGAGGAGCAACATGAAGGAGTGACATGGAGGAGAGACATTGAGGAAAGACATGGATAAGTGACATGGAGGATCGACATGGAGCAGTGATATGAAGGAGTGACATGGAGGATAGACATGGAGGAGAGACATCTAGGATCTATATGGAAGAGCAACATGGAGGAGTGACATGGAGGAGAGACATTGAGGAAAGACATGGAGGAGTGACATTGAGGAGTAACATTAAGGAGTGACATGGAGAAGTGACATGGAGGAGGGACATGGAGGAGCAATATGGAAGAGTAACATGGAGGAGTAAGGATGAGCGACAAGGACCATCGACATGGAGGAGTGACATGGAGGAGTGACATTGAGGACTGACATGGAGAAGTGACATGGAGGATCGACATGGAACAGTGATATGAAGGATTGACATGGAGGAGTGACATGGAGGAGCGACATGGAGGATAGACATGGAGGAGTGACATGGAGGAGTGAGGATGAGTGACAAGGACGATCGACAGGGAGGAGTGACATGGAGGAGTGACATTGAGGACTGACATGGAGAAGTGACATGGAGGATCGACATGGAGCAGTTATTATGAAGGAGTGACATGGAGGAGTGACATGGAGGAGCGACATGGAGGATAGACATGGAGGAGCAACATGGAGGAGTGAGGATGAGTGACAAGGACGATCGACATGGAGGAGTGACATGGAGGAGTGACATTCAGGACTGACATGAGAAGTTACATGGAGGAGTGACATGGAGGAGTGTCATGGAAGACATGAAGCAGTGACGTGGAGGAGTTACATTGAGGTGTCACAGGAAGGAGGGATATGGAGGAGTGACATTCTGGGTTGACATTCTGGAGTGACATTCTGGAGTGACATGGAGGAGCGACATTCTGGTGTGACATAGAGGAGCGACATGGAGGAGTGACATTGAGCAGTGACATGGAGGCGTGACATGGAGAAGTGACATGGAGGAGTGACATGGAATAGTGACATGGAGGAGTGTTATGGAAGACATGGAGTAATGACATGGAGGAGTTACATTGAAGAGTCACAGGAAGGAGGGACATGGAGGAGCGACATTCTGGAGTGACATGGAGGAGTGACATGGAGGAGCAAGGATGAGCGACATGGTGGATCGACATGGAGGAGTGACATGGAGTAGCAACGAGGAGTGACATGGAGGATCGACATGGAGGATCGACATGGAGAAGCGACATGGAGGAGCGACATCTAGGATCTACATGGAGCAGCAACATGGAGGATTGACATGGAGGAGTGACATTGTTGATCGATTTTGAGGACTGAAATGGAAAAGCTACATGGAGAAGCGACATAGAGGATCGACATGGAGAATTGACATGGAGGAGTGACATTGAGGAGTGATATTAAGGAGTGACATGGAGAAGTGACATGGAGGAGGGACATTCTGGATTGACATGGAGTAGCGATATCGAGGAGTGACATGGAGCAGCAAGGCTGAGCGACTTGGTGGATCGACATGGAGGAGTGACATAGAGTAGCAACTTGGAAGAGTGAAATGGAGGATCGACATGGAGAAGCGACATGGAGAGACATCTAGGATCTACATGGAGGAGCAATATGAAGGAGTGACATGGAGGAGAGACATTGAGGAAAGACATGGATAAGTGACATAGAGGATCGACATGGAGCAGTGATATGAAGGAGTGACATGGAGGATAGACATGGAGGAGAGACATCTAGGATCTATATGGAGGAGCAACATGGAGGAGTGACATGGAGGAGAGACATTGAGGAAAGACATGGATAATTGACATGGAGGATCGACATGGAGCAGTGATATGAAGGAGTGACATGGAGGATAGACATGGAGGAGAGACATCTAGGATCTACATGGAGGAGCAACATGTATCTACATAGGGGAGTGACATGGAAGACATGGAGCAGTGAAATGGAGGAGCAACATGGAGGACCGACATGGAGGAGCGACATGGAGGAGAAAACATAGAAGAGTTACATGGAGGAGCTACATGAGGAGCAACATCACGGAGCGACTTGGAGGACTGACATGGTGGAATGACATTCTGGAGGGATATGGAGGAGCGACATTGTGGAGTGACATGGATGAGCGACATTCTGGAGTGACATGGGGGAGCGAAATGGAAGATCGACATGGAGGAGTAAAATGTAGGATCTATATGGAGGAGTTACATGGAGGATAGACATGGAGGAGCGTCATTAAGGAGGGACATGGAGGAGTGAGATGGGGGAGGGACATGGAAGACAAGGAGGAGCGACATGGATGAATGACATGGAGTACTGACATTCTGGAGGGACTTTCTGGATTGACATGAGGAGCAACATTCTGGAGTGACATTGAGGAGCTAAATGGAGGATCGACATGGAAGATCGACATTCTAGAGTGACATGGAGGAGTGACATTAAAGACATGGAGTAGTGACATGGAGGATCGACATTGAGTAGTGACATGGAGGACTGACAAAGAGGATCAACAAGGATTAGTGACATGGAGCAGTGACATGGAGGAGAGACATGGACGATCGACATGGAGGAGTCACATGGAAGATCGACATGGAGGAGTGACATGGAGGAGGGACATGTAGTATTGACATGGAGGAGTTACATAGAGGAGTGACATGGAAGGAAGGGAGGAGTGACATGGAGGAGCGAAAATGAGGATTGACATGGAGGAGTGACTTGGAGGAGGGACATGGTGGAGTGACATTAAGGAGTGACATTCTGGAGGGACATTCTGGAGTGACATGGAGTTGCGACATGGAGGAGCGACATGGAGGTGTAACATTCGAGAGTTAAATTCTGTAGTGACATTCTGGAGTGACAAGGAGGAGCAATATTCTGGAGTGACATAGAAGAATGACATGGAGGATAAACATGGAGGAGTGACTAGGAGGAGCAACATTCTGGAGTGACATGGATGAGTGAAATAGAGGAGCGAAATGGATGATCGACATGGAGGAGTGACAAGGAGGAGCGACATAGTATAGTTAAATAGAGGAGCTACATGAGGACCAAAATCACAGAGCGACTTGGAGGACTGACATGGAGGAATTACAATCTGGAGGGACATGGAGGAGCAACATTCTGGAGTGACATGGAGGAGCGACATTCTGGAGTGACATTCTGGAGTGACATGGCGGAGCGACACGGTGGAGTGACATGGAAGATATGGAGGAGTGACATGGTGGATCAACATTGAGTAGTGATATGGAGGAGTGACAAGGAGGAGCGACATGGAGGAGCGACATGGTGGAGTGACATGGAGGAGTGACGTGGAAGACAGGGAGGAATGACATGAAGGAGCGCAATAGAGGATCGACATGGAGCAGTGACATGGAGGAGGGACATGGTGGAGTAACAATCTGGAGTTAAATTCTGGATTGACATTCTGGAGTGACATGGAGGAGCAACATTCTGGAGTGACATGGAGGAATGACATGGAGGAGTGATATGGAGGAGCAAGGAGGAGCGACATGGAGGATCGACATGAATAAGTGACATGGAGGACCGACACGGTGGAGTGAAATGGAAGATATGGTGGAGTGACATGGAGGAGCAACATGGAGTATCGACATGGAGGATAAACATTGAGGAGTGACTTGGAGGAGCGACATTCTGGAGTGACATGGAGTAGTGAAATAGAGGAGCGACATGGAGCATCGACATGGAAGAGTGACATGGGGGATCGACATTGAGGAGTGGAATGGAGGAGCGACATGGAGGATTGACATGGAGGAGTGACATAGAGGATCGACATGGAAGAGTGACATGGAGGAGCGACATGGAAGCGCGACATGGAGGAGCCACATCACGGAGCGACATGGAAGACTGACAACAAGGAGGTACATTCTGGAGGAACATGGTGGAGCGACATTCTGGAGTGACATGGAGGAGCGACATTCTTGAGTGACATGGAGGAGCGCAATAGAGGATCGACATGGAGCAGTGACATGGAGGAGGGACACGGAGGAGTAACAATCTGGAGTTAAATTCTGGAGTGAAATTCTGGAGTGACATGGAGGACCAACATTCTGGAGTGACATGGAGGAATGACATGGAGGAGTGATATGGAGGAGCAAAGAGGAGCGACATGGAGGATCGATATGCATATGTGACATGGAGGAGCGACATGGTGGATCGACATGAAGTAGTGACATGGAGGATCGACATTGAGGAGTGGAATGGAGGAGCGACATGGGGGAGCGAAATGGAGGATCGACATGGAGGAGCCACATGGAGGATCGACATGGAGGATCGACATGGAGCAGCGACATGGAGGAGTGACATGGAGAAGCAACATGGAGGATCGACATGGCAGAGTTACATGCAGGACTGACATGGAATACAGGGAGGAGTGACATGGAGGGGCGACATGGAGGTTTGAAATAGAGGATCGACATGGAGGAGGTCTTTGGAGGATTAACATTCTGGAGTGACTTTCTGGAGGGACATTCTGGAGTGACACGGAGGTATCGACATGGAGGAGTGACAAGGAGGAGTGATATGGAGGATCAACTTAGAGGATTGACATGGAGGAGGGACATGGAGGAGTGACGTTCTGGAGTTAAATTCTGGAGAGACATTCTGGAGTTACATGGAGGAGCGGCATTCTGGAGTGACGTGGAGGAGATACATGGAGGATTGATATGGAGGAGCAGGGACGAGAGACATAGAGGATCGACATGGAATAGTCACATGGAGGAAAAACACGGAGGAGTGACATGGAACACATGGTGGAGTGACATTGAGGATCGACATTGAGGATTGAAATAGAGGATCGACATGAAACAGTGACATGGAGGAGTGACATGGAAGTGTGACATGGAGGAGTGACATGGAGGATCGACATGGAGGAGTGACATGGAGGAGCGACATGGCGGAGTGACATGGAGGAGTGACATTCTGGAGTGACATGGAGGAGTGAAATGGAGGAGCGACATGGAGGATCGATATGGAGGAGCGACATGGAGGAGTGACATGGAGGAGCGACATGGTGGAGCGACATCGAGCAGTGACATGGAATTGTGACATGGAGGAGTGACATTGAGGATCAACATGGAGGAATTACATGGAGGAGCGACATTGCGGAGTGACGTGGAAGAAAGGGAGGAGTGACATGGAGGAGCGACATGGAGGAACGAAATAGAGGATCGACATGGAGGAGTGACATGGAGGAGTGACATGAAGGTGAGACATGGAGGATCGACATGGAGGAGTGATATGGAGGAGCGACATTGAAGAGCGACATGGAGGAGTTACATGGAGGAGCGACATCACGGAGCGACATGGAGGTCTGACAACGAGGAGGTACATTCTGGAGGGACAGGGTGGAGCGACATTCTGGAGTGACATGGAAGATCAACATGGAGGAGTAACATGTACGATCTAAATGGAGGAGTGACATGGAGGAGTGACATGGAAGAGCGATATGGAGGATCGACAAGGAGGAGCAACATTGAGGAGCAACATGGAGACATGACATGGAGGAGCGACTAGGAGGAGCTACATGGAGGAGCGACATCGCGGAGAGACATGGATGACTGACATGGAGGAGTGACATGGAGGAGTGATATGGAAGACAGGGAGGAGTGACATGGAGGGTCGACATGTAGGAGTGACATGGCGGAGAAATATGGAGGAGTGACATTCTGGAGTGACTTTCAGGAGGGATATTCTGGAGTGACATGGAGGTATCGACATTGAGTCGTGACATGGAGGAGTGACAAGAAGGAGCGACACGGAGGAGTGACATGGAGGAGCAACATAGAGGTGTAACATGAAGGATCTGCATGGAGGAGCTACATGGAGGAGTGACATGGTGGAGTGACATGGAAGACATGGAGTAGTGACATGGTGGAGCAACATGGAGGATGGAAATGGAGGATCGACATGGAGCAGTGACATGGAGAAGTGACATGGAAGTGTGACATGGAGGAGTGACATGGAGGAGTGACATGGAGGAGCGACATGGTGGAGTTACATGAAGGAGTGAAATAGAGGATCGACATGGAGGAGGTCTATGGAGGAGTAACATTCTGGAGTGACTTTCTGGAGGGACATTCTGGAGTGACACGGAGGTATCGACATGGAGGAGTGACAAGGAGAAGTTATATGGAGGATCAATTTAGAGGATTGACATGGAGCAGGGACATGGAGGAGTGACGTTCAGGAGTTAAATTCTGGAGAGACATTCTGGAGTTACATGGAGGAGCGGCATTCTGGAGTGACATGGAGGAGATACATGGAGGATTGATATGGAGGAGCAGGGACGATAGACATAGAGGATCGACATGGAATAGTCACATGGAGGAAAAACACGGAGGAGTGACATGGAACACATGGTGGAGTGACATTGAGGATCGACATTGAGGATTGAAATAGAGGATCGACATGAAACAGTGACATGGAGGAGTGACATGGAGGATCGACATGGAGGAGTGAAATGGAGGAGCGACATGGCGGAGTGACATGGAGGAGTGACATGGCGGAGTGACATGGAGGAGTAACATGGAGGTTTGACATGGAAGACAGGGAGGAGTGACATGGAGGAGCAAAAAATAGGATCAACATGGAGGAGTGACATGGAGGAGGGACATGGAGGAGTGACATTCTGGAGTGACATTCTTGAGGGACATTCTGGTGTGACATGGAGGAGGGAAATGGAGGAGTAACATTCTGGAGTTAAATTCTGGAGAAACATTCTGGATTGACATGGAGGAGCGACATTCTGGAGTGACATGGAGGAGTGAAATGGAGGAGCGACATGGAGGATCGACATGGAGGAGTGACATGGAGGAGCGACATGGCGGAGTGACATGGAGGAGTGACATGGCGGAGTGACATGGAGGAGTAACATGGAGGTTTGACATGGAAGACAGGGAGGAGTGACATGGAGGAGCAAAATATAGGATCAACATGGAAGAGTGACATGGAGGAGGGACATGGAGGAGTGACATTCTTGAGGGACATTCTGGTGTGACATGGGGGAGGGAAATGGAGGAGCGACATGGCGGAGTGACATAGATTAGTAACATGGAGGATTGACGTGGAAGACAGGGAGGAGTGACATGGAGAAGCGAAATAGAGGATCAACATGGTTGAGTGACATGGAGAAGGGACATGGAGGAGTGAAATTCTGGAGTGACAATCTTGAGGGACATGCTGGAGTGACATGGAGGAATAACATGGAGGATTGACGTGGAAGACAGGGAGGAGTGACATGGAGGAGCGAAATAGAGGATCAACATGGAGTATCGACATGGAGTATCGACATGGAGGAGTGACATGAAGGATCGACATTGAGGAGTGGAATGGTGGAGCGATATGGGGGATTGACATGGAGGAGTGATATGGAGGATCGACATGGAAGAGTGACATGGAGGAGCGACATTGAAAATCGACATGGAGGAGTAACATGTTGGATCCACATGGAGGAATGACTTGGAGGATCGACATGGAGGAGCGACATTGAGGATCGACAATGAGGAGCGACATTGAGGAGCGACATGGAAGAGCGACACGGAGGAGCTAAATGGAGGAGCGACATCACGGAGCGACATGGAGGTCTGACAATGAGGAGGTACATTCTGGAGGGACAGGGTGTAGCGACATTCTGGAGTGACATGGAGGAGCGACATTCTGGAGTGACATGCAAGATCGACATGGAGGATTAACATGTAGGATCTAAATGGAGGAGTGACATGGAAGAGTGATATGGAGCAGCAAGGAGGAGCGACATGGAGGATCGACATGAATAAGTGACATGGAGGAGCGACACGGTAGAGTGACATGGAAGATATGGAGGAGTGACATGGAGGAGCAACATGGAGTATCGACATGGAGGATCGACATGGAGGAGCGATATCAAGCAGTGACATGGAGGAGTGACATTCTGGAGTTAAATCTGGAGCGAAATTCTGGAGTGACATGGAGGAGCGACATTCTGGAGTGACATGGAGTAGCGACATGGAGGAGTGACATGGTGTAGCAACATGGAGGATCGAAATGGAGGATCGATGTGGAGGAGTAACAAGGAGGAGCGACATTAAGGATCGACATGGAGGAGCGACATTCTGGAGTGACATGGAGTAGCGACATGGATGAGTGATATGGAGGAGCAAGGTGGAGCCACATGGAGGATCGACATGGAGGATCGAAATGGAGCAGCGACATGGAGGAGTGACATGGAGAAGCAACATGGAGGATCGACATGGCGGATTTACATGCAGGACTGTCATGGAATATAGGGAGGTGTGACATAGAGGGGCGACATGGAGGAGTCACAAGGAGGAGTGATATGAAGGATCAACATAGAGGATTGACATGGAGGAGGGACATGGAGGAGTGACGTTCTGGAGTTAAATTCTGGAGAGACATTCTGGAGTGACATGGAGGAGCGGCATTCTGGGGTGACATGGAGGAGATACATGGAGGAGTGATATGGAGGAGCAGGGACGAGAGACATAGAGGATCGACATGGAATAGTCACATGGAGGAGCAACACGGAGGAGTGACATGGAACACATGGTGGAGTGACATTGAGGATCGACATTGAGGATCGAAATGGAGGATTGACATGAAACAGTGACATGGAGGAGTGACATGGAAGTGTGTTATGGAGGAGTGACATGGCGGATCGACATGGAGGAGTGACATGGAGGAGCGACATGGATAAGTGACATGGAGGAGCGACATGGCGGAGTGACATAGATTAGTAACATGGAGGATTGACGTGGAAGACAGGGAGGAGTGACATGGAGGAGCGAAATAGAGGATCAACATGGTTGAGTGACATGGAGAAGGCAATGGAGGAGTGAAATTCTGTAGTGACAATCTTGAGGGACATGCTGGAGTGACATGGAGGAATAACATGGAGGATTGACGTGGAAGACAGGGAGGAGTGACATGGAGGAGCGAAATAGAGGATCAACATGGAGTATCGACATGGAGTATCGACATGGAGGAGTGACATGAAGGATTGACATTGAGGAGTGGCATGGAGGAGCGACATGGAAGAGCGACATGGAGGATCTACATGGAGAAAAGACATCACGGAGCGACATGGAAGACTGACAACGAGGAGGTACAATCTGGAGGAACATGGTGGAGCGATCTTCTGGAGTGACATGGAGGAGTAACATGTGGGATCTAAATGGAGGAGTGATATGTAGGATCGACATGGAGGATCGACAACGGGGACCGACATTGAGGAGCAACATGGAGGACTGACATGGAGGATCAACATGGAGGAGTCGACATGGAGTAATGACAAGGCGGACTGACATGGGGGAGTGACATCCTACAGTTAAATTCTGGGTTGAAATTCTGGAGTGACATGTAGGATCTACATGGAGGATTGACATGGAGGATCAACATGGAGGAGCGACATAGAGGATCGACATGGAGGAGTATCAAGGTTGATCGACATGGAGAAGTGACATGGAGGAGTGACATGGTAGAGATGGAGGAGTGACATGGAGGAGAGACATGGAAGATCGACATGGAGGATCGACATGGAGGAGTGACATTCTGGAGTTAAATCTGGATTGACATGGAGGAGCGACATTCATGTCACTACATGGAGGAGCGATATGGATGAGCAAGGAGGAGTGACATGGAGGATCGACATGGAGGAGCGACATCAAGCAGTTACATGGAGGAGTGACATTCTGGAGTTTAATCTGGAGTGATATTCTGGAGTGACATGGAGGAGCGACATTCTGGAATGACATGGAGGAGCGAAATAGAGGATCAACATGGAGTATCGACATGGAGTATCGACATGGAGGAGTGACATGAAGGATCGACATTGAGGAGTGGAATGGTGGAGCGATATGGGGGATTGACATGGAGGAGTGATATGGAGGATCGACATGGAAGAGTGACATGGAGGAGCGACATTGAAAATCGACATGGAGGAGTAACATGTTGGATCCACATGGAGGAATGACTTGGAGGATCGACATGGAGGAGCGACATTGAGGATCGACAATGAGGAGCGACATTGAGGAGCGACATGGAAGAGCGACACGGAGGAGCTACATGGAGGAGCGACATCACGGAGCGACATGGAGGTCTGACAACGAGGAGGTACATTCTGGAGGGACAGGGTGTAGCGACATTCTGGAGTGACATGGAGGAGCGACATTCTGGAGTGACATGCAAGATCGACATGGAGGAGTAACATGTAGGATCTAAATGGAGGAGTGACATGGAGGAGTGATATGGAGCAGCAAGGAGGAGCGACATGGAGGATCGACATGAATAAGTGACATGGAGGAGCGACACGGTAGAGTGACATGGAAGATATGGAGGAGTGACATGGAGGAGCAACATGGAGTATCGACATGGAGGATCGACATGGAGGAGCGATATCAAGCAGTGACATGGAGGAGTGACATTCTGGAGTTAAATCTGGAGCGAAATTCTGGAGTGACATGGAGGAGCGACATTCTGGAGTGACATGGAGTAGCGACATGGAGGAGTGACATGGTGTAGCAACATGGAGGATCGAAATGGAGGATCGATGTGGAGGAGTAACAAGGAGGAGCGACATTAAGGATCGACATGGAGGAGCGACATCAAGCAGTGACATGGAGGAGTGACATTCTGGAGTTTAATCTGGAGTTATATTCTGTAGTGACATGGAGGAGCGACATTCTGGAGTGACATGGAGTAGCGACATGGATGACTGATATGGAGGAGCAAAGTGGAGCAACATGGAGGATCGACATGGAGGATCGAAATGGAGCAGCGACATGGAGGAGTGACATGGAGAAGCAACATGGAGGATCGACATGGCGGATTTACATGCAGGACTGTCATGGAATATAGGGAGGTGTGACATGGAGGGGCGACATGGAGGAGTGACAAGGAGGAGTGATATGAAGGATCAACATAGAGGATTGACATGGAGGAGGGACATGGAGGAGTGACGTTCTGGAGTTAAATTCTGGAGAGACATTCTGGAGTGACATGGAGGAGCGGCATTCTGGGGTGACATGGAGGAGATACATGGAGGAGTGATATGGAGGAGCAGGGACGAGAGACATAGAGGATCGACATGGAATAGTCACATGGAGGAGCAACACGGAGGAGTGACATGGAGGATCAACATGGAGGAGTCGACATGGAGTAATGACAAGGCGGACTGACATGGGGGAGTGACATCCTAAAGTTAAATTCTGGGTTGAAATTCTGGAGTGACATGTAGGATCTACATGGAGGATTGACATGGAGGATCAACTTGGAAGAGTGACATGGAGGATCGACATGGAGAAGCGACATGGAGAGACATCTAGGATCTACATGGAGGAGCAATATGAAGGAGTGACATGGAGGAGAGACATTGAGGAAAGACATGGATAAGTGACATAGAGGATCGACATGGAGCAGTGATATGAAGGAGTGACATGGAGGATAGACATGGAGGAGAGACATCTAGGATCTATATGGAGGAGCAACATGGAGGAGTGACATGGAGGAGAGACATTGAGGAAAGACATGGATAATTGACATGGAGGATCGACATGGAGCAGTGATATGAAGGAGTGACATGGAGGATAGACATGGAGGAGAGACATCTAGGATCTACATGGAGGAGCAACATGTATCTACATAGGGGAGTGACATGGAAGACATGGAGCAGTGAAATGGAGGAGCAACATGGAGGACCGACATGGAGGAGAGACATGGAGGAGAAAACATAGAAGAGTTACATGGAGGAGCTACATGAGGAGCAACATCACGGAGCGACTTGGAGGACTGACATGGTGGAATGACATTCTGGAGGGATATGGAGGAGCGACATTGTGGAGTGACATGGATGAGCGACATTCTGGAGTGACATGGAGGAGCGAAATGGAAGATCGACATGGAGGAGTAAAATGTAGGATCTATATGGAGGAGTTACATGGAGGATAGACATGGAGGAGCGTCATTAAGGAGGGACATGGAGGAGTGAGATGGGGGAGGGACATGGAAGACAAGGAGGAGCGACATGGATGAATGACATGGAGTACTGACATTCTGGAGGGACTTTCTGGATTGACATGAGGAGCAACATTCTGGAGTGACATTGAGGAGCTAAATGGAGGATCGACATGGAAGATCGACATTCTAGAGTGACATGGAGGAGTGACATTAAAGACATGGAGTAGTGACATGGAGGATCGACATTGAGTAGTGACATGGAGGACTGACAAAGAGGATCAACAAGGATTAGTGACATGGAGCAGTGACATGGAGGAGAGACATGGACGATCGACATGGAGGAGTCACATGGAAGATCGACATGGAGGAGTGACATGGAGGAGGGACATGTAGTATTGACATGGAGGAGTTACATAGAGGAGTGACATGGAAGGAAGGGAGGAGTGACATGGAGGAGCGAAAATGAGGATTGACATGGAGGAGTGACATGGAGGAGGGACATGGTGGAGTGACATTAAGGAGTGACATTCTGGAGGGACATTCTGGAGTGACATGGAGTTGCGACATGGAGGAGCGACATGGAGGTGTAACATTCGAGAGTTAAATTCTGTAGTGACATTCTGGAGTGACAAGGAGGAGCAATATTCTGGAGTGACATAGAAGAATGACATGGAGGATAAACATGGAGGAGTGACTAGGAGGAGCAACATTCTGGAGTGACATGGAGGAGTGAAATAGAGGAGCGAAATGGATGATCGACATGGAGGAGTGACAAGGAGGAGCGACATAGTATAGTTAAATAGAGGAGCTACATGAGGACCAAAATCACTGAGCGACACGGTGGAGTGACATGGAAGATATGGAGGAGTGACATGGTGGATCAACATTGAGTAGTGATATGGAGGAGTGACAAGGAGGAGCGACATGGAGGAGCGACATGGTGGAGTGACATGGAGGAGTGACGTGGAAGACAGGGAGGAATGACATGAAGGAGCGCAATAGAGGATCGACATGGAGCAGTGACATGGAGGAGGGACATGGTGGAGTAACAATCTGGAGTTAAATTCTGGATTGACATTCTGGAGTGACATGGAGGAGCAACATTCTGGAGTGACATGGAGGAATGACATGGAGGAGTGATATGGAGGAGCAAGGAGGAGCGACATGGAGGATCGACATGAATAAGTGACATGGAGGACCGACACGGTGGAGTGAAATGGAAGATATGGTGAAGTGACATGGAGGAGCAACATGGAGTATCGACATGGAGGATAAACATTGAGGAGTGACTTGGAGGAGCGACATTCTGGAGTGACATGGAGTAGTGAAATAGAGGAGCGACATGGAGCATCGACATGGAAGAGTGACATGGGGGATCGACATTGAGGAGTGGAATGGAGGAGCGACATGGAGGATTGACATGGAGGAGTGACATAGAGGATCGACATGGAAGAGTGACATGGAGGAGCGACATGGAAGAGCGACATGGAGGAGCCACATCACGGAGCGACATGGAAGACTGACAACAAGGAGGTACATTCTGGAGGAACATGGTGGAGCGACATTCTGGAGTGACATGGAGGAGCGACATTCTTGAGTGACATGGAGGAGCGCAATAGAGGATCGACATGGAGCAGTGACATGGAGGAGGGACACGGAGGAGTAACAATCTGGAGTTAAATTCTGGAGTGAAATTCTGGAGTGACATGGAGGACCGACATTATGGAGTGACATGGAGGAATGACATGGAGGAGTGATATGGAGGAGCAAAGAGGAGCGACATGGAGGATCGATATGCATATGTGACATGGAGGAGCGACATGGTGGATCGACATGGAGTAGTGACATGGAGGATCGACATTGAGGAGTGGAATGGAGGAGCGACATGGGGGAGCGAAATGGAGGATCGACATGGAGGAGCCACATGGAGGATCGACATGGAGGATCGACATGGAGCAGCGACATGGAGGAGTGACATGGAGAAGCAACATGGAGGATCGACATGGCAGAGTTACATGCAGGACTGACATGGAATACAGGGAGGAGTGACATGGAGGGGCGACATGGAGGTTTGAAATAGAGGATCGACATGGAGGAGGTCTTTGGAGGATTAACATTCTGGAGTGACTTTCTGGAGGGACATTCTGGAGTGACACGGAGGTATCGACATGGAGGAGTGACAAGGAGGAGTGATATGGAGGATCAACTTAGAGGATTGACATGGAGGAGGGACATGGAGGAGTGACGTTCTGGAGTTAAATTCTGGAGAGACATTCTGGAGTTACATGGAGGAGCGGCATTCTGGAGTGACATGGAGGAGATACATGGAGGATTGATATGGAGGAGCAGGGACGAGAGACATAGAGGATCGACATGGAATAGTCACATGGAGGAAAAACACGGAGGAGTGACATGGAACACATGGTGGAGTGACATTGAGGATCGACATTGAGGATTGAAATAGAGGATCGACATGAAACAGTGACATGGAGGAGTGACATGGAAGTGTGACATGGAGGAGTGACATGGAGGATCGACATGGAGGAGTGACATGGAGGAGCGACATGGCGGAGTGACATGGAGGAGTGACATGGCGGAGTGACATGGAGGAGTAACATGGAGGTTTGACATGGAAGACAGGGAGGAGTGACATGGAGGAGCAAAATATAGGATCAACATGGAGGAGTGACATGGAGGAGGGACATGGAGGAGTGACATTCTTGAGGGACATTCTGGTGTGACATGGGGGAGGGAAATGGAGGAGTAACATTCTGGAGTTAAATTCTGGAGTGACATTCTGGATTGACATGGAGGAGCGACATTCTGGAGTGACATGGAGGAGTGAAATGGAGGAGCGACATGGAGGATCGACATGGAGGAGCGACATGGAGGAGTGACATGGAGGAGCGACATGGTGGAGCGACATCGAGCAGTGACATGGAATTGTGACATGGAGGAGTGACATTGAGGATCAACATGGAGGAATTACATGGAGGAGCGACATTGCGGAGTGACGTGGAAGAAAGGGAGGAGTGACATGGAGGAGCGACATGGAGGAACGAAATAGAGGATCGACATGGAGGAGTGACATGGAGGAGTGACATGAAGGTGAGACATGGAGGATCGACATGGAGGAGTGATATGGAGGAGCGACATTGAAGAGCGACATGGAGGAGTTACATGGAGGAGCGACATCACGGAGCGACATGGAGGTCTGACAACGAGGAGGTACATTCTGGAGGGACAGGGTCGAGCGACATTCTGGAGTGACATGGAAGATCAACATGGAGGAGTAACATGTACGATCTAAATGGAGGAGTGACATGGAGGAGTGACATGGAAGAGCGATATGGAGGATCGACAAGGAGGAGCAACATTGAGGAGCAACATGGAGACATGACATGGAGGAGCGACTAGGAGGAGCTACATGGAGGAGCGACATCGCGGAGAGACATGGAGGACTGACATGGAGGAGTGACATGGAGGAGTGATATGGAAGACAGGGAGGAGTGACATGGAGGGTCGACATGTAGGAGTGACATGGCGGAGGAATATGGAGCAGTGACATTCTGGAGTGACTTTCAGGAGGGATATTCTGGAGTGACATGGAGGTATCGACATTGAGTCGTGACATGGAGGAGTGACAAGAAGGAGCGACACGGAGGAGTGACATGGAGGAGCAACATAGAGGTGTAACATGAAGGATCTGCATGGAGGAGCTACATGGAGGAGTGACATGGTGGAGTGACATGGAAGACATGGAGTAGTGACATGGTGGAGCAACATGGAGGATGGAAATGGAGGATCGACATGGAGCAGTGACATGGAGAAGTGACATGGAAGTGTGACATGGAGGAGTGACATGGAGGAGTGACATGGAGGAGCGACATGGTGGAGTTACATGAAGGAGTGAAATAGAGGATCGACATGGAGGAGGTCTATGGAGGAGTAACATTCTGGAGTGACTTTCTGGAGGGACATTCTGGAGTGACACGGAGGTATCGACATGGAGGAGTGACAAGGAGAAGTGATATGGAGGATCAATTTAGAGGATTGACATGGAGCAGGGACATGGAGGAGTGACGTTCAGGAGTTAAATTCTGGAGAGACATTCTGGAGTTACATGGAGGAGCGGCATTCTGGAGTGACATGGAGGAGATACATGGAGGATTGATATGGAGGAGCAGGGACGATAGACATAGAGGATCGACATGGAATAGTCACATGGAGGAAAAACACGGAGGAGTGACATGGAACACATGGTGGAGTGACATTGAGGATCGACATTTAGGATTGAAATAGAGGATCGACATGAAACAGTGAAATGGAGGAGTGACATGGAGGATCGACATGGAGGAGTGAAATGGAGGAGCGACATGGCGGAGTGACATGGAGGAGTGACATGGAGGAGGGACATGGAGGAGTGACATTCTGGAGTGACATTCTTGAGGGACATTCTGGTGTGACATGGAGGAGGGAAATGGAGGAGTAACATTCTGGAGTTAAATTCTGGAGAAACATTCTGGATTGACATGGAGGAGCGACATTCTGGAGTGACATGGAGGAGTGAAATGGAGGAGCGACATGGAGGATCGACATGGAGGAGTGACATGGAGGAGCGACATGGCGGAGTGACATGGAGGAGTGACATGGCGGAGTGACATGGAGGAGTAACATGGAGGTTTGACATGGAAGACAGGGAGGAGTGACATGGAGGAGCAAAATATAGGATCAACATGGAAGAGTGACATGGAGGAGGGACATGGAGGAGTGACATTCTTGAGGGACATTCTGGTGTGACATGGGGGAGGGAAATGGAGGAGCGACATGGCGGAGTGACATAGATTAGTAACATGGAGGATTGACGTGGAAGACAGGGAGGAGTGACATGGAGAAGCGAAATAGAGGATCAACATGGTTGAGTGACATGGAGAAGGGACATGGAGGAGTGAAATTCTGGAGTGACAATCTTGAGGGACATGCTGGAGTGACATGGAGGAATAACATGGAGGATTGACGTGGAAGACAGGGAGGAGTGACATGGAGGAGCGAAATAGAGGATCAACATGGAGTATCGACATGGAGTATCGACATGGAGGAGTGACATGAAGGATCGACATTGAGGAGTGGAATGGTGGAGCGATATGGGGGATTGACATGGAGGAGTGATATGGAGGATCGACATGGAAGAGTGACATGGAGGAGCGACATTGAAAATCGACATGGAGGAGTAACATGTTGGATCCACATGGAGGAATGACTTGGAGGATCGACATGGAGGAGCGACATTGAGGATCGACAATGAGGAGCGACATTGAGGAGCGACATGGAAGAGCGACACGGAGGAGCTAAATGGAGGAGCGACATCACGGAGCGACATGGAGGTCTGACAATGAGGAGGTACATTCTGGAGGGACAGGGTGTAGCGACATTCTGGAGTGACATGGAGGAGCGACATTCTGGAGTGACATGCAAGATCGACATGGAGGATTAACATGTAGGATCTAAATGGAGGAGTGACATGGAAGAGTGATATGGAGCAGCAAGGAGGAGCGACATGGAGGATCGACATGAATAAGTGACATGGAGGAGCGACACGGTAGAGTGACATGGAAGATATGGAGGAGTGACATGGAGGAGCAACATGGAGTATCGACATGGAGGATCGACATGGAGGAGCGATATCAAGCAGTGACATGGAGGAGTGACATTCTGGAGTTAAATCTGGAGCGAAATTCTGGAGTGACATGGAGGAGCGACATTCTGGAGTGACATGGAGTAGCGACATGGAGGAGTGACATGGTGTAGCAACATGGAGGATCGAAATGGAGGATCGATGTGGAGGAGTAACAAGGAGGAGCGACATTAAGGATCGACATGGAGGAGCGACATCAAGCAGTGACATGGAGGAGTGACATTCTGGAGTTTAATCTGGAGTTATATTCTGTAGTGACATGGAGGAGCGACATTCTGGAGTGACATGGAGTAGCGACATGGATGAGTGATATGGAGGAGCAAGGTGGAGCCACATGGAGGATCGACATGGAGGATCGAAATGGAGCAGCGACATGGAGGAGTGACATGGAGAAGCAACATGGAGGATCGACATGGCGGATTTACATGCAGGACTGTCATGGAATATAGGGAGGTGTGACATAGAGGGGCGACATGGAGGAGTCACAAGGAGGAGTGATATGAAGGATCAACATAGAGGATTGACATGGAGGAGGGACATGGAGGAGTGACGTTCTGGAGTTAAATTCTGGAGAGACATTCTGGAGTGACATGGAGGAGCGGCATTCTGGGGTGACATGGAGGAGATACATGGAGGAGTGATATGGAGGAGCAGGGACGAGAGACATAGAGGATCGACATGGAATAGTCACATGGAGGAGCAACACGGAGGAGTGACATGGAACACATGGTGGAGTGACATTGAGGATCGACATTGAGGATCGAAATGGAGGATTGACATGAAACAGTGACATGGAGGAGTGACATGGAAGTGTGTTATGGAGGAGTGACATGGCGGATCGACATGGAGGAGTGACATGGAGGAGCGACATGGATAAGTGACATGGAGGAGCGACATGGCGGAGTGACATAGATTAGTAACATGGAGGATTGACGTGGAAGACAGGGAGGAGTGACATGGAGGAGCGAAATAGAGGATCAACATGGAGTATCGACATGGAGTATCGACATGGAGGAGTGACATGAAGGATCGACATTGAGGAGTGGCATGGAGGAGCGACATGGAAGAGCGACATGGAGGATCTACATGGAGAAAAGACATCACGGAGCGACATGGAAGACTGACAACGAGGAGGTACAATCTGGAGGAACATGGTGGAGCGATCTTCTGGAGTGACATGGAGGAGTAACATGTGGGATCTAAATGGAGGAGTGATATGTAGGATCGACATGGAGGATCGACAACGGGGACCGACATTGAGGAGCAACATGGAGGACTGACATGGAGGATCAACATGGAGGAGTCGACATGGAGTAATGACAAGGCGGACTGACATGGGGGAGTGACATCCTACAGTTAAATTCTGGGTTGAAATTCTGGAGTGACATGTAGGATCTACATGGAGGATTGACATGGAGGATCAACATGGAGGAGCGACATAGAGGATCGACATGGAGGAGTATCAAGGTTGATCGACATGGAGAAGTGACATGGAGGAGTGACATGGTAGAGATGGAGGAGTGACATGGAGGAGAGACATGGAAGATCGACATGGAGGATCGACATGGAGGAGTGACATTCTGGAGTTAATTCTGGATTGACATGGAGGAGCGACATTCATGTCACTACATGGAGGAGCGATATGGATGAGCAAGGAGGAGTGACATGGAGGATCGACATGGAGGAGCGACATCAAGCAGTGACATGGAGGAGTGACATTCTGGAGTTAAATCTGCAGCGAAATTCTGGAGTGACATGGAGGAGCGACATTTTGGAGTGACATGGAGTAGCGACATGGAGGAGTGACATGGTGGAGCAACATGGAGGATCGAAATGGAGGATCGATGTGGAGGAGTAACAAGGAGGAGCGACATGGAGGATCGACATGGAGGAGCTACATCAAGCAGTGACATGGAGGAGTGACATTCTGGAGTTTAATCTGGAGTGATATTCTGGAGTGACATGGAGGAGCGACATTCTGGAATGACATGGAGGAGCGAAATAGAGGATCAACATGGAGTATCGACATGGAGTATCGACATGGAGGAGAGACATGAAGGATCGACATTGAGGAGTGGAATGGTGGAGCGATATGGGGGATTGACATGGAGGAGTGATATGGAGGATCGACATGGAAGAGTGACATGGAGGAGCGACATTGAAAATCGACATGGAGGAGTAACATGTTGGATCCACATGGAGGAATGACTTGGAGGATCGACATGGAGGAGCGACATTGAGGATCGACAATGAGGAGCGACATTGAGGAGCGACATGGAAGAGCGACACGGAGGAGCTACATGGAGGAGCGACATCACGGAGCGACATGGAGGTCTGACAACGAGGAGGTACATTCTGGAGGGACAGGGTGTAGCGACATTCTGGAGTGACATGGAGGAGCGACATTCTGGAGTGACATGCAAGATCGACATGGAGGAGTAACATGTAGGATCTAAATGGAGGAGTGACATGGAAGAGTGATATGGAGCAGCAAGGAGGAGCGACATGGAGGATCGACATGAATAAGTGACATGGAGGAGCGACACGGTAGAGTGACATGGAAGATATGGAGGAGTGACATGGAGGAGCAACATGGAGTATCGACATGGAGGATCGACATGGAGGAGCGATATCAAGCAGTGACATGGAGGAGTGACATTCTGGAGTTAAATCTGGAGCGAAATTCTGGAGTGACATGGAGGAACGACATTCTGGAGTGACATGGAGTAGCGACATGGAGGAGTGACATGGTGTAGCAACATGGAGGATCGAAATGGAGGATCGATGTGGAGGAGTAACAAGGAGGAGCGACATTAAGGATCGACATGGAGGAGCGACATCAAGCAGTGACATGGAGGAGTGACATTCTGGAGTTTAATTTGGAGTTATATTCTGTAGTGACATGGAGGAGCGACATTCTGGAGTGACATGGAGTAGCGACATGGATGAGTGATATGGAGGAGCAAGGTGGAGCCACATGGAGGATCGACATGGAGGATCGAAATGGAGCAGCGACATGGAGGAGTGACATGGAGAAGCAACATGGAGGATCGACATGGCGGATTTACATGCAGGACTGTCATGGAATATAGGGAGGTGTGACATGGAGGGGCGACATGGAGGAGTGACAAGGAGGAGTGATATGAAGGATCAACATAGAGGATTGACATGGAGGAGGGACATGGAGGAGTGACGTTCTGGAGTTAAATTCTGGAGAGACATTCTGGAGTGACATGGAGGAGCGGCATTCTGGGGTGACATGGAGGAGATACATGGAACACATGGTGGAGTGACATTGAGGATCGACATTGAGGATCGAAATGGAGGTTTGACATGAAACAGTGACATGGAGGAGTGACATGGAAGTGTGTTATGGAGGAGTGACATGGCGGATCGACATGGAGGAGTGACATGGAGGAGCGACATGGATAAGTGACATGGAGGAGCGACATGGCGGAGTGACATAGATTAGTAACATGGAGGATTGACGTGGAAGACAGGGAGGAGTGACATGGAGGAGCGAAATAGAGGATCAACATGGTTGAGTGACATGGAGAAGGGACATGGAGGAGTGAAATTCTGGAGTGACAATCTTGAGGGACATGCTGGAGTGACATGGAGGAATAACATGGAGGATTGACGTGGAAGACAGGGAGGAGTGACATGGAGGAGCGAAATAGAGGATCAACATGGAGTATCGACATGGAGTATCGACATGGAGGAGTGACATGAAGGATCGACATTGAGGAGTGGCATGGAGGAGCGACATGGAAGAGCGACATGGAGGATCTACATGGAGAAAAGACATCACGGAGCGACATGGAAGACTGACAACGAGGAGGTACAATCTGGAGGAACATGGTGGAGCGATCTTCTGGAGTGACATGGAGGAATAACATGTGGGATCTAAATGGAGGAGTGATATGTAGGATCGACATGGAGGATCGACAACGGGGACCGACATTGAGGAGCAACATGTAGGACTGACATGGAGGATCAACAAGGAGGAGTCGACATGGAGTAATGACAAGGCGGACTGACATGGAGGAGTGACATCCTACAGTTAAATTCTGGGTTGAAATTCTGGAGTGACATGTAGGATCTACATGGAGGATTGACATAAAGGATCAACATGGAGGAGCGACATAGAGGATCGACATGGAGGAGTATCAAGGTTGATCGACATGGAGAAGTGACATGGAGGAGTGACATGGTAGAGATGGAGGAGTGACATGGAGGAGAGACATGGAAGATCGACATGGAGGATCGACATGGAGGAGTGACATTCTGGAGTTAAATCTGGATTGACATGGAGGAGCGACATTCATGTCACTACATGGAGGAGCGATATGGATGAGCAAGGAGGAGTGACATGGAGGATCGACATGGAGGAGCGACATCAAGCAGTGACATGGAGGAGTGACATTCTGGAGTTAAATCTGCAGCGAAATTCTGGAGTGACATGGAGGAGCGACATTTTGGAGTGACATGGAGTAGCGACATGGAGGAGTGACATGGTGGAGCAACATGGAGGATCGAAATGGAGGATCGATGTGGAGGAGTAACAAGGAGGAGCGACATGGAGGATCGACATGGAGGAGCTACATCAAGCAGTGACATGGAGGAGTGACATTCTGGATTTTAATCTGGAGTGATATTCTGGAGTGACATGGAGGAGCGACATTCTGGAGTGACATGGAGTAGCGACATGGTGGAGTGATATGGTGGAGCAAGGTGGAGCCACATGGAGGATCGACATGGAGGATCGACATGGAGCAGCGACATGGAGGAGTGACATGGAGAAGCAACATGGAGGATCGACATGGCAGAGTTACATGCAGGACTGACATGGAATACAGGGAGGAGTGACATGGAGGGGCGACATGGAGGTTTGAAATAGAGGATCGACATGGAGGAGGTCTTTGGAGGAGTAACATTCTGGAGTGACTTTCTGGAGGGACATTGTGGAGTGACACGGAGGTATCGACATGGAGGAGTGACAAGGAGGAGTGATATGGAGGATCAACTTAGAGGATTGACATGGAGGAGGGACATGGAGGAGTGACGTTCTGGAGTTAAATTCTGTAGTGACATTCTGGATTGACATGGAGGAGCGACATTCTGGAGTGACATGGAGGAGTGAAATGGAGGAGCGACATGGAGGATCGACATGGAGGAGCGACATTGAGAATCAACATGGAGGAATTACATGGAGGAGCGACATTGCGGAGTGACGTGGAAGAAAGGGAGGAGTGACATGGAGGAGCGACATGGAGGAACGAAATAGAGGATCGACATGGAGGAGTGATATGGAGGAGCGACATTGAAGAGCGACATGGAGGAGTTACATGGAGGAGCGACATCACGGAGCGACATGGAGGTCTGACAACGAGGAGGTACATTCTGGAGGGACAGGGTGGAGCGACATTCTGGAGTGACATGGAAGATCAACATGGAGGAGTAACATGTACGATCTAAATGGAGGAGTGACATGGAGGAGTGACATGGAAGAGCGATATGGAGGATCGACAAGGAGGAGCAACATTGAGGAGCAACATGGAGACATGACATGGAGGAGCGACTAGGAGGAGCTACATGGAGGAGCGACATCGCGGAGAGACATGGAGGACTGACATGGAGGAGTGACATGGAGGAGTGATATGGAAGACAGGGAGGAGTGACATGGAGGGTCGACATGTAGGAGTGACATGGAGGAGGAATATGGAGGAGTGACATTCTGGAGTGACTTTCAGGAGGGATATTCTGGAGTGAAATGGAGGTATCGACATTGAGTCGTGACATGGAGGAGTGACAAGAAGGAGCGACACGGAGGAGTGACATGGAGGAGCAACATAGAGGTGTAACATGAAGGATCTGCATGGAGGAGCTACATGGAGGAGTGACATGGTGGAGTGACATGGAAGACATGGAGTAGTGACATGGTGGAGCAACATGGAGGATCGACATGGAGCAGTGACATGGAGAAGTGACATGGAAGTGTGACATGGAGGAGTGACATGGAGGAGTGACATGGAGGAGCGACATGGTGGAGTAATATGGAGGATCAATTTAGAGGATTGACATGGAGCAGGGACATGGAGGAGTGACGTTCTGGAGTTAAATTCTGGAGAGACATTCTGGAGTTACATGGAGGAGCGGCATTCTGGAGTGACATGGAGGAGATACATGGAGGATTGATATGGAGGAGCAGGGACGATAGACATAGAGGATCGACATGGAATAGTCACATGGAGGAAAAACACGGAGGAGTGACATGGAACACATGGTGGAGTGACATTGAGGATCGACATTGAGGATTGAAATAGAGGATCGACATGAAACAGTGACATGGAGTAGTGACATGGAGGATCGACATGGAGGAGTGAAATAGAGGATCGACATTTAACAGTGACATGGAGGAGTGACATGGAGGATCGACATGGAGGAGTGAAATGGAGGAGCGACATGGCGGAGTGACATGGAGGAGTGACATGGCGGAGTGACATGGCGGAGTAACATGGAGGTTTGACATGGAAGACAGGGAGGAGTGACATGGAGGAGCAAAAAATAGGATCAACATGGAGGAGTGACATGGAGGAGGGACATGGAGGAGTGACATTCTGGAGTGACATTCTTGAGGGACATGCTGGAGTGACATGGAGGAATAACATGGAGGATTGACGTGGAAGACAGGGAGGAGTGACATGGAGGAGCGAAATAGAGGATCAACATGGAGTATCGACATGGAGTATCGACATGGAGGAGTGACATGAAGGATCGACATTGAGGAGTGGCATGGAGGAGCGACATGGAAGAGCGACATGGAGGATCTACATGGAGAAAAGACATCACGGAGCGACATGGAAGACTGACAACGAGGAGGTACAATCTGGAGGAACATGGTGGAGCGATCTTCTGGAGTGACATGGAGGAATAACATGTGGGATCTAAATGGAGGAGTGATATGTAGGATCGACATGGAGGATCGACAACGGGGACCGACATTGAGGAGCAACATGTAGGACTGACATGGAGGATCAACAAGGAGGAGTCGACATGGAGTAATGACAAGGCGGACTGACATGGAGGAGTGACATCCTACAGTTAAATTCTGGGTTGAAATTCTGGAGTGACATGTAGGATCTACATGGAGGATTGACATAAAGGATCAACATGGAGGAGCGACATAGAGGATCGACATGGAGGAGTATCAAGGTTGATCGACATGGAGAAGTGACATGGAGGAGTGACATGGTAGAGATGGAGGAGTGACATGGAGGAGAGACATGGAAGATCGACATGGAGGATCGACATGGAGGAGTGACATTCTGGAGTTAAATCTGGATTGACATGGAGGAGCGACATTCATGTCACTACATGGAGGAGCGATATGGATGAGCAAGGAGGAGTGACATGGAGGATCGACATGGAGGAGCGACATCAAGCAGTGACATGGAGGAGTGACATTCTGGAGTTAAATCTGCAGCGAAATTCTGGAGTGACATGGAGGAGCGACATTTTGGAGTGACATGGAGTAGCGACATGGAGGAGTGACATGGTGGAGCAACATGGAGGATCGAAATGGAGGATCGATGTGGAGGAGTAACAAGGAGGAGCGACATGGAGGATCGACATGGAGGAGCTACATCAAGCAGTGACATGGAGGAGTGACATTCTGGATTTTAATCTGGAGTGATATTCTGGAGTGACATGGAGGAGCGACATTCTGGAGTGACATGGAGTAGCGACATGGTGGAGTGATATGGTGGAGCAAGGTGGAGCCACATGGAGGATCGACATGGAGGATCGACATGGAGCAGCGACATGGAGGAGTGACATGGAGAAGCAACATGGAGGATCGACATGGCAGAGTTACATGCAGGACTGACATGGAATACAGGGAGGAGTGACATGGAGGGGCGACATGGAGGTTTGAAATAGAGGATCGACATGGAGGAGGTCTTTGGAGGAGTAACATTCTGGAGTGACTTTCTGGAGGGACATTGTGGAGTGACACGGAGGTATCGACATGGAGGAGTGACAAGGAGGAGTGATATGGAGGATCAACTTAGAGGATTGACATGGAGGAGGGACATGGAGGAGTGACGTTCTGGAGTTAAATTCTGTAGTGACATTCTGGATTGACATGGAGGAGCGACATTCTGGAGTGACATGGAGGAGTGAAATGGAGGAGCGACATGGAGGATCGACATGGAGGAGCGACATTGAGAATCAACATGGAGGAATTACATGGAGGAGCGACATTGCGGAGTGACGTGGAAGAAAGGGAGGAGTGACATGGAGGAGCGACATGGAGGAACGAAATAGAGGATCGACATGGAGGAGTGATATGGAGGAGCGACATTGAAGAGCGACATGGAGGAGTTACATGGAGGAGCGACATCACGGAGCGACATGGAGGTCTGACAACGAGGAGGTACATTCTGGAGGGACAGGGTGGAGCGACATTCTGGAGTGACATGGAAGATCAACATGGAGGAGTAACATGTACGATCTAAATGGAGGAGTGACATGGAGGAGTGACATGGAAGAGCGATATGGAGGATCGACAAGGAGGAGCAACATTGAGGAGCAACATGGAGACATGACATGGAGGAGCGACTAGGAGGAGCTACATGGAGGAGCGACATCGCGGAGAGACATGGAGGACTGACATGGAGGAGTGACATGGAGGAGTGATATGGAAGACAGGGAGGAGTGACATGGAGGGTCGACATGTAGGAGTGACATGGAGGAGGAATATGGAGGAGTGACATTCTGGAGTGACTTTCAGGAGGGATATTCTGGAGTGAAATGGAGGTATCGACATTGAGTCGTGACATGGAGGAGTGACAAGAAGGAGCGACACGGAGGAGTGACATGGAGGAGCAACATAGAGGTGTAACATGAAGGATCTGCATGGAGGAGCTACATGGAGGAGTGACATGGTGGAGTGACATGGAAGACATGGAGTAGTGACATGGTGGAGCAACATGGAGGATCGACATGGAGCAGTGACATGGAGAAGTGACATGGAAGTGTGACATGGAGGAGTGACATGGAGGAGTGACATGGAGGAGCGACATGGTGGAGTAATATGGAGGATCAATTTAGAGGATTGACATGGAGCAGGGACATGGAGGAGTGAAGTTCTGGAGTTAAATTCTGGAGAGACATTCTGGAGTTACATGGAGGAGCGGCATTCTGGAGTGACATGGAGGAGATACATGGAGGATTGATATGGAGGAGCAGGGACGATAGACATAGAGGATCGACATGGAATAGTCACATGGAGGAAAAACACGGAGGAGTGACATGGAACACATGGTGGAGTGACATTGAGGATCGACATTGAGGATTGAAATAGAGGATCGACATGAAACAGTGACATGGAGTAGTGACATGGAGGATCGACATGGAGGAGTGAAATAGAGGATCGACATTTAACAGTGACATGGAGGAGTGACATGGAGGATCGACATGGAGGAGTGAAATGGAGGAGCGACATGGCGGAGTGACATGGAGGAGTGACATGGCGGAGTGACATGGAGGAGTAACATGGAGGTTTGACATGGAAGACAGGGAGGAGTGACATGGAGGAGCAAAAAATAGGATCAACATGGAGGAGTGACATGGAGGAGGGACATGGAGGAGTGACATTCTGGAGTGACATTCTTGAGGGACATTCTGGTGTGACATGGAGGAGGGAAATGGAGGAGTAACATTCTGGAGTTAAATTTTGGAGAAACATTCTGGATTGACATGGAGGAGCGACATTCTGGAGTGACATGGAGGAGTGAAATGGAGGAGCGACATGGAGGATCGACATGGAGGAGTGACATGGAGGAGCTACATGGAGGAGCGACATCGAGCAGTGACATGGAATTGTGACATGGAGGAGTGACATTGAGGATCAACATGGAGGAATTACATGGAGGAGCGACATTGCGGAGTGACATGGCGGAGTGACATGTAGTATTGACATGGAGGAGTTACATAGAGGAGTGACGTGGAAGAAAGGGAGGAGTGACATGGAGGAGCGACATGGAGGAGCGAAATAGAGGATCGACATGGAGGAGTGACATGGAGGAGTGACATGGAGGTGAGACATGGAGGTGAGACATGGAGGAGTGATATGGAGGAGCGACATGGAAGAGCGACATGGAGGAGTTACATGGAGGAGCGACATCAAGGAGCGACATGGAGGTCTGACAACCAGGAGGTACATTCTGGAGGGACAGGGTGGAGCGACATTCTGAAGTGACATGGCAGATCGACATGGAGGAGTAACATGTACGATCTAAATGGAGGAGTGACATGGAGGAGTGACATGGAGGAGTGACATGGAGGTGAGACATGGAGGTGAGACATGGAGGATTGACATGGAAGAGCGATATGGAGGATCGACAAGGAGGAGCAACATTGAGGAGCAACATGGAGACATGACATGGAGGAGCGACTAGGAGGAGCTACATGGAGGAGCGACATCGCGGAGAGACATGGAGGACTGACATGGAGGAGTGACATGGAGGAGTGATATGGAAGACAGGGAGGAGTGACATGGAGGGTCGACATGTAGGAGTGACATGGAGGAGGAATATGGAGGAGTGACATTCTGGAGTGACTTTCAGGAGGGATATTCTGGAGTGACATGGAGGTATCGACATTGAGTCGTGACATGGAGGAGTGACAAGTAGGAGCGACACGGAGGAGTGACATGGAGGAGCAACATAGAGGTGTAACATGAAGGATCTGCATGGAGGAGCTACATGGAGGAGTGACATGGTGGAGTGACATGGAAGACATGGAGTAGTGACATGGTGGAGCAACATGGAGGATCGAAATGGAGGATCGACATGGAGCAGTGACATGGAGAAGTGACATGGAAGTGTGACATGGAGGAGTGACATGGAGGAGTGACATGGAGGAGCGACATGGTGGAGTTACATGAAGGAGTGACATGTAAGATTGACATGGAGGAATTACATGGAGGAGTGATGTGGAAGAAAGGGAGGAATGACATGGAGGAGCGCAATAGAGGATCGACATGGAGCAGTGACATGGAGGAGGGACATGGAGGAATAACAATCTGGAGTTAAATCCTGGAGTGACATTCTGGAGTGACATGGAGGAATGACATGCAGGAGTGATATGGAGGAGCATGGAGGAGCGACATGGAGGATCGACATGAATAAGTGACATGGATGAGCGACAAGGTGGAGTGACATGGAAGATATGGAGGAGTGACATGGAGGAGCAACATGGTGCATTGACATGGAGGATCAACATGGAGGAGTGACTTGGAGGAGTGACATTCTGTAGTGACATGGAGGAGTGAAATGGAGGAGCTACATGGAGGATTGACATGGAGGAGTGATATGGAGGAGCGACATTCTGGATTGACATGGAGGAGCGATATGGATGAGCAAGGAGCAGCGACATGGAGTAACAACATGTATCGACATGGAAGACATGGAGGAGTGACATGGAGAATCGATGTGGAGGAGTAACAAGGAGGAGCGACATGGAGGATATGGAGGAGTGACATTCTGGAGTGACTTTCTGGAAGGACATTCTGGAGTGACATGGAGGAGGAGGGACGAGAGACATAGAGGATCGACATGGAATAGTCACATGGAGGAGCAACAAGGAGGATCGACATGGAGGAGCTACATCAAGCAGTGACATGGAGGAGTGACATTCTGGAGTTTAATCTGGAATGATATTCTGGAGTGACATGGAGGAGCGACATTCTGGAGTGACATGGAGTAGCGACATGGTGGAGTGATATGGTGGAGCAAGGTGGAGCCACATGGAGGATCGACATGGAGGATCGACATGGAGCAGCGACATGGAGGAGTGACATGGAGAAGCAACATGGAGGATCGACATGGCAGAGTTACATGCAGGACTGACATGGAATACAGGGAGGAGTGACATGGAGGGGCGACATGGAGGTTTGAAATAGAGGATCGACATGGAGGAGGTCTTTGGAGGAGTAACATTCTGGAGTGACTTTCTGGAGGGACATTCTGGAGGGACACGGAGGTATCGACATGGAGGAGTGACAAGGAGGAGTGATATGGAGGATCAACTTAGAGGATTGACATGGAGGAGGGACATGGAGGAGTGACGTTCTGGAGTTAAATTCTGGAGAGACATTCTGGAGTTACATGGAGGAGCGGCATTCTGGAGTGACATGGAGGAGATACATGGAGGATTGATATGGAGGAGCAGGGACGAGAGACATAGAGGATCGACATGGAATAGTCACATGGAGGAAAAACACGGAGGAGTGACATGGATCACATGGTGGAGTGACATTGAGGATCGACATTGAGGATTGAAATAGAGGATCGACATGAAACAGTGACATGGAGGAGTGACATGGAAGTGTGACATGGAGGAGTGACATGGAGGATCGACATGGAGGAGTGACATGGAGGAGCGACATGGCGGAGTGACATGGAGGAGTGACATGGCGGAGTGACATGGAGGAGTAACATGGAGGTTTGACATGGAAGACAGGGAGGAGTGACATGGAGGAGCAAAATATAGGATCAACATGGAGGAGGGACATGGAGGAGTGACATTCTTGAGGGACATTCTGGAGTGACATGGGGGAGGGAAATGGAGGAGTAACATTCTGGAGTTAAATTCTGGAGTGACATTCTGGATTGACATGGAGGAGCGACATTCTGGAGTGACATGGAGGAGTGAAATGGAGGAGCGACATGGAGGATCGACATGGAGGAGCGACATGGAGGAGTGACATGGAGGAGCGACATGGTGGAGCGACATCGAGCAGTGACATGGAATTGTGACATGGAGGAGTGACATTGAGGATCAACATGGAGGAATTACATGGAGGAGCGACATTGCGGAGTGACGTGGAAGAAAGGGAGGAGTGACATGGAGGAGCGACATGGAGGAACGAAATAGAGGATCGACATGGAGGAGTGACATGGAGGAGTGACATGAAGGTGAGACATGGAGGATCGACATGGAGGAGTGATATGGAGGAGCGACATTGAAGAGCGACATGGAGGAGTTACATGGAGGAGCGACATCACGGAGCGACATGGAGGTCTGACAACGAGGAGGTACATTCTGGAGGGACAGGGTGGAGCGACATTCTGGAGTGACATGGAAGATCAACATGGAGGAGTAACATGTACGATCTAAATGGAGGAGTGACATGGAGGAGTGACATGGAAGAGCGATATGGAGGATCGACAAGGAGGAGCAACATTGAGGAGCAACATCGCGGAGAGACATGGAGGACTGAAATGGAGGAGTGACATGGAGGAGTGATATGGAAGACAGGGAGGAGTGACATGGAGGGTCGACATGTAGGAGTGACATGGCGGAGGAATATGGAGGAGTGACATTCTGGAGTGACTTTCAGGAGGGATATTCTGGAGTGACATGGAGGTATCGACATTGAGTCGTGACATGGAGGAGTGACAAGAAGGAGCAACACGGAGGAGTGACATGGAGGAGCAACATAGAGGTGTAACATGAAGGATCTGCATGGAGGAGCTACATGGAGGAGTGACATGGTGGAGTGACATGGCAGACATGGAGTAGTGACATGGTGGAGCAACATGGAGGATGGAAATGGAGGATCGACATGGAGCAGTGACATGGAGAAGTGACATGGAAGTGTGACATGGAGGAGTGACATGGAGGAGTGACATGGAGGAGCGACATGGTGGAGTTACATGAAGGAGTGAAATAGAGGATCGACATGGAGGAGGTCTATGGAGGAGTAACATTCTGGAGTGACTTTCTGGAGGGACATTCTGGAGTGACACGGAGGTATCGACATGGAGGAGTGACAAGGAGAAGTGATATGGAGGATCAATTTAGAGGATTGACATGGAGCAGGGACATGGAGGAGTGACGTTCAGGAGTTAAATTCTGGAGAGACATTCCGGAGTTACATGGAGGAGCGGCATTCTGGAGTGACATGGAGGAGATACATGGAGGATTGATATGGAGGAGCAGGGACGATAGACATAGAGGATCGACATGGAATAGTCACATGGAGGAAAAACACGGAGGAGTGACATGGAACACATGGTGGAGTGACATTGAGGATCGACATTGAGGATTGAAATAGAGGATCGACATGAAACAGTGACATGGAGGAGTGACATGGAGGATCGACATGGAGGAGTGAAATGGAGGAGCGACATGGCGGAGTGACATGGAGGAGTGACATGGCGGAGTGACATGGAGGAGTAACATGGAGGTTTGACATGGAAGACAGGGAGGAGTGACATGGAGGAGCAAAAAATAGGATCAACATGGAGGAGTGACATGGAGGAGGGACATGGAGGAGTGACATTCTGGAGTGACATTCTTGAGGGACATTCTGGTGTGACATGGAGGAGGGAAATGGAGGAGTAACATTCTGGAGTTAAATTCTGGAGAAACATTCTGGATTGACATGGAGGAGCGACATTCTGGAGTGACATGGAGGAGTGAAATGGAGGAGCGACATGGAGGATCGACATGGAGGAGTGACATGGAGGAGCGACATGGCGGAGTGACATGGAGGAGTGACATGGCGGAGTGACATGGAGGAGTAACATGGAGGTTTGACATGGAAGACAGGGAGGAGTGACATGGAGGAGCAAAATATAGGATCAACATGGAAGAGTGACATGGAGGAGGGACATGGAGGAGTGACATTCTTGAGGGACATTCTGGTGTGACATGGGGGAGGGAAATGGAGGAGCGACATGGCGGAGTGACATAGATTAGTAACATGGAGGATTGACGTGGAAGACAGGGAGGAGTGACATGGAGGAGCGAAATAGAGGATCAACATGGTTGAGTGACATGGAGAAGGGACATGGAGGAGTGAAATTCTGGAGTGACAATCTTGAGGGACATGCTGGAGTGACATGGAGGAATAACATGGAGGATTGACGTGGAAGACAGGGAGGAGTGACATGGAGGAGCGAAATAGAGGATCAACATGGAGTATCGACATGGAGTATCGACATGGAGGAGTGACATGAAGGATCGACATTGAGGAGTGGAATGGTGGAGCGATATGGGGGATTGACATGGAGGAGTGATATGGAGGATCGACATGGAAGAGTGACATGGAGGAGATACATGGAGGATTGATATGGAGGAGCAGGGACGAGAGACATAGAGGATCGACATGGAATAGTCACATGGAGGAAAAACACGGAGGAGTGACATGGATCACATGGTGGAGTGACATTGAGGATCGACATTGAGGATTGAAATAGAGGATCGACATGAAACAGTGACATGGAGGAGTGACATGGAAGTGTGACATGGAGGAGTGACATGGAGGATCGACATGGAGGAGTGACATGGAGGAGCGACATGGCGGAGTTACATGGAGGAGTGACATGGCGGAGTGACATGGAGGAGTAACATGGAGGTTTGACATGGAAGACAGGGAGGAGTGACATGGAGGAGCAAAATATAGGATCAACATGGAGGAGGGACATGGAGGAGTGACATTCTTGAGGGACATTCTGGAGTTAAATTCTGGAGTGACATTCTGGATTGACATGGAGGAGCGACATTCTGGAGTGACATGGAGGAGTGAAATGGAGGAGCGACATGGAGGATCGACATGGAGGAGCGACATGGAGGAGTGACATGGAGGAGCGACATGGTGGAGCGACATCGAGCAGTGACATGGAATTGTGACATGGAGGAGTGACATTGAGGATCAACATGGAGGAATTACATGGAGGAGCGACATTGCGGAGTGACGTGGAAGAAAGGGAGGAGTGACATGGAGGAGCGACATGGAGGAACGAAATAGAGGATCGACATGGAGGAGTGACATGGAGGAGTGACATGAAGGTGAGACATGGAGGATCGACATGGAGGAGTGATATGGAGGAGCGACATTGAAGAGCGACATGGAGGAGTTACATGGAGGAGCGACATCACGGAGCGACATGGAGGTCTGACAACGAGGAGGTACATTCTGGAGGGACAGGGTGGAGCGACATTCTGGAGTGACATGGAAGATCAACATGGAGGAGTAACATGTACGATCTAAATGGAGGAGTGACATGGAGGAGTGACATGGAAGAGCGATATGGAGGATCGACAAGGAGGAGCAACATTGAGGAGCAACATGGAGACATGACATGGAGGAGCGACTAGGAGGAGCTACATGGAGGAGCGACATCGCGGAGAGACATGGAGGACTGAAATGGAGGAGTGACATGGAGGAGTGATATGGAAGACAGGGAGGAGTGACATGGAGGGTCGACATGTAGGAGTGACATGGCGGAGGAATATGGAGGAGTGACATTCTGGAGTGACTTTCAGGAGGGATATTCTGGAGTGACATGGAGGTATCGACATTGAGTCGTGACATGGAGGAGTGACAAGAAGGAGCAACACGGAGGAGTGACATGGAGGAGCAACATAGAGGTGTAACATGAAGGATCTGCATGGAGGAGCTACATGGAGGAGTGACATGGTGGAGTGACATGGAAGACATGGAGTAGTGACATGGTGGAGCAACATGGAGGATGGAAATGGAGGATCGACATGGAGCAGTGACATGGAGAAGTGACATGGAAGTGTGACATGGAGGAGTGACATGGAGGAGTGACATGGAGGAGCGACATGGTGGAGTTACATGAAGGAGTGAAATAGAGGATCGACATGGAGGAGGTCTATGGAGGAGTAACATTCTGGAGTGACTTTCTGGAGGGACATTCTGGAGTGACACGGAGGTATCGACATGGAGGAGTGACAAGGAGAAGTGATATGGAGGATCAATTTAGAGGATTGACATGGAGCAGGGACATGGAGGAGTGACGTTCAGGAGTTAAATTCTGGAGAGACATTCTGGAGTTACATGGAGGAGCGGCATTCTGGAGTGACATGGAGGAGATACATGGAGGATTGATATGGAGGAGCAGGGACGATAGACATAGAGGATCGACATGGAATAGTCACATGGAGGAAAAACACGGAGGAGTGACATGGAACACATGGTGGAGTGACATTGAGGATCGACATTGAGGATTGAAATAGAGGATCGACATGAAACAGTGACATGGAGGAGTGACATGGAGGATCGACATGGAGGAGTGAAATGGAGGAGCGACATGGCGGAGTGACATGGAGGAGTGACATGGCGGAGTGACATGGAGGAGTAACATGGAGGTTTGACATGGAAGACAGGGAGGAGTGACATGGAGGAGCAAAAAATAGGATCAACATGGAGGAGTGACATGGAGGAGGGACATGGAGGAGTGACATTCTGGAGTGACATTCTTGAGGGACATTCTGGTGTGACATGGAGGAGGGAAATGAGGAGTAACATTCTGGAGTTAAATTCTGGAGAAACATTCTGGATTGACATGGAGGAGCGACATTCTGGAGTGACATGGAGGAGTGAAATGGAGGAGCGACATGGAGGATCGACATGGAGGAGTGACATGGAGGAGCGACATGGCGGAGTGACATGGAGGAGTGACATGGCGGAGTGACATGGAGGAGTAACATGGAGGTTTGACATGGAAGACAGGGAGGAGTGACATGGAGGAGCAAAATATAGGATCAACATGGAAGAGTGACATGGAGGAGGGACATGGAGGAGTGACATTCTTGAGGGACATTCTGGTGTGACATGGGGGAGGGAAATGGAGGAGCGACATGGCGGAGTGACATAGATTAGTAACATGGAGGATTGACGTGGAAGACAGGGAGGAGTGACATGGAGGAGCGAAATAGAGGATCAACATGGTTGAGTGACATGGAGAAGGGACATGGAGGAGTGAAATTCTGGAGTGACAATCTTGAGGGACATGCTGGAGTGACATGGAGGAATAACATGGAGGATTGACGTGGAAGACAGGGAGGAGTGACATGGAGGAGCGAAATAGAGGATCAACATGGAGTATCGACATGGAGTATCGACATGGAGGAGTGACATGAAGGATCGACATTGAGGAGTGGAATGGTGGAGCGATATGGGGGATTGACATGGAGGAGTGATATGGAGGATCGACATGGAAGAGTGACATGGAGGAGCGACATTGAAAATCGACATGGAGGAGTAACATGTTGGATCCACATGGAGGAATGACTTGGAGGATCGACATGGAGGAGCGACATTGAGGATCGACAATGAGGAGCGACATTGAGGAGCGACATGGAAGAGCGACACGGAGGAGCTAAATGGAGGAGCGACATCACGGAGCGACATGGAGGTCTGAAAATGAGGAGGTACATTCTGGAGGGACAGGGTGTAGCGACATTCTGGAGTGACATGGAGGAGCGACATTCTGGAGTGACATGCAAGATCGACATGGAGGATTAACATGTAGGATCTAAATGGAGGAGTGACATGGAAGAGTGATATGGAGCAGCAAGGAGGAGCGACATGGAGGATCGACATGAATAAGTGACATGGAGGATCGACAACGGGGACCGACATTGAGGAGCAACATGGAGGACTGACATGGAGGATCAACATGGAGGAGTCGACATGGAGTAATGAAAAGGCGGACTGACATGGGGGAGTGACATCCTACAGTTAAATTCTGGGTTGAAATTCTGGAGTGACATGTAGGATCTACATGGAGGATTGACATGGAGGATCAACATGGAGGAGCGACATAGAGGATCGACATGGAGGAGTATCAAGGTTGATCGACATGGAGAAGTGACATGGAGGAGTGACATGGTAGAGATGGAGGAGTGACATGGAGGAGAGACATGGAAGATCGACATGGAGGATCGACATGGAGGAGTGACATTCTGGAGTTAAATCTGGATTGACATGGAGGAGCGACATTCATGTCACTACATGGAGGAGCGATATGGATGAGCAAGGAGGAGTGACATGGAGGATCGACATGGAGGAGGGACATCAAGCAGTGACATGGAGGAGTGACATTCTGGAGTTAAATCTGCAGCGAAATTCTGGAGTGACATGGAGGAGCGACATTTTGGAGTGACATGGAGTAGCGACATGGAGGAGTGACATGGTGGAGCAACATGGAGGATCGAAATGGAGGATCGATGTGGAGGAGTAACAAGGAGGAGCGACATGGAGGATCGACATGGAGGAGCTACATCAAGCAGTGACATGGAGGAGTGACATTCTGGAGTTTAATATGGAGTGATATTCTGGAGTGACATGGAGGAGCGACATTCTGGAATGACATGGAGGAGCGAAATAGAGGATCAACATGGAGTATCGACATGGAGTATCGACATGGAGGAGTGACATGAAGGATCGACATTGAGGAGTGGAATGGTGGAGCGATATGGGGGATTGACATGGAGGAGTGATATGGAGGATCGACATGGAAGAGTGACATGGAGGAGCGACATTGAAAATCGACATGGAGGAGTAACATGTTGGATCCACATGGAGGAATGACTTGGAGGATCGACATGGAGGAGCGACATTGAGGATCGACAATGAGGAGCGACATTGAGGAGCGACATGGTAGAGCGACACGGAGGAGCTACATGGAGGAGCGACATCACGGAGCGACATGGAGTTCTGACAACGAGGAGGTACATTCTGGAGGGACAGGGTGTAGCGACATTCTGGAGTGACATGGAGGAGCGACATTCTGGAGTGACATGCAAGATCGACATGGAGGAGTAACATGTAGGATCTAAATGGAGGAGTGACATGGAGGAGTGATATGGAGCAGCAAGGAGGAGCGACATGGAGGATCGACATGAATAAGTGACATGGAGGAGCGACACGGTAGAGTGACATGGAAGATATGGAGGAGTGACATGGAGGAGCAACATGGAGTATCGACATGGAGGATCGACATGGAGGAGCGATATCAAGCAGTGACATGGAGGAGTGACATTCTGGAGTTAAATCTGGAGCGAAATTCTGGAGTGACATGGAGGAGCGACATTCTGGAGTGACATGGAGTAGCGACATGGAGGAGTGACATGGTGTAGCAACATGGAGGATCGAAATGGAGGATCGATGTGGAGGAGTAACAAGGAGGAGCGACATTAAGGATCGACATGGAGGAGCGACATCAAGCAGTGACATGGAGGAGTGACATTCTGGAGTTTAATCTGGAGTTATATTCTGTAGTGACATGGAGGAGCGACATTCTGGAGTGACATGGAGTAGCGACATGGATGAGTGATATGGAGGAGCAAGGTGGAGCCACATGGAGGATCGACATGGAGGATCGAAATGGAGCAGCGACATGGAGGAGTGACATGGAGAAGCAACATGGAGGATCGACATGGCGGATTTACATGCAGGACTGTCATGGAATATAGGGAGGTGTGACATGGAGGGGCGACATGGAGGAGTGACAAGGAGGAGTGATATGAAGGATCAACATAGAGGATTGACATGGAGGAGGGACATGGAGGAGTGACGTTCTGGAGTTAAATTCTGGAGAGACATTCTGGAGTGACATGGAGGAGCGGCATTCTGGGGTGACATGGAGGAGATACATGGAGGAGTGATATGGAGGAGCAGGGACGAGAGACATAGAGGATCGACATGGAATAGTCACATGGAGGAGCAACACGGAGGAGTGACATGGAACACATGGTGGAGTGACATTGAGGATCGACATTGAGGATCGAAATGGAGGATTGACATGAAACAGTGACATGGAGGAGTGACATGGAAGTGTGTTATGGAGGAGTGACATGGCGGATCGACATGGAGGAGTGACATGGAGGAGCGACATGGTTAAGTGACATGGAGGAGCGACATGGCGGAGTGACATAGATTAGTAACATGGAGGATTGACGTGGAAGACAGGGAGGAGTGACATGGAGGAGGGACATTGAGGAGTGATATTAAGGAGTGAAATGGAGAAGTGACATGGAGTAGCGATATCGAGGAGTGACATGGAGCAGCAAGGCTGAGCGACATGGTGGATCGACATGGAGGAGTGACATAGAGTAGCAACTTCGAAGAGTGACATGGAGGATCGACATGGAGAAGCGACATGGAGAGACATCTAGGATCTACATGGAGGAGCAACATGAAGGAGTGACATGGAGGAGAGACATTGAGGAAAGACATGGATAAGTGACATGGAGGATCGACATGGAGCAGTGATATGAAGGAGTGACATGGAGGATAGACATGGAGGAGAGACATCTAGGATCTATATGGAAGAGCAACATGGAGGAGTGACATGGAGGAGAGACATTGAGGAAAGACATGGAGGAGTGACATTCAGGAGTAACATTAAGGAGTGACATGGAGAAGTGACATGGAGGAGGGACATGGAGGAGCAATATGGAAGAGTAACATGGAGGAGTAAGGATGAGCGACAAGGACGATCGACATGGAGGAGTGACATGGAGGAGTGACATTGAGGACTGACATGGAGAAGTGACATGGAGGATCGACATGGAACAGTGATATGAAGGATCGACATGGAGGAGTGACATGGAGGAGCGACATGGAGGATAGACATGGAGGAGTGACATGGAGGAGTGAGGATGAGTGACAAGGACGATCGACAGGGAGGAGTGACATGGAGGAGTGACATTGAGGACTGACATGGAGAAGTGACATGGAGGATCGACATGGAGCAGTTATTATGAAGGAGTGACATGGAGGAGTGACATGGAGGAGCGACATGGAGGATAGACATGGAGGAGCAACATGGAGGAGTGAGGATGAGTGACAAGGACGATCGACATGGAGGAGTGACATGGAGGAGTGACATTCAGGACTGACATGAGAAGTTACATGGAGGAGTGACATGGAGGAGTGTCATGGAAGACATGAAGCAGTGACGTGGAGGAGTTACATTGAGGTGTCACAGGAAGGAGGGATATGGAGGAGTGACATTCTGGGTTGACATTCTGGAGTGACATTCTGGAGTGACATGGAGGAGCGACATTCTGGTGTGACATAGAGGAGCGACATGGAGGAGTGACATTGAGCAGTGACATGGAGGCGTGACATGGAGAAGTGACATGGAGGAGTGACATGGAATAGTGACATGGAGGAGTGTTATGGAAGACATGGAGTAGTGACATGGAGGAGTTACATTGAAGAGTCACAGGAAGGAGGGACATGGAGGAGCGACATTCTGGAGTGACATGGAGGAGTGACATGGAGGAGCAAGGATGAGCGACATGGTGGATCGACATGGAGGAGTGACATGGAGTAGCAACGAGGAGTGACATGGAGGATCGACATGGAGGATCGACATGGAGAAGCGACATGGAGGAGCGACATCTAGGATCTACATGGAGCAGCAACATGGAGGAGCGACATGGAGGAGTGACATTGTTGGTCGATCTGGAGGACTGAAATGGAAAAGCTACATGGAGAAGCGACATAGAGGATCGACATGGAGAATTGACATGGAGGAGTGACATTGAGGAGTGATATTAAGGAGTGACATGGAGAAGTGACATGGAGGAGGGACATTCTGGATTGACATGGAGTAGCGATATCGAGGAGTGACATGGAGCAGCAAGGCTGAGCGACTTGGTGGATCGACATGGAGGAGTGACATAGAGTAGCAACTTGGAAGAGTGACATGGAGGATCGACATGGAGAAGCGACATGGAGAGACATCTAGGATCTACATGGAGGAGCAATATGAAGGAGTGACATGGAGGAGAGACATTGAGGAAAGACATGGATAAGTGACATAGAGGATCGACATGGAGCAGTGATATGAAGGAGTGACATGGAGGATAGACATGGAGGAGAGACATCTAGGATCTATATGGAGGAGCAACATGGAGGAGTGACATGGAGGAGAGACATTGAGGAAAGACATGGATAATTGACATGGAGGATCGACATGGAGCAGTGATATGAAGGAGTGACATGGAGGATAGACATGGAGGAGAGACATCTAGGATCTACATGGAGGAGCAACATGTATCTACATAGGGGAGTGACATGGAAGACATGGAGCAGTGAAATGGAGGAGCAACATGGAGGACCGACATGGAGGAGCGACATGGAGGAGAAAACATAGAAGAGTTACATGGAGGAGCTACATGAGGAGCAACATCACGGAGCGACTTGGAGGACTGACATGGTGGAATGACATTCTGGAGGGATATGGAGGAGCGACATTGTGGAGTGACATGGATGAGCGACATTCTGGAGTGACATGGAGGAGCGAAATGGAAGATCGACATGGAGGAGTAAAATGTAGGATCTATATGGAGGAGTTACATGGAGGATAGACATGGAGGAGCGTCATTAAGGAGGGACATGGAGGAGTGAGATGGGGGAGGGACATGGAAGACAAGGAGGAGCGACATGGATGAATGACATGGAGTACTGACATTCTGGAGGGACTTTCTGGATTGACATGAGGAGCAACATTCTGGAGTGACATTGAGGAGCTAAATGGAGGATCGACATGGAAGATCGACATTCTAGAGTGACATGGAGGAGTGACATTAAAGACATGGAGTAGTGACATGGAGGATCGACATTTAGTAGTGACATGGAGGACTGACAAAGAGGATCAACAAGGATTAGTGACATGGAGCAGTGACATGGAGGAGAGACATGGACGATCGACATGGAGGAGTCACATGGAAGATCGACATGGAGGAGTGACATGGAGGAGGGACATGTAGTATTGACATGGAGGAGTTACATAGAGGAGTGACATGGAAGGAAGGGAGGAGTGACATGGAGGAGCGAAAATGAGGATTGACATGGAGGAGTGACATGGAGGAGGGACATGGTGGAGTGACATTAAGGAGTGACATTCTGGAGGGACATTCTGGCACTCCAGAATGGAGTTGCGACATGGAGGAGCGACATGGAGGTGTAACATTCGAGAGTTAAATTCTGTAGTGACATTCTGGAGTGACAAGGAGGAGCAATATTCTGGAGTGACATAGAAGAATGACATGGAGGATAAACATGGAGGAGTGACTAGGAGGAGCAACATTCTGGAGTGACATGGAGGAGTGAAATAGAGGAGCGAAATGGATGATCGACATGGAGGAGTGACAAGGAGGAGCGACATAGTATAGTTAAATAGAGGAGCTACATGAGGACCAAAATCACAGAGCGACTTGGAGGACTGACATGGAGGAATTACAATCTGGAGGGACATGGAGGAGCAACATTCTGGAGTGACATGGAGGAGCGACATTCTGGAGTGACATTCTGGAGTGACATGGCGGAGCGACACGGTGGAGTGACATGGAAGATATGGAGGAGTGACATGGTGGATCAACATTGAGTAGTGATATGGAGGAGTGACAAGGAGGAGCGACATGGAGGAGCGACATGGTGGAGTGACATGGAGGAGTGACGTGGAAGACAGGGAGGAATGACATGAAGGAGCGCAATAGAGGATCGACATGGAGCAGTGACATGGAGGAGGGACATGGTGGAGTAACAATCTGGAGTTAAATTCTGGATTGACATTCTGGAGTGACATGGAGGAGCAACATTCTGGAGTGACATGGAGGAATGACATGGAGGAGTGATATGGAGGAGCAAGGAGGAGCGACATGGAGGATCGACATGAATAAGTGACATGGAGGACCGACACGGTGGAGTGAAATGGAAGATATGGTGGAGTGACATGGAGGAGCAACATGGAGTATCGACATGGAGGATAAACATTGAGGAGTGACTTGGAGGAGCGACATTCTGGAGTGACATGGAGTAGTGAAATAGAGGAGCGACATGGAGCATCGACATGGAAGAGTGACATGGGGGATTGACATTGAGGAGTGGAATGGAGGAGCGACATGGAGGATTGACATGGAGGAGTGACATAGAGGATCGACATGGAAGAGTGACATGGTGGAGCGACATGGAAGAGCGACATGGAGGAGCCACATCACGGAGCGACATGGAAGACTGACAACAAGGAGGTACATTCTGGAGGAACATGGTGGAGCGACATTCTGGAGTGACATGGAGAAGCGACATTCTTGAGTGACATGGAGGAGCGCAATAGAGGATCGACATGGAGCAGTGACATGGAGGAGGGACACGGAGGAGTAACAATCTGGAGTTAAATTCTGGAGTGAAATTCTGGAGTGACATGGAGGACCGACATTCTGGAGTGACATGGAGGAATGACATGGAGGAGTGATATGGAGGAGCAAAGAGGAGCGACATGGAGGATCGATATGCATATGTGACATGGAGGAGCGACATGGTGGATCGACAAGAAGTAGTGACATGGAGGATCGACATTGAGGAGTGGAATGGAGGAGCGACATGGGGGAGCGAAATGGAGGATCGACATGGAGGAGCCACATGGAGGATCGACATGGAGGATCGACATGGAGCAGCGACATGGAGGAGTGACATGGAGAAGCAACATGGAGGATCGACATGGCAGAGTTACATGCAGGACTGACATGGAATACAGGGAGGAGTGACATGGAGGGGCGACATGGAGGTTTGAAATAGAGGATCGACATGGAGGAGGTCTTTGGAGGATTAACATTCTGGAGTGACTTTCTGGAGGGACATTCTGGAGTGACACGGAGGTATCGACATGGAGGAGTGACAAGGAGGAGTGATATGGAGGATCAACTTAGAGGATTGACATGGAGGAGGGACATGGAGGAGTGACGTTCTGGAGTTAAATTCTGGAGAGACATTCTGGAGTTACATGGAGGAGCGGCATTCTGGAGTGACATGGAGGAGATACATGGAGGATTGATATGGAGGAGCAGGGACGAGAGACATAGAGGATCGACATGGAATAGTCACATGGAGGAAAAACACGGAGGAGTGACATGGAACACATGGTGGAGTGACATTGAGGATCGACATTGAGGATTGAAATAGAGGATCGACATGAAACAGTGACATGGAGGAGTGACATGGAAGTGTGACATGGAGGAGTGACATGGAGGATCGACATGGAGGAGTGACATGGAGGAGCGACATGGCGGAGTGACATGGAGGAGTGACATGGCGGAGTGACATGGAGGAGTAACATGGAGGTTTGACATGGAAGACAGGGAGGAGTGACATGGAGGAGCAAAATATAGGATCAACATGGAGGAGTGACATGGAGGAGGGACATGGAGGAGTGACATGGTGGAGCAACATGGAGGATCGAAATGGAGGATCGATGTGGAGGAGTAACAAGGAGGAGCGACATGGAGGATCGACATGGAGGAGCTACATCAAGCAGTGACATGGAGGAGTGACATTCTGGAGTTTAATCTGGAGTGATATTCTGGAGTGACATGGAGGAGCGACATTCTGGAGTGACATGGAGAAGCGACATGGTGGAGTGATATGGTGGAGCAAGGTGGAGCCACATGGAGGATCGACATGGAGGATCGACATGGAGCAGCGACATGGAGGAGTGACATGGAGAAGCAACATGGAGGATCGACATGGCAGAGTTACATGCAGGACTGACATGGAATACAGGGAGGAGTGACATGGAGGGGCGACATGGAGGTTTGAAATAGAGGATCGACATGGAGGAGGTCTTTGGAGGAGTAACATTCTGGAGTGACTTTCTGGAGGGACATTGTGGAGTGACACGGAGGTATCGACATGGAGGAGTGACAAGGAGGAGTGATATGGAGGATCAACTTAGAGGATTGACATGGAGGAGGGACATGGAGGAGTGACGTTCTGGAGTTAAATTCTGGAGTGACATTCTGGATTGACATGGAGGAGCGACATTCTGGAGTGACATGGAGGAGTGAAATGGAGGAGCGACATGGAGGATCGACATGGAGGAGCGACATTGAGAATCAACATGGAGGAATTACATGGAGGAGCGACATTGCGGAGTGACGTGGAAGAAAGGGAGGAGTGACATGGAGGAGCGACATGGAGGAACGAAATAGAGGATCGACATGGAGGAGTGATATGGAGGAGCGACATTGAAGAGCGACATGGAGGAGTTACATGGAGGAGCGACATCACGGAGCGACATGGAGGTCTGACAACGAGGAGGTACATTCTGGAGGGACAGGGTGGAGCGACATTCTGGAGTGACATGGAAGATCAACATGGAGGAGTAACATGTACGATCTAAATGGAGGAGTGACATGGAGGAGTGACATGGAAGAGCGATATGGAGGATCGACAAGGAGGAGCAACATTGAGGAGCAACATGGAGACATGACATGGAGGAGCGACTAGGAGGAGCTACATGGAGGAGCGACATCGCGGAGAGACATGGAGGACTGACATGGAGGAGTGACATGGAGGAGTGATATGGAAGACAGGGAGGAGTGACATGGAGGGTCGACATGTAGGAGTGACATGGAGGAGGAATATGGAGGAGTGACATTCTGGAGTGACTTTCAGGAGGGATATTCTGGAGTGAAATGGAGGTATCGACATTGAGTCGTGACATGGAGGAGTGACAAGAAGGAGCGACACGGAGGAGTGACATGGAGGAGCAACATAGAGGTGTAACATGAAGGATCTGCATGGAGGAGCTACATGGAGGAGTGACATGGTGGAGTGACATTGAAGACATGGAGTAGTGACATGGTGGAGCAACATGGAGGATGGAAATGGAGGATCGACATGGAGCAGTGACATGGAGAAGTGACATGGAAGTGTGACATGGAGGAGTGACATGGAGGAGTGACATGGAGGAGCGACATGGTGGAGTGATATGGAGGATCAATTTAGAGGATTGACATGGAGCAGGGACATGGAGGAGTGACGTTCTGGAGTTAAATTCTGGAGAGACATTCTGGAGTTACATGGAGGAGCGGCATTCTGGAGTGACATGGAGGAGATACATGGAGGATTGATATGGAGGAGCAGGGACGATTTGACATAGAGGATCGACATGGAATAGTCACATGGAGGAAAAACACGGAGGAGTGACATGGAACACATGGTGGAGTGACATTGAGGATCGACATTGAGGATTGAAATAGAGGATCGACATGAAACAGTGACATGGAGTAGTGACATGGAGGATCGACATGGAGGAGTGAAATAGAGGATCGACATGAAACAGTGACATGGAGGAGTGACATGGAGGATCGACATGGAGGAGTGAAATGGAGGAGCGACATGGCGGAGTGACATGGAGGAGTGACATGGCGGAGTGACATGGAGGAGTAACATGGAGGTTTGACATGGAAGACAGGGAGGAGTGACATGGAGGAGCAAAAAATAGGATCAACATGGAGGAGTGACATGGAGGAGGGACATGGAGGAGTGACATTCTGGAGTGACATTCTTGAGGGACATTCTGGTGTGACATGGAGGAGGGAAATGGAGGAGTAACATTCTGGAGTTAAATTCTGGAGAAACATTCTGGATTGACATGGAGGAGCGACATTCTGGAGTGACATGGAGGAGTGAAATGGAGGAGCGACATGGAGGATCGACATGGAGGAGTGACATGGAGGAGCGACATGGAGGAGCGACATCGAGCAGTGACATGGAATTGTGACATGGAGGAGTGACATTGAGGATCAACATGGAGGAATTACATGGAGGAGCGACATTGCGGAGTGACATGGCGGAGTGACATGTAGTATTGACATGGAGGAGTTACATAGAGGAGTGACGTGGAAGAAAGGGAGGAGTGACATGGCGGAGCGACATGGAGGAGCGAAATAGAGGATCGACATGGAGGAGTGACATGGAGGAGTGACATGGAGGTGAGACATGGAGGTGAGACATGGAGGAGTGATATGGAGGAGCGACATGGAAGAGCGACATGGAGGAGTTACATGGAGGAGCGACATCACGGAGCGACATGGAGGTCTGACAACCAGGAGGTACATTCTGGAGGGACAGGGTGGAGCGACATTCTGAAGTGACATGGCAGATCGACATGGAGGAGTAACATGTACGATCTAAATGGAGGAGTGACATGGAGGAGTGACATGGAGGAGTGACATGGAGGTGAGACATGGAGGTGAGACATGGAGGATTGACATGGAAGAGCGATATGGAGGATCGACAAGGAGGAGCAACATTGAGGAGCAACATGGAGACATGACATGGAGGAGCGACTAGGAGGAGCTACATGGAGGAGCGACATCGCGGAGAGACATGGAGGACTGACATGGAGGAGTGACATGGAGGAGTGATATGGAAGACAGGGAGGAGTGACATGGAGGGTCGACATGTAGGAGTGACATGGAGGAGGAATATGGAGGAGTGACATTCTGGAGTGACTTTCAGGAGGGATATTCTGGAGTGACATGGAGGTATCGACATTGAGTCGTGACATGGAGGAGTGACAAGTAGGAGCGACACGGAGGAGTGACATGGAGGAGCAACATAGAGGTGTAACATGAAGGATCTGCATGGAGGAGCTACATGGAGGAGTGACATGGTGGAGTGACATGGAAGACATGGAGTAGTGACATGGTGGAGCAACATGGAGGATCGAAATGGAGGATCGACATGGAGCAGTGACATGGAGAAGTGACATGGAAGTGTGACATGGAGGAGTGACATGGAGGAGTGACATGGAGGAGCGACATGGTGGAGTTACATGAAGGAGTGACATGTAAGATTGACATGGAGGAGGGAAATGGAGGAGTAACATTCTGGAGTTAAATTCTGGAGAAACATTCTGGATTGACATGGAGGAGCGACATTCTGGAGTGACATGGAGGAGTGAAATGGAGGAGCGACATGGAGGATCGACATGGAGGAGTGACATGGAGGAGCGACATGGCGGAGTGACATGGAGGAGTGACATGGCGGAGTGACATGGAGGAGTAACATGGAGGTTTGACATGGAAGACAGGAAGGAGTGACATGGAGGAGCAAAATATAGGATCAACATGGAAGAGTGACATGGAGGAGGGACATGGAGGAGTGACATTCTTGAGGGACATTCTGGTGTGACATGGGGGAGGGAAATGGAGGAGCGACATGGCGGAGTGACATAGATTAGTAACATGGAGGATTGACGTGGAAGACAGGGAGGAGTGACATGGAGGAGCGAAATAGAGGATCAACATGGTTGAGTGACATGGAGAAGGGACATGGAGGAGTGAAATTCTGGAGTGACAATCTTGAGGGACATGCTGGAGTGACATGGAGGAATAACATGGAGGATTGACGTGGAAGACAGGGAGGAGTGACATGGAGGAGCGAAATAGAGGATCAACATGGAGTATCGACATGGAGTATCGACATGGAGGAGTGACATGAAGGATCGACATTGAGGAGTGGAATGGTGGAGCGATATGGGGGATTGACATGGAGGAGTGATATGGAGGATCGACATGGAAGAGTGACATGGAGGAGCGACATTGAAAATCGACATGGAGGAGTAACATGTTGGATCCACATGGAGGAATGACTTGGAGGATCGACATGGAGGAGCGACATTGAGGATCGACAATGAGGAGCGACATTGAGGAGCGACATGGAAGAGCGACACGGAGGAGCTACATGGAGGAGCGACATCACGGAGCGACATGGAGGTCTGACAACGAGGAGGTACATTCTGGAGGGACAGGGTGTAGCGACATTCTGGAGTGACATGGAGGACCGACATTCTGGAGTGACATGCAAGATCGACATGGAGGAGTAACATGTAGGATCTAAATGGAGGAGTGACATGGAGGAGTGATATGGAGCAGCAAGGAGGAGCGACATGGAGGATCGACATGAATAAGTGACATGGAGGAGCGACACGGTAGAGTGACATGGAAGATATGGAGGAGTGACATGGAGGAGCAACATGGAGTATCGACATGGAGGATCGACATGGAGGAGCGATATCAAGCAGTTACATGGAGGAGTGACATTCTGGAGTTAAATCTGGAGCGAAATTCTGGAGTGACATGGAGGAGCGACATTCTGGAGTGACATGGAGTAGCGACATGGAGGAGTGACATGGTGTAGCAACATGGAGGATCGAAATGGAGGATCGATGTGGAGGAGTAACAAGGAGGAGCGACATTAAGGATCGACATGGAGGAGCGACATCAAGCAGTGACATGGAGGAGTGACATTCTGGAGTTTAATCTGGAGTTATATTCTGTAGTGACATGGAGGAGCGACATTCTGGAGTGACATGGAGTAGCGACATGGATGAGTGATATGGAGGAGCAAGGTGGAGCCACATGGAGGATCGACATGGAGGATCGAAATGGAGCAGCGACATGGAGGAGTGACATGGAGAAGCAACATGGAGGATCGACATGGCGGATTTACATGCAGGACTGTCATGGAATATAGGGAGGTGTGACATGGAGGGGCGACATGGAGGAGTGACAAGGAGGAGTGATATGAAGGATCAACATAGAGGATTGACATGGAGGAGGGACATGGAGGAGTGACGTTCTGGAGTTAAATTCTGGAGAGACATTCTGGAGTGACATGGAGGAGCGGCATTCTGGGGTGACATGGAGGAGATACATGGAGGAGTGATATGGAGGAGCAGGGACGAGAGACATAGAGGATCGACATGGAATAGTCACATGGAGGAGCAACACGGAGGAGTGACATGGAACACATGGTGGAGTGACATTGAGGATCGACATTGAGGATCGAAATGGAGGATTGACATGAAACAGTGACATGGAGGAGTGACATGGAAGTGTGTTATGGAGGAGTGACATGGCGGATCGACATGGAGGAGTGACATGGAGGAGCGACATGGATAAGTGACATGGAGGAGCGACATGGCGGAGTGACATAGATTAGTAACATGGAGGATTGACGTGGAAGACAGGGAGGAGTGACATGGAGGAGCGAAATAGAGGATCAACATGGTTGAGTGACATGGAGAAGGGACATGGAGGAGTGAAATTCTGGAGTGACAATCTTGAGGGACATGCTGGAGTGACATGGAGGAATAACATGGAGGATTGACGTGGAAGACAGGGAGGAGTGACATGGAGGAGCGAAATAGAGGATCAACATGGAGTATCGACATGGAGTATCGACATGGAGGAGTGACATGAAGGATCGACATTGAGGAGTGGCATGGAGGAGCGACATGGAAGAGCGACATGGTGGATCTACATGGAGAAAAGACATCACGGAGCGACATGGAAGACTGACAACGAGGAGGTACAATCTGGAGGAACATGGTGGAGCGATCTTCTGGAGTGACATGGAGGAGTAACATGTGGGATCTAAATGGAGGAGTGATATGTAGGATCGATTTGGAGGATCGACAACGGGGACCGACATTGAGGAGCAACATGGAGGACTGACATGGAGGATCAACATGGAGGAGTCGACATGGAGTAATGACAAGGCGGACTGACATGGGGGAGTGACATCCTACAGTTAAATTCTGGGTTGAAATTCTGGAGTGACATGTAGGATCTACATGGAGGATTGACATGGAGGATCAACATGGAGGAGCGACATAGAGGATCGACATGGAGGAGTATCAAGGTTGATCGACATGGAGAAGTGACATGGAGGAGTGACATGGTAGAGATGGAGGAGTGACATGGAGGAGAGACATGGAAGATCGACATGGAGGATCGACATGGAGGAGTGACATTCTGGAGTTAAATCTGGATTGACATGGAGGAGCGACATTCATGTCACTACATGGAGGAGCGATATGGATGAGCAAGGAGGAGTGACATGGAGGATCGACATGGAGGAGCGACATCAAGCAGTGACATGGAGGAGTGACATTCTGGAGTTAAATCTGCAGCGAAATTCTGGAGTGACATGGAGGAGCGACATTTTGGAGTGACATGGAGTAGCGACATGGAGGAGTGACATGGTGGAGCAACATGGAGGATCGAAATGGAGGATCGATGTGGAGGAGTAACAAGGAGGAGCGACATGGAGGATCGACATGGAGGAGCTACATCAAGCAGTGACATGGAGGAGTGACATTCTGGAGTTTAATCTGGAGTGATATTCTGGAGTGACATGGAGGAGCGACATTCTGGAGTGACATGGAGTAGCGACATGGTGGAGTGATATGGTGGAGCAAGGTGGAGCCACATGGAGGATCGACATGGAGGATCGACATGGAGCAGCGACATGGAGGAGTGACATGGAGAAGCAACATGGAGGATCGAGATGGCAGAGTTACATGCAGGACTGACATGGAATACAGGGAGGAGTGACATGGAGGGGCGACATGGAGGTTTGAAATAGAGGATCGACATGGAGGAGGTCTTTGGAGGAGTAACATTCTGGAGTGACTTTCTGGAGGGACATTGTGGAATGACACGGAGGTATCGACATGGAGGAGTGACAAGGAGGAGTGATATGGAGGATCAACTTAGAGGATTGACATGGAGGAGGGACATGGAGGAGTGACGTTCTGGAGTTAAATTCTGGAGTGACATTCTGGATTGACATGGAGGAGCGACATTCTGGAGTGACATGGAGGAGTGAAATGGAGGAGCGACATGGAGGATCGACATGGAGGAGCGACATTGAGAATCAACATGGAGGAATTACATGGAGGAGCGACATTGCGGAGTGACGTGGAAGAAAGGGAGGAGTGACATGGAGGAGCGACATGGAGGAACGAAATAGAGGATCGACATGGAGGAGTGATATGGAGGAGCGACATTGAAGAGCGACATGGAGGAGTTACATGGAGGAGCGACATCACGGAGCGACATGGAGGTCTGACAACGAGGAGGTACATTCTGGAGGGACAGGGTGGAGCGACATTCTGGAGTGACATGGAAGATCAACATGGAGGAGTAACATGTACGATCTAAATGGAGGAGTGACATGGAGGAGTGACATGGAAGAGCGATATGGAGGATCGACAAGGAGGAGCAACATTGAGGAGCAACATGGAGACATGACATGGAGGAGCGACTAGGAGGAGCTACATGGAGGAGCGACATCGCGGAGAGACAGGGAGGACTGACATGGAGGAGTGACATGGAGGAGTGATATGGAAGACAGGGAGGAGTGACATGGAGGGTCGACATGTAGGAGTGACATGGTGGAGGAATATGGAGGAGTGACATTCTGGAGTGACTTTCAGGAGGGATATTCTGGAGTGACATGGAGGTATCGACATGGAGGAGTGACAAGGAGGAGTGATATGGAGGATCAACTTAGAGGATTGACATGGAGGAGGGACATGGAGGAGTGACGTTCTGGAGTTAAATTCTGGAGTGACATTCTGGATTGACATGGAGGAGCGACATTCTGGAGTGACATGGAGGAGTGAAATGGAGGAGCGACATGGAGGATCGACATGGAGGAGCGACATTGAGAATCAACATGGAGGAATTACATGGAGGAGCGACATTGCGGAGTGACGTGGAAGAAAGGGAGGAGTGACATGGAGGAGCGACATGGAGGAACGAAATAGAGGATCGACATGGAGGAGTGATATGGAGGAGCGACATTGAAGAGCGACATGGAGGAGTTACATGGAGGAGCGACATCACGGAGCGACATGGAGGTCTGACAACGAGGAGGTACATTCTGGAGGGACAGGGTGGAGCGACATTCTGGAGTGACATGGAAGATCAACATGGAGGAGTAACATGTACGATCTAAATGGAGGAGTGACATGGAGGAGTGACATGGAAGAGCGATATGGAGGATCGACAAGGAGGAGCAACATTGAGGAGCAACATGGAGACATGACATGGAGGAGCGACTAGGAGGAGCTACATGGAGGAGCGACATCGCGGAGAGACAGGGAGGACTGACATGGAGGAGTGACATGGAGGAGTGATATGGAAGACAGGGAGGAGTGACATGGAGGGTCGACATGTAGGAGTGACATGGTGGAGGAATATGGAGGAGTGACATTCTGGAGTGACTTTCAGGAGGGATATTCTGGAGTGACATGGAGGTATCGACATTGAGTCGTGACATGGAGGAGTGACAAGAAGGAGCGACACGGAGGAGTGACATGGAGGAGCAACATAGAGGTGTAACATGAAGGATCTGCATGGAGGAGCTACATGGAGGAGTGACATGGTGGAGTGACATGGAAGACATGGAGTAGTGACATGGTGGAGCAACATGGAGGATGGAAATGGAGGATCGACATGGAGCAGTGACATGGAGAAGTGACATGGAAGTGTGACATGGAGGAGTGACATGGAGGAGTGACATGGAGGAGCGACATGGTGGAGTTACATGAAGGAGTGAAATAGAGGATCGACATGGAGGAGGTCTATGGAGGAGTAACATTCTGGAGTGACTTTCTGGAGGGACATTCTGGAGTGACACGGAGGTATCGACATGGAGGAGTGACAAGGAGGAGTGATATGGAGGATCAATTTAGAGGATTGACATGGAGCAGGGACATGGAGGAGTGACGTTCTGGAGTTAAATTCTGGAGAGACATTCTGGAGTTACATGGAGGAGCGGCATTCTGGAGTGACATGGAGGAGATACATGGAGGATATATATGGAGGAGCAGGGACGATAGACATAGAGGATCGACATGGAATAGTCACATGGAGGAAAAACACGGAGGAGTGACATGGAACACATGGTGGAGTGACATTGAGGATCGACATTGAGGATTGAAATAGAGGATCGACATGAAGCAGTGACATGGAGGAGTGACATGGAGGATCGACATGGAGGAGTGAAATGGAGGAGCGACATGGCGGAGTGACATGGTGGAGTGACATGGCGGAGTGACATGGAGGAGTAACATGGAGGTTTGACATGGAAGACAGGGAGGAGTGACATGGAGGAGCAAAAAATAGGATCAACATGGAGGAGTGACATGGAGGAGGGACATGGAGGAGTGACATTCTGGAGTGACATTCTTGAGGGACATTCTGGTGTGACATGGAGGAGGGAAATGGAGGAGTAACATTCTGGAGTTAAATTCTGGAGAAACATTCTGGATTGACATGGAGGAGCGACATTCTGGAGTGACATGGAGGAGTGAAATGGAGGAGCGACATGGAGGATCGACATGGAGGAGTGACATGGAGGAGCGACATGGAGGAGCGACATCGAGCAGTGACATGGAATTGTGACATGGAGGAGTGACATTGAGGATCAACATGGAGGAATTACATGGAGGAGCGACATTGCGGAGTGACATGGCGGAGTGACATGTAGTATTGACATGGAGGAGTTACATAGAGGAGTGACGTGGAAGAAAGGGAGGAGTGACATGGAGGAGCGACATGGAGGAGCGAAATAGAGGATCGACATGGAGGAGTGACATGGAGGAGTGACATGGAGGTGAGACATGGAGGTGAGACATGGAGGAGTGATATGGAGGAGCGACATGGAAGAGCGACATGGAGGAGTTACATGGAGGAGCGACATCACGGAGCGACATGGAGGTCTGACAACCAGGAGGTACATTCTGGAGGGACAGGGTGGAGCGACATTCTGGAGTGACATGGCAGATCGACATGGAGGAGTAACATGTACGATCTAAATGGAGGAGTGACATGGAGGAGTGACATGGAGGAGTGACATGGAGGTGAGACATGGAGGTGAGACATGGAGGATTGACATGGAAGAGCGATATGGAGGATCGACAAGGAGGAGCAACATTGAGGAGCAACATGGAGACATGACATGGAGGAGCGACTAGGAGGAGCTACATGGAGGAGCGACATCGCGGAGAGACATGGAGGACTGACATGGAGGAGTGACATGGAGGAGTGATATGGAAGACAGGGAGGAGTGACATGGAGGGTCGACATGTAGGAGTGACATGGAGGAGGAATATGGAGGAGTGACATTCTGGAGTGACTTTCAGGAGGGATATTCTGGAGTGACATGGAGGTATCGACATTGAGTCGTGACATGGAGGAGTGACAAGTAGGAGCGACACGGAGGAGTAACATGGAGGAGCAACATAGAGGTGTAACATGAAGGATCTGCATGGAGGAGCTACATGGAGGAGTGACATGGTGGAGTGACATGGAAGACATGGAGTAGTGACATGGTGGAGCAACATGGAGGATCGAAATGGAGGATCGACATGGAGCAGTGACATGGAGAAGTGACATGGAAGTGTGACATGGAGGAGTGACATGGAGGAGTGACATGGAGGAGCGACATGGTGGAGTTACATGAAGGAGTGACATGTAAGATTGACATGGAGGAATTACATGGAGGAGTGACGTGGAAGAAAGGGAGGAATGACATGGAGGAGCGCAATAGAGGATCGACATGGAGCAGTGACATGGAGGAGGGACATGGAGGAATAACAATCTGGAGTTAAATCCTGGAGTGACATTCTGGAGTGACATGGAGGAGCGACATTCTGGAGTGACATGGAGGAATGACATGCAGGAGTGATATGGAGGAGCATGGAGGAGCGACATGGAGAATCGACATGAATAAGTGACATGGAGGAGCGACAAGGTGGAGTGACATGGAAGATATGGAGGAGTGACATGGAGGAGCAACATGGTGTATTGACATGGAGGATCAACATGGAGGAGTGACTTGGAGGAGTGACATTCTGTAGTGACATGGAGGAGTGAAATGGAGGAGCTACATGGAGGATTGACATGGAGGAGTGATATGGAGGAGCGACATTCTGGATTGACATGGAGGAGCGATATGGATGAGCAAGGAGCAGCGACATGGAGTAACAACATGTATCGACATGGAAGACATGGAGGAGTTACATGGAGAATCGATGTGGAGGAGTAACAAGGAGGAGCGACATGGAGGATATGGAGGAGTGACATTCTGGAGTGACTTTCTGGAGGGACATTCTGGAGTGACATGGAGGAGCGGCATTCTGGGGTGACATGGAGGAGGAGGGACGAGAGACATAGAGGATCGACATGGAATAGTCACATGGAGGAGCAACAAGGAGGATCGACATGGAGGAGCTACATCAAGCAGTGACATGGAGGAGTGACATTCTGGAGTTTAATCTGGAATGATATTCTGGAGTGACATGGAGGAGCGACATTCTGGAGTGACATGGAGTAGCGACATGGTGGAGTGATATGGTGGAGCAAGGTGGAGCCACATGGAGGATCGACATGGAGGATCGACATGGAGCAGCGACATGGAGGAGTGACATGGAGAAGCAACATGGAGGATCGACATGGCAGAGTTACATGCAGGACTGACATGGAATACAGGGAGGAGTGACATGGAGGGGCGACATGGAGGTTTGAAATAGAGGATCGACATGGAGGAGGTCTTTGGAGGAGTAACATTCTGGAGTGACTTTCTGGAGGGACATTCTGGAGTGACACGGAGGTATCGACATGGAGGAGTGACAAGGAGGAGTGATATGGAGGATCAACTTAGAGGATTGACATGGAGGAGGGACATGGAGGAGTGACGTTCTGGAGTTAAATTCTGGAGAGACATTCTGGAGTGACATGGAGGAGATACATGAAGGATTGATATGGAGGAGCAGGGACGAGAGACATAGAGGATCGACATGGAATAGTCACATGGAGGAAAAACACGGAGGAGTGACATGGAACACATGGTGGAGTGACATTGAGGATCGACATTGAGGATTGAAATAGAGGATCGACATGAAACAGTGACATGGAGGAGTGACATGGAAGTGTGACATGGAGGAGTGACATGGAGGATCGACATGGAGGAGTGACATGGAGGAGCGACATGGCGGAGTGACATGGAGGAGTGACATGGCGGAGTGACATGGAGGAGTAACATGGAGGTTTGACATGGAAGACAGGGAGGAGTGACATGGAGGAGTAAAATATAGGATCAACATGGAGGAGTGACATGGAGGAGGGACATGGAGGAGTTACATTCTTGAGGGACATTCTGGTGTGACATGGGGGAGGGAAATGGAGGAGTAACATTCTGGAGTTAAATTCTGGAGTGACATTCTGGATTGACACGGAGGAGCGACATTCTGGAGTGACATGGAGGAGTGAAATGGAGGAGCGACATGGAGGATCGACATGGAGGAGCGACATGGAGGAGTGACATGGAGGAGCGACATGGAGGAGCGACATCGAGCAGTGACATGGAATTGTGACATGGAGGAGTGACATTGAGGATCAACATGGAGGAATTACATGGAGGAGCGACATTGCGGAGTGACGTGGAAGAAAGGGAGGAGTGACATGGAGGAGCGACATGGAGGAACGAAATAGAGGATCGACATGGAGGAGTGACATGGAGGAGTGACATGAAGGTGAGACATGGAGGATCGACATGGAGGAGTGATATGGAGGAGCGACATTGAAGAGCAACATGGAGGAGTTACATGGAGGAGCGACATCACGGAGCGACATGGAGGTCTGACAACGAGGAGGTACATTCTGGAGGGACAGGGTGGAGCGACATTCTGGAGTGACATGGAAGATCAACATGGAGGAGTAACATGTACGATCTAAATGGAGGAGTGACATGGAGGAGTGACATGGAAGAGCGATATGGAGGATCGACAAGGAGGAGCAACATTGAGGAGCAACATGGAGACATGACATGGAGGAGCGACTAGGAGGAGCTACATGGAGGAGCGACATCGCGGAGAGACATGGAGGACTGACATGGAGGAGTGACATGGAGGAGTGATATGGAAGACAGGGAGGAGTGACATGGAATTGTGACATGGAGGAGTGACATTGAGGATCAACATGGAGGAATTACATGGAGGAGCGACATTGCGGAGTGACATGGCGGAGTGACATGTAGTATTGACATGGAGGAGTTACATAGAGGAGTGACGTGGAAGAAAGGGAGGAGTGACATGGAGGAGCGACATGGAGGAGCGAAATAGAGGATCGACATGGAGGAGTGACATGGAGGAGTGACATGGAGGTGAGACATGGAGGTGAGACATGGAGGAGTGATATGGAGGAGCGACATGGAAGAGCGACATGGAGGAGTTACATGGAGGAGCGACATCACGGAGCGACATGGAGGTCTGACAACCAGGAGGTACATTCTGGAGGGACAGGGTGGAGCGACATTCTGGAGTGACATGGCAGATCGACATGGAGGAGTAACATGTACGATCTAAATGGAGGAGTGACATGGAGGAGTGACATGGAGGAGTGACATGGAGGTGAGACATGGAGGTGAGACATGGAGGATTGACATGGAAGAGCGATATGGAGGATCGACAAGGAGGAGCAACATTGAGGAGCAACATGGAGACATGACATGGAGGAGCGACTAGGAGGAGCTACATGGAGGAGCGACATCGCGGAGAGACATGGAGGACTGACATGGAGGAGTGACATGGAGGAGTGATATGGAAGACAGGGAGGAGTGACAGGGAGGGTCGACATGTAGGAGTGACATGGCGGAGGAATATGGAGGAGTGACATTCTGGAGTGACTTTCAGGAGGGATATTCTGGAGTGACATGGAGGTATCGACATTGAGTCGTGACATGGAGGAGTGACAAGTAGGAGCGACACGGAGGAGTAACATGGAGGAGCAACATAGAGGTGTAACATGAAGGATCTGCATGGAGGAGCTACATGGAGGAGTGACATGGTGGAGTGACATGGAAGACATGGAGTAGTGACATGGTGGAGCAACATGGAGGATCGAAATGGAGGATCGACATGGAGCAGTGACATGGAGAAGTGACATGGAAGTGTGACATGGAGGAGTGACATGGAGGAGTGACATGGAGGAGCGACATGGTGGAGTTACATGAAGGAGTGACATGTAAGATTGACATGGAGGAATTACATGGAGGAGTGACGTGGAAGAAAGGGAGGAATGACATGGAGGAGCGCAATAGAGGATCGACATGGAGCAGTGACATGGAGGAGGGACATGGAGGAATAACAATCTGGAGTTAAATCCTGGAGTGACATTCTGGAGTGACATGGAGGAGCGACATTCTGGAGTGACATGGAGGAATGACATGCAGGAGTGATATGGAGGAGCATGGAGGAGCGACATGGAGAATCGACATGAATAAGTGACATGGAGGAGCGACAAGGTGGAGTGACATGGAAGATATGGAGGAGTGACATGGAGGAGCAACATGGTGTATTGACATGGAGGATCAACATGGAGGAGTGACTTGGAGGAGTGACATTCTGTAGTGACATGGAGGAGTGAAATGGAGGAGCTACATGGAGGATTGACATGGAGGAGTGATATGGAGGAGCGACATTCTGGATTGACATGGAGGAGCGATATGGATGAGCAAGGAGCAGCGACATGGAGTAACAACATGTATCGACATGGAAGACATGGAGGAGTTACATGGAGAATCGATGTGGAGGAGTAACAAGGAGGAGCGACATGGAGGATATGGAGGAGTGACATTCTGGAGTGACTTTCTGGAGGGACATTCTGGAGTGACATGGAGGAGCGGCATTCTGGGGTGACATGGAGGAGGAGGGACGAGAGACATAGAGGATCGACATGGAATAGTCACATGGAGGAGCAACAAGGAGGATCGACATGGAGGAGCTACATCAAGCAGTGACATGGAGGAGTGACATTCTGGAGTTTAATCTGGAATGATATTCTGGAGTGACATGGAGGAGCGACATTCTGGAGTGACATGGAGTAGCGACATGGTGGAGTGATATGGTGGAGCAAGGTGGAGCCACATGGAGGATCGACATGGAGGATCGACATGGAGCAGCGACATGGAGGAGTGACATGGAGAAGCAACATGGAGGATCGACATGGCAGAGTTACATGCAGGACTGACATGGAATACAGGGAGGAGTGACATGGAGGGGCGACATGGAGGTTTGAAATAGAGGATCGACATGGAGGAGGTCTTTGGAGGAGTAACATTCTGGAGTGACTTTCTGGAGGGACATTCTGGAGTGACACGGAGGTATCGACATGGAGGAGTGACAAGGAGGAATGATATGGAGGATCAACTTAGAGGATTGACATGGAGGAGGGACATGGAGGAGTGACGTTCTGGAGTTAAATTCTGGAGAGACATTCTGGAGTGACATGGAGGAGATACATGAAGGATTGATATGGAGGAGCAGGGACGAGAGACATAGAGGATCGACATGGAATAGTCACATGGAGGAAAAACACGGAGGAGTGACATGGAACACATGGTGGAGTGACATTGAGGATCGACATTGAGGATTGAAATAGAGGATCGACATGAAACAGTGACATGGAGGAGTGACATGGAAGTGTGACATGGAGGAGTGACATGGAGGATCGACATGGAGGAGTGACATGGAGGAGCGACATGGCGGAGTGACATGGAGGAGTGACATGGCGGAGTGACATGGAGGAGTAACATGGAGGTTTGACATGGAAGACAGGGAGGAGTGACATGGAGGAGTAAAATATAGGATCAACATGGAGGAGTGACATGGAGGAGGGACATGGAGGAGTTACATTCTTGAGGGACATTCTGGTGTGACATGGGGGAGGGAAATGGAGGAGTAACATTCTGGAGTTAAATTCTGGAGTGACATTCTGGATTGACACGGAGGAGCGACATTCTGGAGTGACATGGAGGAGTGAAATGGAGGAGCGACATGGAGGATCGACATGGAGGAGCGACATGGAGGAGTGACATGGAGGAGCGACATGGAGGAGCGACATCGAGCAGTGACATGGAATTGTGACATGGAGGAGTGACATTGAGGATCAACATGGAGGAATTACATGGAGGAGCGACATTGCGGAGTGACGTGGAAGAAAGGGAGGAGTGACATGGAGGAGCGACATGGAGGAACGAAATAGAGGATCGACATGGAGGAGTGACATGGAGGAGTGACATGAAGGTGAGACATGGAGGATCGACATGGAGGAGTGATATGGAGGAGCGACATTGAAGAGCAACATGGAGGAGTTACATGGAGGAGCGACATCACGGAGCGACATGGAGGTCTGACAACGAGGAGGTACATTCTGGAGGGACAGGGTGGAGCGACATTCTGGAGTGACATGGAAGATCAACATGGAGGAGTAACATGTACGATCTAAATGGAGGAGTGACATGGAGGAGTGACATGGAAGAGCGATATGGAGGATCGACAAGGAGGAGCAACATTGAGGAGCAACATGGAGACATGACATGGAGGAGCGACTAGGAGGAGCTACATGGAGGAGCGACATCGCGGAGAGACATGCAAGATCGACATGGAGGAGTAACATGTAGGATCTAAATGGAGGAGTGACATGGAGGAGTGATATGGAGCAGCAAGGAGGAGCGACATGGAGGATCGACATGAATAAGTGACATGGAGGAGCGACACGGTAGAGTGACATGGAAGATATGGAGGAGTGACATGGAGGAGCAACATGGAGTATCGACATGGAGGATCGACATGGAGGAGCGATATCAAGCAGTGACATGGAGGAGTGACATTCTGGAGTTAAATCTGGAGCGAAATTCTGGAGTGACATGGAGGAGCGACATTCTGGAGTGACATGGAGTAGCGACATGGAGGAGTGACATGGTGTAGCAACATGGAGGATCGAAATGGAGGATCGATGTGGAGGAGTAACAAGGAGGAGCGACATTAAGGATCGACATGGAGGAGCGACATCAAGCAGTGACATGGAGGAGTGACATTCTGGAGTTTAATCTGGAGTTATATTCTGTAGTGACATGGAGGAGCGACATTCTGGAGTGACATGGAGTAGCGACATGGATGAGTGATATGGAGGAGCAAGGTGGAGCCACATGGAGGATCGACATGGAGGATCGAAATGGAGCAGCGACATGGAGGAGTGACATGGAGAAGCAACATGGAGGATCGACATGGCGGATTTACATGCAGGACTGTCATGGAATATAGGGAGGTGTGACATGGAGGGGCGACATGGAGGAGTGACAAGGAGGAGTGATATGAAGGATCAACATAGAGGATTGACATGGAGGAGGGACATGGAGGAGTGACGTTCTGGAGTTAAATTCTGGAGAGACATTCTGGAGTGACATGGAGGAGCGGCATTCTGGGGTGACATGGAGGAGATACATGGAGGAGTGATATGGAGGAGCAGGGACGAGAGACATAGAGGATCGACATGGAATAGTCACATGGAGGAGCAACACGGAGGAGTGACATGGAACACATGGTGGAGTGACATTGAGGATCGACATTGAGGATCGAAATGGAGGATTGACATGAAACAGTGACATGGAGGAGTGACATGGAAGTGTGTTATGGAGGAGTGACATGGCGGATCGACATGGAGGAGTGACATGGAGGAGCGACATGGATAAGTGACATGGAGGAGCGACATGGCGGAGTGACATAGATTAGTAACATGGAGGATTGACGTGGAAGACAGGGAGGAGTGACATGGAGGAGCGAAATAGAGGATCAACATGGTTGAGTGACATGGAGAAGGGACATGGAGGAGTGAAATTCTGGAGTGACAATCTTGAGGGACATGCTGGAGTGACATGGAGGAATAACATGGAGGATTGACGTGGAAGACAGGGAGGAGTGACATGGAGGAGCGAAATAGAGGATCAACATGGAGTATCGACATGGAGTATCGACATGGAGGAGTGACATGAAGGATCGACATTGAGGAGTGGCATGGAGGAGCGACATGGAAGAGCGACATGGTGGATCTACATGGAGAAAAGACATCACGGAGCGACATGGAAGACTGACAACGAGGAGGTACAATCTGGAGGAACATGGTGGAGCGATCTTCTGGAGTGACATGGAGGAGTAACATGTGGGATCTAAATGGAGGAGTGATATGTAGGATCGATTTGGAGGATCGACAACGGGGACCGACATTGAGGAGCAACATGGAGGACTGACATGGAGGATCAACATGGAGGAGTCGACATGGAGTAATGACAAGGCGGACTGACATGGGGGAGTGACATCCTACAGTTAAATTCTGGGTTGAAATTCTGGAGTGACATGTAGGATCTACATGGAGGATTGACATGGAGGATCAACATGGAGGAGCGACATAGAGGATCGACATGGAGGAGTATCAAGGTTGATCGACATGGAGAAGTGACATGGAGGAGTGACATGGTAGAGATGGAGGAGTGACATGGAGGAGAGACATGGAAGATTGACATGGAGGATCGACATGGAGGAGTGACATTCTGGAGTTAAATCTGGATTGACATGGAGGAGCGACATTCATGTCACTACATGGAGGAGCGATATGGATGAGCAAGGAGGAGTGACATGGAGGATCGACATGGAGGAGCGACATCAAGCAGTGACATGGAGGAGTGACATTCTGGAGTTAAATCTGCAGCGAAATTCTGGAGTGACATGGAGGAGCGACATTTTGGAGTGACATGGAGTAGCGACATGGAGGAGTGACATGGTGGAGCAACATGGAGGATCGAAATGGAGGATCGATGTGGAGGAGTAACAAGGAGGAGCGACATGGAGGATCGACATGGAGGAGCTACATCAAGCAGTGACATGGAGGAGTGACATTCTGGAGTTTAATCTGGAGTGATATTCTGGAGTGACATGGAGGAGCGACATTCTGGAGTGACATGGAGTAGCGACATGGTGGAGTGATATGGTGGAGCAAGGTGGAGCCACATGGAGGATCGACATGGAGGATCGACATGGAGCAGCGACATGGAGGAGTGACATGGAGAAGCAACATGGAGGATCGAGATGGCAGAGTTACATGCAGGACTGACATGGAATACAGGGAGGAGTGACATGGAGGGGCGACATGGAGGTTTGAAATAGAGGATCGACATGGAGGAGGTCTTTGGAGGAGTAACATTCTGGAGTGACTTTCTGGAGGGACATTGTGGAATGACACGGAGGTATCGACATGGAGGAGTGACAAGGAGGAGTGATATGGAGGATCAACTTAGAGGATTGACATGGAGGAGGGACATGGAGGAGTGACGTTCTGGAGTTAAATTCTGGAGTGACATTCTGGATTGACATGGAGGAGCGACATTCTGGAGTGACATGGAGGAGTGAAATGGAGGAGCGACATGGAGGATCGACATGGAGGAGCGACATTGAGAATCAACATGGAGGAATTACATGGAGGAGCGACATTGCGGAGTGACGTGGAAGAAAGGGAGGAGTGACATGGAGGAGCGACATGGAGGAACGAAATAGAGGATCGACATGGAGGAGTGATATGGAGGAGCGACATTGAAGAGCGACATGGAGGAGTTACATGGAGGAGCGACATCACGGAGCGACATGGAGGTCTGACAACGAGGAGGTACATTCTGGAGGGACAGGGTGGAGCGACATTCTGGAGTGACATGGAAGATCAACATGGAGGAGTAACATGTACGATCTAAATGGAGGAGTGACATGGAGGAGTGACATGGAAGAGCGATATGGAGGATCGACAAGGAGGAGCAACATTGAGGAGCAACATGGAGACATGACATGGAGGAGCGACTAGGAGGAGCTACATGGAGGAGCGACATCGCGGAGAGACAGGGAGGACTGACATGGAGGAGTGACATGGAGGAGTGATATGGAAGACAGGGAGGAGTGACATGGAGGGTCGACATGTAGGAGTGACATGGTGGAGGAATATGGAGGAGTGACATTCTGGAGTGACTTTCAGGAGGGATATTCTGGAGTGACATGGAGGTATCGACATTGAGTCGTGACATGGAGGAGTGACAAGAAGGAGCGACACGGAGGAGTGACATGGAGGAGCAACATAGAGGTGTAACATGAAGGATCTGCATGGAGGAGCTACATGGAGGAGTGACATGGTGGAGTGACATGGAAGACATGGAGTAGTGACATGGTGGAGCAACATGGAGGATGGAAATGGAGGATCGACATGGAGCAGTGACATGGAGAAGTGACATGGAAGTGTGACATGGAGGAGTGACATGGAGGAGTGACATGGAGGAGCGACATGGTGGAGTTACATGAAGGAGTGAAATAGAGGATCGACATGGAGGAGGTCTATGGAGGAGTAACATTCTGGAGTGACTTTCTGGAGGGACATTCTGGAGTGACACGGAGGTATCGACATGGAGGAGTGACAAGGAGGAGTGATATGGAGGATCAATTTAGAGGATTGACATGGAGCAGGGACATGGAGGAGTGACGTTCTGGAGTTAAATTCTGGAGAGACATTCTGGAGTTACATGGAGGAGCGGCATTCTGGAGTGACATGGAGGAGATACATGGAGGATATATATGGAGGAGCAGGGACGATAGACATAGAGGATCGACATGGAATAGTCACATGGAGGAAAAACACGGAGGAGTGACATGGAACACATGGTGGAGTGACATTGAGGATCGACATTGAGGATTGAAATAGAGGATCGACATGAAGCAGTGACATGGAGGAGTGACATGGAGGATCGACATGGAGGAGTGAAATGGAGGAGCGACATGGCGGAGTGACATGGTGGAGTGACATGGCGGAGTGACATGGAGGAGTAACATGGAGGTTTGACATGGAAGACAGGGAGGAGTGACATGGAGGAGCAAAAAATAGGATCAACATGGAGGAGTGACATGGAGGAGGGACATGGAGGAGTGACATTCTGGAGTGACATTCTTGAGGGACATTCTGGTGTGACATGGAGGAGGGAAATGGAGGAGTAACATTCTGGAGTTAAATTCTGGAGAAACATTCTGGATTGACATGGAGGAGCGACATTCTGGAGTGACATGGAGGAGTGAAATGGAGGAGCGACATGGAGGATCGACATGGAGGAGTGACATGGAGGAGCGACATGGAGGAGCGACATCGAGCAGTGACATGGAATTGTGACATGGAGGAGTGACATTGAGGATCAACATGGAGGAATTACATGGAGGAGCGACATTGCGGAGTGACATGGCGGAGTGACATGTAGTATTGACATGGAGGAGTTACATAGAGGAGTGACGTGGAAGAAAGGGAGGAGTGACATGGAGGAGCGACATGGAGGAGCGAAATAGAGGATCGACATGGAGGAGTGACATGGAGGAGTGACATGGAGGTGAGACATGGAGGTGAGACATGGAGGAGTGATATGGAGGAGCGACATGGAAGAGCGACATGGAGGAGTTACATGGAGGAGCGACATCACGGAGCGACATGGAGGTCTGACAACCAGGAGGTACATTCTGGAGGGACAGGGTGGAGCGACATTCTGGAGTGACATGGCAGATCGACATGGAGGAGTAACATGTACGATCTAAATGGAGGAGTGACATGGAGGAGTGACATGGAGGAGTGACATGGAGGTGAGACATGGAGGTGAGACATGGAGGATTGACATGGAAGAGCGATATGGAGGATCGACAAGGAGGAGCAACATTGAGGAGCAACATGGAGACATGACATGGAGGAGCGACTAGGAGGAGCTACATGGAGGAGCGACATCGCGGAGAGACATGGAGGACTGACATGGAGGAGTGACATGGAGGAGTGATATGGAAGACAGGGAGGAGTGACATGGAGGGTCGACATGTAGGAGTGACATGGAGGAGGAATATGGAGGAGTGACATTCTGGAGTGACTTTCAGGAGGGATATTCTGGAGTGACATGGAGGTATCGACATTGAGTCGTGACATGGAGGAGTGACAAGTAGGAGCGACACGGAGGAGTAACATGGAGGAGCAACATAGAGGTGTAACATGAAGGATCTGCATGGAGGAGCTACATGGAGGAGTGACATGGTGGAGTGACATGGAAGACATGGAGTAGTGACATGGTGGAGCAACATGGAGGATCGAAATGGAGGATCGACATGGAGCAGTGACATGGAGAAGTGACATGGAAGTGTGACATGGAGGAGTGACATGGAGGAGTGACATGGAGGAGCGACATGGTGGAGTTACATGAAGGAGTGACATGTAAGATTGACATGGAGGAATTACATGGAGGAGTGACGTGGAAGAAAGGGAGGAATGACATGGAGGAGCGCAATAGAGGATCGACATGGAGCAGTGACATGGAGGAGGGACATGGAGGAATAACAATCTGGAGTTAAATCCTGGAGTGACATTCTGGAGTGACATGGAGGAGCGACATTCTGGAGTGACATGGAGGAATGACATGCAGGAGTGATATGGAGGAGCATGGAGGAGCGACATGGAGAATCGACATGAATAAGTGACATGGAGGAGCGACAAGGTGGAGTGACATGGAAGATATGGAGGAGTGACATGGAGGAGCAACATGGTGTATTGACATGGAGGATCAACATGGAGGAGTGACTTGGAGGAGTGACATTCTGTAGTGACATGGAGGAGTGAAATGGAGGAGCTACATGGAGGATTGACATGGAGGAGTGATATGGAGGAGCGACATTCTGGATTGACATGGAGGAGCGATATGGATGAGCAAGGAGCAGCGACATGGAGTAACAACATGTATCGACATGGAAGACATGGAGGAGTTACATGGAGAATCGATGTGGAGGAGTAACAAGGAGGAGCGACATGGAGGATATGGAGGAGTGACATTCTGGAGTGACTTTCTGGAGGGACATTCTGGAGTGACATGGAGGAGCGGCATTCTGGGGTGACATGGAGGAGGAGGGACGAGAGACATAGAGGATCGACATGGAATAGTCACATGGAGGAGCAACAAGGAGGATCGACATGGAGGAGCTACATCAAGCAGTGACATGGAGGAGTGACATTCTGGAGTTTAATCTGGAATGATATTCTGGAGTGACATGGAGGAGCGACATTCTGGAGTGACATGGAGTAGCGACATGGTGGAGTGATATGGTGGAGCAAGGTGGAGCCACATGGAGGATCGACATGGAGGATCGACATGGAGCAGCGACATGGAGGAGTGACATGGAGAAGCAACATGGAGGATCGACATGGCAGAGTTACATGCAGGACTGACATGGAATACAGGGAGGAGTGACATGGAGGGGCGACATGGAGGTTTGAAATAGAGGATCGACATGGAGGAGGTCTTTGGAGGAGTAACATTCTGGAGTGACTTTCTGGAGGGACATTCTGGAGTGACACGGAGGTATCGACATGGAGGAGTGACAAGGAGGAATGATATGGAGGATCAACTTAGAGGATTGACATGGAGGAGGGACATGGAGGAGTGACGTTCTGGAGTTAAATTCTGGAGAGACATTCTGGAGTGACATGGAGGAGATACATGAAGGATTGATATGGAGGAGCAGGGACGAGAGACATAGAGGATCGACATGGAATAGTCACATGGAGGAAAAACACGGAGGAGTGACATGGAACACATGGTGGAGTGACATTGAGGATCGACATTGAGGATTGAAATAGAGGATCGACATGAAACAGTGACATGGAGGAGTGACATGGAAGTGTGACATGGAGGAGTGACATGGAGGATCGACATGGAGGAGTGACATGGAGGAGCGACATGGCGGAGTGACATGGAGGAGTGACATGGCGGAGTGACATGGAGGAGTAACATGGAGGTTTGACATGGAAGACAGGGAGGAGTGACATGGAGGAGTAAAATATAGGATCAACATGGAGGAGTGACATGGAGGAGGGACATGGAGGAGTTACATTCTTGAGGGACATTCTGGTGTGACATGGGGGAGGGAAATGGAGGAGTAACATTCTGGAGTTAAATTCTGGAGTGACATTCTGGATTGACACGGAGGAGCGACATTCTGGAGTGACATGGAGGAGTGAAATGGAGGAGCGACATGGAGGATCGACATGGAGGAGCGACATGGAGGAGTGACATGGAGGAGCGACATGGAGGAGCGACATCGAGCAGTGACATGGAATTGTGACATGGAGGAGTGACATTGAGGATCAACATGGAGGAATTACATGGAGGAGCGACATTGCGGAGTGACGTGGAAGAAAGGGAGGAGTGACATGGAGGAGCGACATGGAGGAACGAAATAGAGGATCGACATGGAGGAGTGACATGGAGGAGTGACATGAAGGTGAGACATGGAGGATCGACATGGAGGAGTGATATGGAGGAGCGACATTGAAGAGCAACATGGAGGAGTTACATGGAGGAGCGACATCACGGAGCGACATGGAGGTCTGACAACGAGGAGGTACATTCTGGAGGGACAGGGTGGAGCGACATTCTGGAGTGACATGGAAGATCAACATGGAGGAGTAACATGTACGATCTAAATGGAGGAGTGACATGGAGGAGTGACATGGAAGAGCGATATGGAGGATCGACAAGGAGGAGCAACATTGAGGAGCAACATGGAGACATGACATGGAGGAGCGACTAGGAGGAGCTACATGGAGGAGCGACATCGCGGAGAGACATGCAAGATCGACATGGAGGAGTAACATGTAGGATCTAAATGGAGGAGTGACATGGAGGAGTGATATGGAGCAGCAAGGAGGAGCGACATGGAGGATCGACATGAATAAGTGACATGGAGGAGCGACACGGTAGAGTGACATGGAAGATATGGAGGAGTGACATGGAGGAGCAACATGGAGTATCGACATGGAGGATCGACATGGAGGAGCGATATCAAGCAGTGACATGGAGGAGTGACATTCTGGAGTTAAATCTGGAGCGAAATTCTGGAGTGACATGGAGGAGCGACATTCTGGAGTGACATGGAGTAGCGACATGGAGGAGTGACATGGTGTAGCAACATGGAGGATCGAAATGGAGGATCGATGTGGAGGAGTAACAAGGAGGAGCGACATTAAGGATCGACATGGTGGAGCGACATCAAGCAGTGACATGGAGGAGTGACATTCTGGAGTTTAATCTGGAGTTATATTCTGTAGTGACATGGAGGAGCGACATTCTGGAGTGACATGGAGTAGCGACATGGATGAGTGATATGGAGGAGCAAGGTGGAGCCACATGGAGGATCGACATGGAGGATCGAAATGGAGCAGCGACATGGAGGAGTGACATGGAGAAGCAACATGGAGGATCGACATGGCGGATTTACATGCAGGACTGTCATGGAATATAGGGAGGTGTGACATGGAGGGGCGACATGGAGGAGTGACAAGGAGGAGTGATATGAAGGATCAACATAGAGGATTGACATGGAGGAGGGACATGGAGGAGTGACGTTCTGGAGTTAAATTCTGGAGAGACATTCTGGAGTGACATGGAGGAGCGGCATTCTGGGGTGACATGGAGGAGATACATGGAGGAGTGATATGGAGGAGCAGGGACGAGAGACATAGAGGATCGACATGGAATAGTCACATGGAGGAGCAACACGGAGGAGTGACATGGAACACATGGTGGAGTGACATTGAGGATCGACATTGAGGATCGAAATGGAGGATTGACATGAAACAGTGACATGGAGGAGTGACATGGAAGTGTGTTATGGAGGAGTGACATGGCGGATCGACATGGAGGAGTGACATGGAGGAGCGACATGGATAAGTGACATGGAGGAGCGACATGGCGGAGTGACATAGATTAGTAACATGGAGGATTGACGTGGAAGACAGGGAGGAGTGACATGGAGGAGCGAAATAGAGGATCAACATGGTTGAGTGACATGGAGAAGGGACATGGAGGAGTGAAATTCTGGAGTGACAATCTTGAGGGACATGCTGGAGTGACATGGAGGAATAACATGGAGGATTGACGTGGAAGACAGGGAGGAGTGACATGGAGGAGCGAAATAGAGGATCAACATGGAGTATCGACATGGAGTATCGACATGGAGGAGTGACATGAAGGATCGACATTGAGGAGTGGCATGGAGGAGCGACATGGAAGAGCGACATGGTGGATCTACATGGAGAAAAGACATCACGGAGCGACATGGAAGACTGACAACGAGGAGGTACAATCTGGAGGAACATGGTGGAGCGATCTTCTGGAGTGACATGGAGGAGTAACATGTGGGATCTAAATGGAGGAGTGATATGTAGGATCGATTTGGAGGATCGACAACGGGGACCGACATTGAGGAGCAACATGGAGGACTGACATGGAGGATCAACATGGAGGAGTCGACAAGGAGTAATGACAAGGCGGACTGACATGGGGGAGTGACATCCTACAGTTAAATTCTGGGTTGAAATTCTGGAGTGACATGTAGGATCTACATGGAGGATTGACATGGAGGATCAACATGGAGGAGCGACATAGAGGATCGACATGGAGGAGTATCAAGGTTGATCGACATGGAGAAGTGACATGGAGGAGTGACATGGTAGAGATGGAGGAGTGACATGGAGGAGAGACATGGAAGATCGACATGGAGGATCGACATGGAGGAGTGACATTCTGGAGTTAAATCTGGATTGACATGGAGGAGCGACATTCATGTCACTACATGGAGGAGCGATATGGATGAGCAAGGAGGAGTGACATGGAGGATCGACATGGAGGAGCGACATCAAGCAGTGACATGGAGGAGTGACATTCTGGAGTTAAATCTGCAGCGAAATTCTGGAGTGACATGGAGGAGCGACATTTTGGAGTGACATGGAGTAGCGACATGGAGGAGTGACATGGTGGAGCAACATGGAGGATCGAAATGGAGGATCGATGTGGAGGAGTAACAAGGAGGAGCGACATGGAGGATCGACATGGAGGAGCTACATCAAGCAGTGACATGGAGGAGTGACATTCTGGAGTTTAATCTGGAGTGATATTCTGGAGTGACATGGAGGAGCGACATTCTGGAGTGACATGGAGTAGCGACATGGTGGAGTGATATGGTGGAGCAAGGTGGAGCCACATGGAGGATCGACATGGAGGATCGACATGGAGCAGCGACATGGAGGAGTGACATGGAGAAGCAACATGGAGGATCGAGATGGCAGAGTTACATGCAGGACTGACATGGAATACAGGGAGGAGTGACATGGAGGGGCGACATGGAGGTTTGAAATAGAGGATCGACATGGAGGAGGTCTTTGGAGGAGTAACATTCTGGAGTGACTTTCTGGAGGGACATTGTGGAATGACACGGAGGTATCGACATGGAGGAGTGACAAGGAGGAGTGATATGGAGGATCAACTTAGAGGATTGACATGGAGGAGGGACATGGAGGAGTGACGTTCTGGAGTTAAATTCTGGAGTGACATTCTGGATTGACATGGAGGAGCGACATTCTGGAGTGACATGGAGGAGTGAAATGGAGGAGCGACATGGAGGATCGACATGGAGGAGCGACATTGAGAATCAACATGGAGGAATTACATGGAGGAGCGACATTGCGGAGTGACGTGGAAGAAAGGGAGGAGTGACATGGAGGAGCGACATGGAGGAACGAAATAGAGGATCGACATGGAGGAGTGATATGGAGGAGCGACATTGAAGAGCGACATGGAGGAGTTACATGGAGGAGCGACATCACGGAGCGACATGGAGGTCTGACAACGAGGAGGTACATTCTGGAGGGACAGGGTGGAGCGACATTCTGGAGTGACATGGAAGATCAACATGGAGGAGTAACATGTACGATCTAAATGGAGGAGTGACATGGAGGAGTGACATGGAAGAGCGATATGGAGGATCGACAAGGAGGAGCAACATTGAGGAGCAACATGGAGACATGACATGGAGGAGCGACTAGGAGGAGCTACATGGAGGAGCGACATCGCGGAGAGACAGGGAGGACTGACATGGAGGAGTGACATGGAGGAGTGATATGGAAGACAGGGAGGAGTGACATGGAGGGTCGACATGTAGGAGTGACATGGTGGAGGAATATGGAGGAGTGACATTCTGGAGTGACTTTCAGGAGGGATATTCTGGAGTGACATGGAGGTATCGACATTGAGTCGTGACATGGAGGAGTGACAAGAAGGAGCGACACGGAGGAGTGACATGGAGGAGCAACATAGAGGTGTAACATGAAGGATCTGCATGGAGGAGCTACATGGAGGAGTGACATGGTGGAGTGACATGGAAGACATGGAGTAGTGACATGGTGGAGCAACATGGAGGATGGAAATGGAGGATCGACATGGAGCAGTGACATGGAGAAGTGACATGGAAGTGTGACATGGAGGAGTGACATGGAGGAGTGACATGGAGGAGCGACATGGTGGAGTTACATGAAGGAGTGAAATAGAGGATCGACATGGAGGAGGTCTATGGAGGAGTAACATTCTGGAGTGACTTTCTGGAGGGACATTCTGGAGTGACACGGAGGTATCGACATGGAGGAGTGACAAGGAGGAGTGATATGGAGGATCAATTTAGAGGATTGACATGGAGCAGGGACATGGAGGAGTGACGTTCTGGAGTTAAATTCTGGAGAGACATTCTGGAGTTACATGGAGGAGCGGCATTCTGGAGTGACATGGAGGAGATACATGGAGGATATATATGGAGGAGCAGGGACGATAGACATAGAGGATCGACATGGAATAGTCACATGGAGGAAAAACACGGAGGAGTGACATGGAACACATGGTGGAGTGACATTGAGGATCGACATTGAGGATTGAAATAGAGGATCGACATGAAGCAGTGACATGGAGGAGTGACATGGAGGATCGACATGGAGGAGTGAAATGGAGGAGCGACATGGCGGAGTGACATGGTGGAGTGACATGGCGGAGTGACATGGAGGAGTAACATGGAGGTTTGACATGGAAGACAGGGAGGAGTGACATGGAGGAGCAAAAAATAGGATCAACATGGAGGAGTGACATGGAGGAGGGACATGGAGGAGTGACATTCTGGAGTGACATTCTTGAGGGACATTCTGGTGTGACATGGAGGAGGGAAATGGAGGAGTAACATTCTGGAGTTAAATTCTGGAGAAACATTCTGGATTGACATGGAGGAGCGACATTCTGGAGTGACATGGAGGAGTGAAATGGAGGAGCGACATGGAGGATCGACATGGAGGAGTGACATGGAGGAGCGACATGGAGGAGCGACATCGAGCAGTGACATGGAATTGTGACATGGAGGAGTGACATTGAGGATCAACATGGAGGAATTACATGGAGGAGCGACATTGCGGAGTGACGTGGAAGAAAGGGAGGAGTGACATGGAGGAGCGACATGGAGGAACGAAATAGAGGATCGACATGGAGGAGTGACATGGAGGAGTGACATGAAGGTGAGACATGGAGGATCGACATGGAGGAGTGATATGGAGGAGCGACATTGAAGAGCAACATGGAGGAGTTACATGGAGGAGCGACATCACGGAGCGACATGGAGGTCTGACAACGAGGAGGTACATTCTGGAGGGACAGGGTGGAGCGACATTCTGGAGTGACATGGAAGATCAACATGGAGGAGTAACATGTACGATCTAAATGGAGGAGCGACATGGCGGAGTGACATGGAGGAGTAACATGGGCGATTGACATGGAAGACAGGGAGGAGTGACATGGGGGAGCGAAATAGAGGATCAACATGGAGGAGTGACATGGAGGAGGGACATGGAGGAGTGACATTCTGTAGTGACATTCGTGAGGGACATTCTGGAGTGACATGGAGGAGCGACATTTTGGAGTGACATGGAGTACCGACTTGGAGGAGTGACATGGTGGAGCACCATGGAGGATCGAAATGGAGGATCGATGTGGAGGAGTAACAAGGAGGAGCGACATGGAGGATCGACATGGAGGAGCGACATCAAGCAGTAACATGGAGGAGTGACATTCTGGAGTTTAATCTGGAGTGATATTCTGGAGTGACATGGAGGAGCGACATTCTGGAGTGACATGGAGTAGCGACATGGTGGAGTGATATGGAGGAGCAATGTGGAGCCACATGGAGGATCGACATGGAGGATCGACATGGAGCAGCGACATGGAGGAGTGACATGGCGGAGTTACATGCAGGACTGACATGGAATACAGGGAGGAGTAACATGGAGGGGCGACATGGACGTGTGAAATAGAGGATCGACACGGAGGAGGTCTATGGAGGAGTAACATTCTGGAGTGACATTCTTGAGGGACATTCTGGAGTGACATGGCGGAATAACATGGAGGATTGACGTGGAAGACAGGGAGGAGTGACATGGGGGAGCGAAATAGAGGATCAACATGGAGTATCGACATGGAGGATCGACATGAAGGAGTGACATGGAGGATCGACATTGAGGAGTGGAATGGAGGAGCGACATGGAGGATTGACAAGGAGGAGTGACATGGAGGATCGACATGGAAGAGTGACATGGAGGAGCGACATGGAAGAGCGACATGGAGGATCTACATGGAGGAGCGACATCACGGAGCGACATGGAAGACTGACAACGAGGAGGTACATTCTGGAGGAACATGGTGGAGCGATATGGAAGATCGACATGGACGAGTAACATGTAGGATCTAAATGGAGGAGTGATATGTAGGGTCGACATGGAGGATCGACAAGGAGGACCGACATTGAGGAGCAACATGGAGGACTGATATGGAGGATCAACATGGAGGAGTCGACATGGAGTATTGACAAGGAGGACTGACATGGAGGAATGACATCCTACAGTTAAATTCTGGGTTGAAATTCTGGAGTGACATGTAGGATATACATTGAGGATTGACATGGAGGATCGACATGGAGGAGCGACATAGAAGATCGACATGGAGGAGTATCAAGGTTGATCGACATGGAGAAGTGACATGGAGGAGTGACATGGTAGAGATGGAGGAGTGACATGGAGGAGAGACATGGAAGATCGACTTGAAGGATCGACATGGAGGAGTGACATTCTGGAGTTAAATCTGGATTGACATGGAGGAGCGACATTCTGGAGTGAAATGGAGGAGCGATATGGATGAGCAAGGTGGAGCGACATGGAGGATCAACATGTATCGACATGGAAGACATGGAGGAGTGACATGGAGGATCAATGTGGAGGAGCGACATCAAGCAGTGACATGGAGAAGTGACATTCTGGAGTTAAATCTGCAGCGACATTCTGGAGTGACATGGAGGAGCGACATTTTGGAGTAACATTGAGTACCGACTTGGAGGAGTGACATGGTGGAGCACCATGGAGGATCGAAATGGAGGATCGATGTGGAGGAGTAACAAGGAGGAGCGACATGGGGGATCGACATGGAGGAGCGACATCAAGCAGTGACATGGAGGAGTGACATTCTGGAATTTAATCTGGAGTGATATTCTGGAGTGAAATGGAGGAGCGACATTCTGGAGTGACATGGAGTAGCGACATGGTGGAGTGATATGGAGGAGCAATGTGGAGCCACATGGAGGATCAACATGGAGGATCGACATGGAGCAGCGACATGGAGGAGTGACATGGAGAAGCAACATGGAGGATCGACATGGCGGATTTACATGCAGGACTGACATGGAATACAGGGAGGAATAACATGGAGGGGCGACATGGAGGTGTGAAATAGAGGATCGAAATGGAGGAGGTCTATGGAGGAGTAACATTCTGGAGTGACTTTCTGGAGGGACATTCCGGAGTTACATGGAGGTATCGACATGGAGGAGTGACAAGGAGGAGTGATATGGAGGATCAACATAGAGGTTTGACATGGAGGAGGGACATGGAGGAGTTACGTTCTGGAGTTAAATTCTGGAGAGACATTCTGGAGTTACATGGAGGAGCGGCATTCTGGAGTGACATGGAGGAGATACATGGAGGAGTGATATGGAGGAGCAGGGACGAGAGACATAGAGGATCGACATGGAATAGTCACATGGAGGAGCAACACGGAGGAGTGACATGGAACACATGGTGGAGTGACATTGAGGGTCGACATTGAGGATTGAAATGGAAGATCGACATGAAACAGTGACATGGAGGAGTGACATGGAAGTGTGACATGGAGGAGTGACATGGAGGATCGACATGGAGGAGTGCCATGGAGGAGCGACATGGCGGAGTGACATGGAGGAGCGACATGGCGGAGTGACATGGAGGAGTAACATGGGCGATTGACATGGAAGACAGGGAGGAGTGACATGGGGGAGCGAAATAGAGGATCAACATGGAGGAGTGACATGGAGGAGGGACATGGAGGAGTGACATTCTGTAGTGACATTCGTGAGGGACATTCTGGAGTGACATGGAGGAGCGACATTTTGGAGTGACATGGAGTACCGACTTGGAGGAGTGACATGGTGGAGCACCATGGAGGATCGAAATGGAGGATCGATGTGGAGGAGTAACAAGGAGGAGCGACATGGAGGATCGACATGGAGGAGCGACATCAAGCAGTAACATGGAGGAGTGACATTCTGGAGTTTAATCTGGAGTGATATTCTGGAGTGACATGGAGGAGCGACATTCTGGAGTGACATGGAGTAGCGACATGGTGGAGTGATATGGAGGAGCAATGTGGAGCCACATGGAGGATCGACATGGAGGATCGACATGGAGCAGCGACATGGAGGAGTGACATGGCGGAGTTACATGCAGGACTGACATGGAATACAGGGAGGAGTAACATGGAGGGGCGACATGGACGTGTGAAATAGAGGATCGACACGGAGGAGGTCTATGGAGGAGTAACATTCTGGAGTGACATTCTTGAGGGACATTCTGGAGTGACATGGCGGAATAACATGGAGGATTGACGTGGAAGACAGGGAGGAGTGACATGGGGGAGCGAAATAGAGGATCAACATGGAGTATCGACATGGAGGATCGACATGAAGGAGTGACATGGAGGATCGACATTGAGGAGTGGAATGGAGGAGCGACATGGAGGATTGACAAGGAGGAGTGACATGGAGGATCGACATGGAAGAGTGACATGGAGGAGCGACATGGAAGAGCGACATGGAGGATCTACATGGAGGAGCGACATCACGGAGCGACATGGAAGACTGACAACGAGGAGGTACATTCTGGAGGAACATGGTGGAGCGATATGGAAGATCGACATGGACGAGTAACATGTAGGATCTAAATGGAGGAGTGATATGTAGGGTCGACATGGAGGATCGACAAGGAGGACCGACATTGAGGAGCAACATGGAGGACTGATATGGAGGATCAACATGGAGGAGTCGACATGGAGTATTGACAAGGAGGACTGACATGGAGGAATGACATCCTACAGTTAAATTCTGGGTTGAAATTCTGGAGTGACATGTAGGATATACATTGAGGATTGACATGGAGGATCGACATGGAGGAGCGACATAGAAGATCGACATGGAGGAGTATCAAGGTTGATCGACATGGAGAAGTGACATGGAGGAGTGACATGGTAGAGATGGAGGAGTGACATGGAGGAGAGACATGGAAGATCGACTTGAAGGATCGACATGGAGGAGTGACATTCTGGAGTTAAATCTGGATTGACATGGAGGAGCGACATTCTGGAGTGAAATGGAGGAGCGATATGGATGAGCAAGGTGGAGCGACATGGAGGATCAACATGTATCGACATGGAAGACATGGAGGAGTGACATGGAGGATCAATGTGGAGGAGCGACATCAAGCAGTGACATGGAGAAGTGACATTCTGGAGTTAAATCTGCAGCGACATTCTGGAGTGACATGGAGGAGCGACATTTTGGAGTAACATTGAGTACCGACTTGGAGGAGTGACATGGTGGAGCACCATGGAGGATCGAAATGGAGGATCGATGTGGAGGAGTAACAAGGAGGAGCGACATGGGGGATCGACATGGAGGAGCGACATCAAGCAGTGACATGGAGGAGTGACATTCTGGAATTTAATCTGGAGTGATATTCTGGAGTGAAATGGAGGAGCGACATTCTGGAGTGACATGGAGTAGCGACATGGTGGAGTGATATGGAGGAGCAATGTGGAGCCACATGGAGGATCAACATGGAGGATCGACATGGAGCAGCGACATGGAGGAGTGACATGGAGAAGCAACATGGAGGATCGACATGGCGGATTTACATGCAGGACTGACATGGAATACAGGGAGGAATAACATGGAGGGGCGACATGGAGGTGTGAAATAGAGGATCGAAATGGAGGAGGTCTATGGAGGAGTAACATTCTGGAGTGACTTTCTGGAGGGACATTCCGGAGTTACATGGAGGTATCGACATGGAGGAGTGACAAGGAGGAGTGATATGGAGGATCAACATAGAGGTTTGACATGGAGGAGGGACATGGAGGAGTTACGTTCTGGAGTTAAATTCTGGAGAGACATTCTGGAGTTACATGGAGGAGCGGCATTCTGGAGTGACATGGAGGAGATACATGGAGGAGTGATATGGAGGAGCAGGGACGAGAGACATAGAGGATCGACATGGAATAGTCACATGGAGGAGCAACACGGAGGAGTGACATGGAACACATGGTGGAGTGACATTGAGGGTCGACATTGAGGATTGAAATGGAAGATCGACATGAAACAGTGACATGGAGGAGTGACATGGAAGTGTGACATGGAGGAGTGACATGGAGGATCGACATGGAGGAGTGCCATGGAGGAGCGACATGGCGGAGTGACATGGAGGAGCGACATGGCGGAGTGACATGGAGGAGTAACATGGGCGATTGACATGGAAGACAGGGAGGAGTGACATGGGGGAGCGAAATAGAGGATCAACATGGAGGAGTGACATGGAGGAGGGACATGGAGGAGTGACATTCTGTAGTGACATTCGTGAGGGACATTCTGGAGTGACATGGAGGAGCGACATTTTGGAGTGACATGGAGTACCGACTTGGAGGAGTGACATGGTGGAGCACCATGGAGGATCGAAATGGAGGATCGATGTGGAGGAGTAACAAGGAGGAGCGACATGGAGGATCGACATGGAGGAGCGACATCAAGCAGTAACATGGAGGAGTGACATTCTGGAGTTTAATCTGGAGTGATATTCTGGAGTGACATGGAGGAGCGACATTCTGGAGTGACATGGAGTAGCGACATGGTGGAGTGATATGGAGGAGCAATGTGGAGCCACATGGAGGATCGACATGGAGGATCGACATGGAGCAGCGACATGGAGGAGTGACATGGCGGAGTTACATGCAGGACTGACATGGAATACAGGGAGGAGTAACATGGAGGGGCGACATGGACGTGTGAAATAGAGGATCGACACGGAGGAGGTCTATGGAGGAGTAACATTCTGGAGTGACTTTCTGGAGGGACATTCTGGAGTGACATGGAGGTATCGACATGGAGGAGTGACAAGGAGGAGTTATATGGAGGATCAACATAGAGGTTTGACATGGAGGAGGGACATGGAGGAGTTACGTTCTGGAGTTAACTTCTGGAGAGACATTCTGGAGTTACATGGAGGAGCGACATTCTGGAGTGACATGGAGGAGATACATGGAGGAATGATATGGAGGAGCAGGGACGAGAGACATAGAGGATCGACATGGAATAGTCACATGGAGGAGCAACACGGAGGAGTGACATGGAACACATGGTGGAGTGACATTGAGGATCGACATTGAGGATTGAAATGGAAGATCGACATGAAACAGTGACATGGAGGAGTGACATGGAAGTGTGACATGGAGGAGTGACATGGAGGATCGACATGGAGGAGTGACATGGAGGAGCGACATGGCGGAGTGACATGGAGGAGTGACATGGCGGAGTGACATGGAGGAGTAACATGGAGGTTTGACATGGAAGACAGGGAGGAGTGACATGGAGGAGCAAAATATAGGATCAACATGGAGGAGTGACATGGAGGATCGATGTGGAGGAGTAACAAGGAGGAGCGACATGGCGGAGTGACATTCTGGAGTTAAATCTGCAGCGAAATTCTGGAGTGACATGGAGGAGCGACATTTTGGAGTGACATGGAGTACCGACTTGGAGGAGTGACATGGTGGAGCACCATGGAGGATCGAAATGGAGGATCGATGTGGAGGAGTAACAAGGAGGAGCGACATGGAGGATCGACATGGAGGAGCGACATCAAGCAGTGACATGGAGGAGTGACATTCTGGAGTTTAATCTGGAGTGATATTCTGGAGTGAAATGGAGGAGCGACATTCTGGAGTGACATGGAGTAGCGACATGGTGGAGTGATATGGAGGAGCAATGTGGAGCCACATGGAGGATCGACATGGAGGATCGACATGGAGCAGCGACATGGAGGAGTGACATGGAGAAGCAACATGGAGGATCGACATGGCGGACTTACATGCAGGACTGACATGGAATACAGGGAGGACTAACATGGAGGGGCGACATGGAGGTGTGAAATAGAGGATCGACATGGAGGAGGTCTATGGAGGAGTAACATTCTGGAGTGACTTTCTGGAGGGACATTCCGGAGTGACATGGTGGTATCGACATGGAGGAGTGACAAGGAGGAGTGATATGGAGGATCAACATAGAGGTTTGACATGGAGGAGGTACATGGAGGAGTTACGTTCTGGAGTTAAATTCTGGAGAGACATTCTGGAGTGACATGTAGAAGCGGCATTCTGGGGTGACATGAAGGAGATACATGGAGGAGTGATATGGAGGAGCAGGGACGAGAGACATAGAGGATCGACATCGAAAAGTTGCATGGAGTAGTGTCAGGAGTGACATGGAACACATGGTGGAGTGACATTGAGGATTGACATTGAGGATCGAAATGGAGGATCGACATGAAACAGTGACATGGAGGAGTGACATGGAGGATCGACATGGAGGAGTGACATGGGGGAGCGACATGGTGGAGTGACATGGAGGAGTGACATGTAGGATTGACATGGAGGAGTTACATGGAGGAGTGACGTGGAGCACATGGAGGAGTGAAATGGAGGAGCGACATGGAGGATCGACATGGAGGAGTGAAATGTAGGATCGACATTGAGTAGTGGAATGGAGGAGCGACATGGAGGATTGACAGGATTGAGTAACATTGAGGATCGACATGGAAGAGTGACATGGAGGAGCGACATGGAAGAGCGACATGGAGGAGCGACATCACGGAGCGACATCACGGAGCGACATGGAAGACTGACAACGAGGAGGTGCATTCTGGAGGAACATGGTGGAGCGACATTCTGGAGTGACATGGAGGAGCGACATTCTGGAGTGACATGGAGGAGCGATATGGAAGATCGACATGGAGGAGTAACGTAGGATCTAAATGGAGGAGTGACATGTAGGATCGACATGGAGGATCGACATGGAGGAGTGACATGGAGGAGAGACATGGAAGATCGACATGCAGGATCGACATGGAGGAGTGACATTCTGGAGTTAAATCTGGATTTACATGGAGGAGCGACATTCTGGAGTGACATGGAGGAGCGACATGGTGGAGGGATATAGATGAGCAAGGAGGAGCAACATGGAGGATCAACATGTGTCGACATGGAAGACATTGAGGAGTGACATGGAGGATCGATGTGGAGGAGTAACAAGGAGGAGCGACATGGAGGATCGACATGGAGGAGCGACATCAAGCAGTGACATGGAGGAGTGACATTCTGGAGTTCAATCTGGAGTGATATTCTGGAGTGACATGGAGGAGCGACATTCTGGAGTGACATGGAGTAGCGACATGGAGGATTGACATGGTGGAGCAACATGGAGGATCGAAATGGAGGATCGATGTGGAGGAGTAACAAGGAGGAGCGACACAGAGGATCGAAATGGATTTGCGACATCAAGCAGTTACATGGAGGAGTCACATTCTGGAGTTAAATCTGGAGTGATATTCTGGAGTGACATAGAGGAGCGACATTCTGGAGTGACATGGAGTAGCGACATGGTGGAGTGATATGGAGGATTAAGAAGGAGCCACATGGAGGATCGACATGTGTCGACATGGAAGACATGGAGGAGTGACATGGAGGATCGACATGGAAGATCGACATGGAGCAGCGACATGGAGGAGTGACATGGAGAAGCGACATGGAGGATCGACATGGCGGAGTGACATGCAGGACTGACATGGAAGAAAGGGAGGAGTGACATGGAGGGGCGACATGGAGGTGTGAAATAGAGGATCGACATGGAGAAGGTATATGGAGGACTAACATTCTGGAGTGACTTTCTGGAGGGACATTCTGGAGTGACATGGAGGTATCGACATGGAGGAGTGACAAGGAGGAGTGATATAGAGGATCAACATAGAGGGTTGACATGGAGGAGGGACATGGAGGAGTGACGTTCTGGAGTTAAATTCTGGAGAGACATTCTGGAGTGACATGGAGGAGCGGCAATCTGGGGTAACATGGAGGAGATACATGGAGGAGTGATATGGAGGATCAGAGACGAGAGACATAGAGGATCGACATGGAAAAGTCACATGGAGGAGCAACACGGAGGAGTGACATGGAACACATGGTGGAGTGACATTGAGGATCGACATTGAGGATTGAAATGGAGGATCGACATGAAACAGTGACATGGAAGAGTGAAATGGAAGTGTGACATGGAGGAGTGACATGGAGGATCGACATGGAGGAGTGACATGGAGAATTGACTAATAAGACAGGGAGGAGTGACATTGAGGAGCGAAATAGAGGATCAACATGAAGGAGTGACATGGAGGAGGGACATATAGGAGTGACATTCTGGAGTGACATTTTTGAGGGACATTCTGGAGTGACATGGAGGAGCGACATGGAGGAGGGACATGGAGGAGTGACATGGGAGAGCAACATGGAGGATCAACATGGAGGAGTGACATGGAGGAGCTACATTCTGGAGTAAAATTCTGGAGTGACATTCTGGAGTGACATGGAGGTATTGACATGGAGGAGTGACAAGGAGGAGTGATATAGAGAATCAACATAGAGGATTGACATGGAGGAGGGACATGGAGGAGTGACGTTCTGGAGTTAAATTCTGGAGAGACATTCTGGAGTGACATGTAGAAGCGGCATTCTGGGGTGACATGAAGGAGATACATGGAGGAGTGCTATGGAGGAGCAGGGACGAGAGACATAGAGGATCGACATGGAAAAGTCGCATGGAGGAGTGTCAGGAGTGACATGGAACACATGGTGGAGTGACATTGAGGATTGACATTGAGGATCGAAATGGAGGATCGACATGAAACAGTGACATGGAGGAGTGACATGGAGTATCGACATGGAGGAGTGACATGGGGGAGCGACATGGTGGAGTGACATGGAGGAGTGACGTGGAAGACAGGGAGGAATGACATGGAGGAGCGCAATAGAGGATCGACATGGAGCACATGGAGGAGTGAAATGGAGGAGCGACATGGAGGATCGACATGGAGGAGTGACATGTAGGATCGACAGGATTGAGTAACATTGAGGATCGACATGGAAGAGTGACATGGAGGATCTACATGGAGGAGCGACATCACGGAGCGACATGGAAGACTGACAACGAGGAGGTACATTCTGGAGGAACATGGTGGAGCGACATTCTGGAGTGACATGGAAGAGCGACATTCTGGAGTGACATGGAGGAGCGATATGGAATATCGACATGGAGGAGTAACATGTAGGATCTAAATGGAGGAGTGACATCCTACAGTTAAATTCTGGTTTGAAATTCTGGAGTGACATGCAGGATCTACATGGTGGATTGAAATGGAGGATCGACATGGAGGAGCGACATAGAGGATCGACATGGAGGAGTATCAAGGTTGATCGACATGGAGAAGTGACATGGAGGAGTGACATGGTAGAGTTGGAGGAGTGACATGGAGGAGAGACATGGAAGATCGACATGGAGGATCGACATGGAGGAGTGACATTCTGAAGTTAAATCTGGATTGACATGGAGGAGCGACATTCTGGAGTGACATGGCGGAGCGACATGGTGGAGGGATATAGATGAGCAAGGTTGAGCAACATGGAGGATCAACATGTGTCGACATGGAAGACATGGAGGAGTGACATTGAGGATCGATGTGGAGGAGTAACAAGGAGGAGCGACATGGAGGATCGACATGGAGGAGCGACATCAAACAGTGAAATGGAGGAGTGACATTCTGGAGTTCAATCTGGAGTGATATTCTGGAGTGACATGGAGGAGCGACATTCTGGAGTGACATGGAGTAGCGACATGGAGGAGTGACATGGTGTAGCAACATGGAGGATCGAAATGGAGGATCGATGTGGAGGAGTAACAAGGAGGAGCGACATAGAGGATCGAAATGGATTTGCGACATAAAGCAGTTACATGGAGGAGCGACATTCTGGAGTGACATGGAGTAGCGACATGGTGGAGTGATATGGAGGATTAAGGAGGAGCCACATGGAGGATCGACATGTGTCGACATGGAAGACATGGAGGAATGACATGGAGGAGTGACATGGAAGATCGACATGGAGGATCGACATGGCGGAGTGACATGCAGGACTGACATGGAAGAAAGGGAGGAGTGACATGGAGGGGCGACATGGAGGTGTGAAATAGAGGATCGACATGGAGAAGGTATATGGAGTACTAACATTCTGGAGTGACTTTCTGGAGGGACATTCTGGAGTGACATGGAGGTATCGACATGCAGGAGTGACAAGGAGGAGTGATATAGAGGATCAACATAGAGGGTTGACATGGAGGAGGGACATGGAGGAGTGACGTTCTGGAGTTAAATTCTGGAGAGACATTCTGGAGTGACATGGAGGAGCGGCAATCTGGGGTAACATGGAGGAGCGACATGGAGGAGTAACATGGAGAATTGACTTATAAGACAGGGAGGAGTGACATTGAGGAGCAAAATAGAGGATCAACATGAAGGAGTGACATGGAGGAGGGACATATAGGAGTGACATTCTGGAGTGACATTCTTGAGGGACATTCTGGAGTGACATGGAGGAGCGACATGGAGTAGGGACATGGAGGAGTAACATTCTGGAGTTAAATTCTGGAGTGAAATTCTGGAGTGACATGGAGAAGCGACATTCTGGAGTGACATAGAGGAGCGACATTGAAGATCGACATGGAGGAGTAACATGTTGGATCCACATGGAGGAATGACATGGAGGATCGACATGGAGGAGCGACATTGAGGATCGACAATGAGGAGCGACATTGAGGAGCTACATGGAGGAGCTACATGGAGGAGCGACATGGAGGTCTCACAATGAGGAGCGACATTCTAGATGAATCTGTTGACCAACAGACTTTTCAATTGGAGGGGCTTAGCAGGAAATTGGCCATAATTCATTGACCATTAGTCAAATCATCATAAATCTTGGTAGATATCTTCAGTACATGTTTGGGAAGAGGCGTACAAAAGCATTTTCCGCTTGACACATAGGGGGCGCCACAAATATCAGAAACTTGTATCGCAAGATCCGGTGGACAGAATTTTATCAAATTTGGTGCACATACTCTGGGGGCAAGTATTAACCAAGATCTATAGTGTCATATTGATCGGTGCATGTGGGCGTGGCCTATTTAGCATTTTATGCTAAATTATGCCTTTGCTCAATTTGCTGTGAGCTGGAATGAGCTAGAGACATGAGACTTGGTACCATAACTGTACATGATGTCATAATGCTTCACATAAAATATGAAAAGAATTGGCCACATGGTGGCGCTATAACAATTTTCAAGGCCAGCCCCCTGACACCATAAGTCCTATCAATTTGAAATTTGACAGACATGTGCTGCTGAATGTGATCTACAAAAAAGTCTCTTGGACCACGAAAGTCCACCGACTAAATTTTCCGCCATGTTGAATTTTTTGAAAAACACATTTTTGACATCTCCTCCTAAACCGTAGGTCTGATTGCTGGCATATTTTCTGCGAATCATTATTGGACCAGGCTCATCAAAGATTGCATAAAGCTTGTTGATATGTTATTGTGTTGTGACGATATTGACCAATTCATTTTTAAGGGGCGGGCTCAGCACGTCAATAGACCTAACTTCACAAGCCTTTGGCCCATCATCTCCAAACTTGCAGCATATGTTCACAAGAGTAGTTGAAACATCCGCTGAAAGTTTCATTCAAATCGACCACTAGGGGGGCGCTTTGAGCGATAAAGGCTCTAACCCGCGAAATGCCGCTTGCGGCTTTAATTCATTTTAAATTAAATATAACTATGTGGATGTGGAAATATGTTTTATATATTTCATGTTTATTCTTTTACAATGTAATTGTAACCTGTGTTGAAATGTACCACTATACGATCACAATGTACAACTTTAGTTTTCATCACTAAGCCAAAGAATGCATTTCTCCTCAAGAAACACTGAAAAGTGGATTCATATGAAAAATGTGAAATTTCTTCACAGAAAAACATTTCTTGCATTGGAAACACACAAAAAAGGATAAATATGAAAGGGAACATAGTTTTCCAAAATCTAATATGATAGTTTTGGACTCCAGGCATCAAACTGTCAGTCTGAGCTGAATTCCATGTAAAACGCTAGTTTTCATCGCTAAACTCGCTTAATATGTCTTTCTCACCCAAAACCACTCAGGAACGCATTTCTCCTCAAGAAACACTGAAACGTGCATTTATATGAAGAATATGTGATTTATTTACAGAAAGACATCTGTTATTCTGGAAACATACAAAAAAGAGACAGAATATGAAAAGAATCATTGTTTTCTCAAACTTTACATTAGAATTCGCTTCCCAGTATCAAATCTTCATTCTGAGCTCAATTCTATGCAAAACGCTAGTTTTCATCGCTAAACTCGCTTAATATGTCTTTCTCACGAAAAACCACTCAGGAACGCATTTCTCCTCAAGAAACACTGAAATGTGCATTTATATGAAGAATATGTGATTTATTTACAGAAACACATCTGTTATACTGGAAACATACAAAAAAGAGGCAGAATATGAAAAGAAACATTGTTTTCTCAAATTTTACATTAGAATTCGCTTCCAAGTATCAAATCTTCATTCTGAGCTCAATTCTATGCAAAACTCTTGTTTTCATCACTAAACTCGCTTAATATGTCTTTCTCATCCAAAACCACTCAGGAACGCATTTCTCCTCAAGAAACACTGAAACGTGCATTTATATGAAGAATATGTGATTTATTTACAGAAACACATCTGTTATACTGGAAACATACAAAAAAGAGACAGAATATGAAAAGAATCATTGTTTTCTCAAACTTTACAATAGAATTCGCTTCCCAGTATCAAATCTTCATTCTGAGCTCAATTCTATGCAAAACTCTTGTTTTCATCACTAAACTCGCTTAATATGTCTTTCTCATCCAAAAACACTCAGGAACGCACAAGAGTAGCGGAAACATCTGCTGAAAGTTTCATTCAAATCGGCCACATGGTGGCGCTGTAATTAACGCCCAAACATGCGATTTTGGAAAGGCCACGCCCCTCAAACCGTAAGTCCGATTGACTTGAAATGTGACACATATGTGCAACTCCGTGTGATCTACAATAAAGCCTCTTGGACCTCCAAAGTGCACCTGGAAATATTTTCCGCCATATTGGATTTTTTGAAAAACACATTTTTGACATCTCCTCCTAAGCCGTAGGTCCGATTGCTGGAATATTTTCTGCGAATCATTATTGGACCAGGCTCATCAAAAGTTGCATTAAGCTTGTTGATATGTTATTGCGTTGTGAAGATATTGACCAATTAATTTTTAAGGGGCGGGCTCAGCACGTCAATACACCTAACTTCACAAGCCTTTGGCCCATCATCTCCAAACTTGCAGCATATGTTCACAAGAGTAGTTGAAACATCCGCTGAAAGTTTCATTCAAATCGACCACTAGAGCGATAAAGGCTCTAACCCGCGAAATGCCGCTTGCGGCTTTAATTCATTTTAAATTGATATAACTATGTGGATGTGGAAATATGTTTTATATATTTCATGTTTATTCTTTTACAATGTAACCTGTGTTGAAATGTACCACTATACGATCACAATGTGCAACTTTAGTTTTCATCACTAAGCCAAAGAATGCATTTCTCCTCAAGAAACACTGAAAAGTGGATTCATATGAAAAATGTGAAATTTCTTCACAGAAAAACATTTCTTCCATTGGAAACACACAAAAAAGGATAAATATGAAAGGGGACATAGTTTTCCAAAATCTAATATGATAGTTTTGGACTCCAGGCATCAAACTGTCAGTCTGAGCTGAATTCCATGTAAAACGCTAGTTTTCATCACTAAACTCGCTTAATATGTCTTTCTCACCCAAAACCACTCAGGAACGCATTTCTCCTCAAGAAACACTGAAATGTGCATTTATATGAAGAATATGTGATTTATTTACAGAAATACATCTGTTATACTGGAAACATACAAAAAAGAGGCAGAATATGAAAAGAAACATTGTTTTCTCAAATTTTACATTAGAATTCGCTTCCAAGTATCAAATCTTCATTCTGAGCTCAATTCTATGCAAAACTCTTGTTTTCATCACTAAACTCGCTTAATATGTCTTTCTCATCCAAAACCACTCAGGAACGCATTTCTCCTCAAGAAACACTGAAACGTGCATTTATATGAAGAATATGTGATTTATTTACAGAAACACATCTGTTATACTGGAAACATACAAAAAAGAGACAGAATATGAAAAGAAACATTGTTTTCTCAAATTTTACATTAGAATTCGCTTCCAAGTATCAAATCTTCATTCTGAGCTCAATTCTATGCAAAACTCTTGTTTTCATCACTAAACTCGCTTAATATGTCTTTCTCATCCAAAACCACTCAGGAACGCATTTCTCCTCAAGAAACACTGAAACGTGCATTTATATGAAGAATATGTGATTTATTTACAGAAACACATCTGTTATACTGGAAACATACAACAAAAGAGACAGAATATGAAAAGAATCATTGTTTTCTCAAACTTTACATTAGAATTCGCTTCCCAGTATCAAATCTTCATTCTGGGCTCAATTCTATGCAAAACTCTTGTTTTCATCACTAAACTCGCTTAATATGTCTTTCTCATCCAAAACCACTCAGGAACGCATTTCTCCTCAAGAAACACTGAAACGTGCATTTATATGAAGAATATGTGATTTATTTACAGAAACACATCTGTTATACTGGAAACATACAAAAAAGAGACAGAATATGAAAAGAATCATTGTTTTCTCAAACTTTACAATAGAATTCGCTTCCCAGTATCAAATCTTCATTCTGAGCTCAATTCTATGCAAAACTCTTGTTTTCATCACTAAACTCAGTTAATATCTCTTTCTCTCAAAAAAAACCACACAGAAAAGCATTTCTCCTCAAGAAACACTGAAAAGTGCATTTATATGAAAATGATGTGATTTCTTCAGAAAAGAAATCTCTTTTATTGGAAACATACAAAACAGGATGAAAATGAAAGGGGATATATTTTTAAAATTTTTTTACATAATAGTTGGCCTTTCTGCATCAAACCTTCACACTGACCTCAATTCCATGTAAAACTTCCACTTTCAAACCTTCCACTGCCCGTACTTTGTGGAGGCAATGAGTCTGAATCATTGGCCAAAACAAAAGTCAATAGAATTTTTTTCCAGACTTCTATTGTCCGACATTTTTCAGATCTTTTTTTTCAGATTTTTTTTCAGACTTTTTTTGTCCAACATTTTTCAGATCTTTTTTTCAGACATTTTAAGATCTTTTTTTTCGGACAGTTTTTTCAGACTTCTTTTGTCCGACATTTTTCATATATTTTTTCCAGACTTTTTTTGTCCGACAATTTTCAGATCTTTTTTTCAGATCTTTTTTTTCAGACTTCTTTTGTCCGACATTTTTCATATATTTTTTCCAGACTTTTTTTGTCCGACAATTTTCAGATCTTTTTTTTCAGACATTTTCAGATATTTTTTTTCGGACAGTTTTTTCAGACTTCTTTTGTCCGACATATTTCAGATATTTTTTCCAGACTTTTTTTGTCCGACAATTTTCAGATATTTTTTTTCAGACTTCTTTTGTCCGACATCTTTCAGACTTTTTTTGTCCGACATTTTTCAGATATTTTTTTCAGATCTTTTTTTTCAGACTTCTTTTGTCCGACATTTTTCATATATTTTTTCCAGACTTTTTTTGTCCGACAATTTTCAGATATTTTTTTTCAGACATTTTCAGATATTTTTTTTCGGACAGTTTTTTCAGACTTCTTTTGTCCGACATATTTCAGATATTTTTTCCAGACTTTTTTTGTCCGACAATTTTCAGATATTTTTTTTCAGACTTCTTTTGTCCGACATCTTTCAGACTTTTTTTGTCCGACAATTTTCAGATCTTTTTTTTCAGACTTCTTTTGTCCGACATTTTTCATATATTTTTTCCAGACTTCTTTTGTCCGACATCTTTCAGACTTTTTTTGTCCGACAATTTTCAGATCTTTTTTTTCAGACTTCTTTTGTCCGACATCTTTCAGACTTTTTTTGTCCGACATTTTTCAGATATTTTTTTCAGATCTTTTTTTTCAGACTTTTTTTGTCCGACATTTTTCAGATCTTTTGTTTCAGATCTTTTTTTTTAAAACATTTTTTTCAGAGTTATTTTGTCCGACAATTTTCAGATCTTTTTTTTCAGACTTCTTTTGTCCGACATTTTCAGATCTTTTTTTTCAGACTTCTTTTGTCCGACAATTTTCAGATCTTTTTTTTCAGACTTCTTTTGTCCGACATTTTTCAGATATTTTTTTCAGATATTTTTTTTCAGACTTCTTTTGTCCGACAATTTTCAGATCTTTTTTTTCAGACATTTTCAGATCTTTTTTTTCGGACAGTTTTTTCAGACTTCTTTTGTCCGACATATTTCAGATATTTTTTCCAGACTTTTTTTGTCCGACAATTTTCAGATCTTTTTTTTCAGACTTCTTTTGTCCGACATCTTTCAGACTTTTTTTGTCCGACAATTTTCAGATCTTTTTTTCAGACTTCTTTTGTCCGACATCTTTCAGACTTTTTTTGTCCGACATTTTTCAGATAATTTTTTCAGATCTTTTTTTTCAGACATTTTTAGATCTTTTTTTTCAGACTTCTTTTGTCCGAAATTTTTCAAACTTCTTTTGTCCGACATTTTTCAGACTTTTTTTCAGATATAATTATAATAATAATTAATATTCGAATAAGCGCAATTTGCCGTGAGCTGGAATGAGATGGAAACATGAAACTTGGCATAGGAACTGGAATGATGTGCAGCTGCTTCTCAAGAACTATGACCCCAATCGGCCACATGATGGCGCTGTAATTAACGCCCAAACACGCGATTTTGAAAAGGCCACGCCCCTCACACCGTAAGTCTGATTGACTTGAAACTCGACACACATGTCTAGCTCCGTGTGATCTACAAAAAAGCTGCTCAGACCACTAACTAGATTTTCCGCCATATTGGATTTTTTGAAAAACAGATTTTTGACATCTCCTCCTAAACCGTAGGTCCGATTGCTACCAAATTTTCTGTGGATCATTATTGGGCTAATGTCATCTAAAGTTGCATAAAGCGTGTTGATACCTCATTGCGTTATGAATCTGTTGACCAACAAACGTTTCAATTGGAGGGGCTTAGCAGGAAATTGGCCATAATTCATTGACCATTAGTCAAATCATCATAAATCTTGGTAGATATCTTCAGTACATGTTTGGAAAGAGGCGTACCAAAGCGTTTTCTGCTTGACACATAGGGGGCGCCACAAATATCAGAAACTTGTATCGCAAGATCCGGTGGACAGAATTTTATCAAATTTGGTGCACATACTCTGGGGGCAAGTATTAACCAAGATCTATAGTGTCATATTGATCGGTGCATGTGGGCGTGGCCTATTTAGCATTTTATGCTAAATTATGCCTTTGCTCAATTTGCTGTGAGCTGGAATGAGCTAGAGACATGAGACTTGGTACCATAACTGTACATGATGTCATAATGCTTCACATAAAATATGAAAAGAATTGGCCACATGGTGGCGCTATAACAATTTTCAAGGCCAGCCCCCTGACACCATAAGTCCTATCAATTTGAAATTTGACAGACATGTGCTGCTGAATGTGATCTACAAAAAAGTCTCTTGGACCACGAAAGTCCACCAACTAAATTTTCCGCCATGTTGAATTTTTTGAAAAACACATTTTTGACATCTCCTCCTAAACCGTAGGTCTGATTGCTGGCATATTTTCTGCGAATCATTATTGGACCAGGCTCATCAAAGGTTGCATAAAGCTTGTTGATATGTAATTGTGTTGTGAAGATATTGACCAATTCATTTTTAAGGGGCGGGCTCAGCACGTCAATAGACCTAACTTCACAAGCCTTTGGCCCATCATCTCCAAACTTGCAGCATATGTTTACAAGAGTAGCGGAAACATCTGCTGAAAGTTTCATTCAAATCGGCCACATGGTGGCGCTGTAATTAACGCCCAAACATGCGATTTTGGAAAGGCCACGCCCCTCAAACCGTAAGTCCGATTGACTTGAAATGTGACACATATGTGCAACTCCGTGTGATCTACAATAAAGCCTCTTGGACCTCCAAAGTGCACCTGGAAATATTTTCCGCCATATTGGATTTTTTGAAAAACACATTTTTGACATCTCCTCCTAAGCCGTAGGTCCGATTGCTGGAATATTTTCTGCGAATCATTATTGGACCAGGCTCATCAAAAGTTGCATTAAGCTTGTTGATATGTTATTGCGTTGTGAAGATATTGACCAATTAATTTTTAAGGGGCGGGCTCAGCACGTCAATACACCTAACTTCACAAGCCTTTGGCCCATCATCTCCAAACTTGCAGCATATGTTCACAAGAGTAGTTGAAACATCCGCTGAAAGTTTCATTCAAATCGACCACTAGAGCGATAAAGGCTCTAACCCGCGAAATGCCGCTTGCGGCTTTAATTCATTTTAAATTGATATAACTATGTGGATGTGGAAATATGTTTTATATATTTCATGTTTATTCTTTTACAATGTAACCTGTGTTGAAATGTACCACTATACGATCACAATGTGCAACTTTAGTTTTCATCACTAAGCCAAAGAATGCATTTCTCCTCAAGAAACACTGAAAAGTGGATTCATATGAAAAATGTGAAATTTCTTCACAGAAAAACATTTCTTCCATTGGAAACACACAAAAAAGGATAAATATGAAAGGGGACATAGTTTTCCAAAATCTAATATGATAGTTTTGGACTCCAGGCATCAAACTGTCAGTCTGAGCTGAATTCCATGTAAAACGCTAGTTTTCATCACTAAACTCGCTTAATATGTCTTTCTCACCCAAAACCACTCAGGAACGCATTTCTCCTCAAGAAACACTGAAATGTGCATTTATATGAAGAATATGTGATTTATTTACAGAAATACATCTGTTATACTGGAAACATACAAAAAAGAGGCAGAATATGAAAAGAAACATTGTTTTCTCAAATTTTACATTAGAATTCGCTTCCAAGTATCAAATCTTCATTCTGAGCTCAATTCTATGCAAAACTCTTGTTTTCATCACTAAACTCGCTTAATATGTCTTTCTCATCCAAAACCACTCAGGAACGCATTTCTCCTCAAGAAACACTGAAACGTGCATTTATATGAAGAATATGTGATTTATTTACAGAAACACATCTGTTATACTGGAAACATACAAAAAAGAGACAGAATATGAAAAGAAACATTGTTTTCTCAAATTTTACATTAGAATTCGCTTCCAAGTATCAAATCTTCATTCTGAGCTCAATTCTATGCAAAACTCTTGTTTTCATCACTAAACTCGCTTAATATGTCTTTCTCATCCAAAACCACTCAGGAACGCATTTCTCCTCAAGAAACACTGAAACGTGCATTTATATGAAGAATATGTGATTTATTTACAGAAACACATCTGTTATACTGGAAACATACAAAAAAGAGACAGAATATGAAAAGAATCATTGTTTTCTCAAACTTTACAATAGAATTCGCTTCCCAGTATCAAATCTTCATTCTGAGCTCAATTCTATGCAAAACTCTTGTTTTCATCACTAAACTCAGTTAATATCTCTTTCTCTCAAAAAAAACCACACAGAAAAGCATTTCTCCTCAAGAAACACTGAAAAGTGCATTTATATGAAAATGATGTGATTTCTTCAGAAAAGAAATCTCTTTTATTGGAAACATACAAAACAGGATGAAAATGAAAGGGGATATATTTTTAAAATTTTTTTACATAATAGTTGGCCTTTCTGCATCAAACCTTCACACTGACCTCAATTCCATGTAAAACTTCCACTTTCAAACCTTCCACTGCCCGTACTTTGTGGAGGCAATGAGTCTGAATCATTGGCCAAAACAAAAGTCAATAGAATTTTTTTCCAGACTTCTATTGTCCGACATTTTTCAGATCTTTTTTTTCAGATTTTTTTTCAGACTTTTTTTGTCCAACATTTTTCAGATCTTTTTTTCAGACATTTTAAGATCTTTTTTTTCGGACAGTTTTTTCAGACTTCTTTTGTCCGACATTTTTCATATATTTTTTCCAGACTTTTTTTGTCCGACAATTTTCAGATCTTTTTTTCAGATCTTTTTTTTCAGACTTCTTTTGTCCGACATTTTTCATATATTTTTTCCAGACTTTTTTTGTCCGACAATTTTCAGATCTTTTTTTTCAGACATTTTCAGATATTTTTTTTCGGACAGTTTTTTCAGACTTCTTTTGTCCGACATATTTCAGATATTTTTTCCAGACTTTTTTTGTCCGACAATTTTCAGATATTTTTTTTCAGACTTCTTTTGTCCGACATCTTTCAGACTTTTTTTGTCCGACATTTTTCAGATATTTTTTTCAGATCTTTTTTTTCAGACTTCTTTTGTCCGACATTTTTCATATATTTTTTCCAGACTTTTTTTGTCCGACAATTTTCAGATATTTTTTTTCAGACATTTTCAGATCTTTTTTTTCGGACAGTTTTTTCAGACTTCTTTTGTCCGACATATTTCAGATATTTTTTCCAGACTTTTTTTGTCCGACAATTTTCAGATATTTTTTTTCAGACTTCTTTTGTCCGACATCTTTCAGACTTTTTTTTTCCGACATTTTTCAGATCTTTTGTTTCAGATCTTTTTTTTTAAAACATTTTTTTCAGAGTTCTTTTGTCCGACAATTTTCAGATATTTTTTTTCAGACTTCTTTTGTCCGACATCTTTCAAACTTTTTTTGTCCGACATTTTTCAGATCTTTTTTTTCAGACTTCTTTTGTCCGACATCTTTCAAACTTTTTTTGTCCGACATTTTTCAGATCTTTTGTTTCAGATCTTTTTTTTTAAAACATTTTTTTCAGAGTTCTTTTGTCCGACAATTTTCAGATATTTTTTTTCAGACTTCTTTTGTCCGACATCTTTCCAGACTTTTTTTGTCCGACAATTTTCAGATCTTTTTTTTCAGACATTTTCAGATCTTTTTTTTCGGACAGTTTTTTCAGACTTCTTTTGTCCGACATATTTCAGATATTTTTTCCAGACTTTTTTTGTCCGACAATTTTCAGATATTTTTTTTCAGACTTCTTTTGTCCGACATCTTTCAAACTTTTTTTGTCCGACATTTTTCAGATCTTTTTTTTCAGACTTCTTTTGTCCGACATCTTTCAGACTTTTTTTGTCCGACATTTTTCAGATATTTTTTTCAGATCTTTTTTTTCAGACTTTTTTTGTCCGACATTTTTCAGATCTTTTGTTTCAGATCTTTTTTTTTAAAACATTTTTTTCAGAGTTATTTTGTCCGACAATTTTCAGATCTTTTTTTTCAGACTTCTTTTGTCCGACATTTTCAGATCTTTTTTTTCAGACTTCTTTTGTCCGACATTTTCAGATCTTTTTTTTCAGACTTCTTTTGTCCGACAATTTTCAGATCTTTTTTTTCAGACTTCTTTTGTCCGACATCTTTCAGACTTTTTTTGTCCGACAATTTTCAGATCTTTTTTTTCAGACTTCTTTTGTCCGACATCTTTCAGATATTTTTTTCAGATCTTTTTTTTCAGACTTCTTTTGTCCGACATTTTTCATATATTTTTTCCAGACTTTTTTTGTCCGACAATTTTCAGATCTTTTTTTTCAGACATTTTCAGATCTTTTTTTTCGGACAGTTTTTTCAGACTTCTTTTGTCCGACATATTTCAGATATTTTGTTTCAGATCTTTTTTTTTAAAACATTTTTTTCAGAGTTCTTTTGTCCGACAATTTTCAGATCTTTTTTTTCAGACTTCTTTTGTCCGACATCTTTCAGACTTTTTTTGTCCGACAATTTTCAGATCTTTTTTTCAGACTTCTTTTGTCCGACATCTTTCAGACTTTTTTTGTCCGACATTTTTCAGATAATTTTTTCAGATCTTTTTTTTCAGACATTTTTAGATCTTTTTTTTCAGACTTCTTTTGTCCGAAATTTTTCAAACTTCTTTTGTCCGACATTTTTCAGACTTTTTTTCAGATATAATTATAATAATAATTAATATTCGAATAAGCGCAATTTGCCGTGAGCTGGAATGAGATGGAAACATGAAACTTGGCATAGGAACTGGAATGATGTGCAGCTGCTTCTCAAGAACTATGACCCCAATCGGCCACATGATGGCGCTGTAATTAACGCCCAAACACGCGATTTTGAAAAGGCCACGCCCCTCACACCGTAAGTCTGATTGACTTGAAACTCGACACACATGTCTAGCTCCGTGTGATCTACAAAAAAGCTGCTCAGACCACTAACTAGATTTTCCGCCATATTGGATTTTTTGAAAAACAGATTTTTGACATCTCCTCCTAAACCGTAGGTCCGATTGCTACCAAATTTTCTGTGGATCATTATTGGGCTAATGTCATCTAAAGTTGCATAAAGCGTGTTGATACCTCATTGCGTTATGAATCTGTTGACCAACAAACGTTTCAATTGGAGGGGCTTAGCAGGAAATTGGCCATAATTCATTGACCATTAGTCAAATCATCATAAATCTTGGTAGATATCTTCAGTACATGTTTGGAAAGAGGCGTACCAAAGCGTTTTCTGCTTGACACATAGGGGGCGCCACAAATATCAGAAACTTGTATCGCAAGATCCGGTGGACAGAATTTTATCAAATTTGGTGCACATACTCTGGGGGCAAGTATTAACCAAGATCTATAGTGTCATATTGATCGGTGCATGTGGGCGTGGCCTATTTAGCATTTTATGCTAAATTATGCCTTTGCTCAATTTGCTGTGAGCTGGAATGAGCTAGAGACATGAGACTTGGTACCATAACTGTACATGATGTCATAATGCTTCACATAAAATATGAAAAGAATTGGCCACATGGTGGCGCTATAACAATTTTCAAGGCCAGCCCCCTGACACCATAAGTCCTATCAATTTGAAATTTGACAGACATGTGCTGCTGAATGTGATCTACAAAAAAGTCTCTTGGACCACGAAAGTCCACCAACTAAATTTTCCGCCATGTTGAATTTTTTGAAAAACACATTTTTGACATCTCCTCCTAAACCGTAGGTCTGATTGCTGGCATATTTTCTGCGAATCATTATTGGACCAGGCTCATCAAAGGTTGCATAAAGCTTGTTGATATGTAATTGTGTTGTGAAGATATTGACCAATTCATTTTTAAGGGGCGGGCTCAGCACGTCAATAGACCTAACTTCACAAGCCTTTGGCCCATCATCTCCAAACTTGCAGCATATGTTTACAAGAGTAGCGGAAACATCTGCTGAAAGTTTCATTCAAATCGGCCACATGGTGGCGCTGTAATTAAAGCCCAAACATGCGATTTTGGAAAGGCCACGCCCCTCAAACCGTAAGTCCGATTGACTTGAAATGTGACACATATGTGCAACTCCGTGTGATCTACAATAAAGCCTCTTGGACCTCCAAAGTGCACCTGGAAATATTTTCCGCCATATTGGATTTTTTGAAAAACACATTTTTGACATCTCCTCCTAAGCCGTAGGTCCGATTGCTGGAATATTTTCTGCGAATCATTATTGGACCAGGCTCATCAACAGTTGCATTAAGCTTGTTGATATGTTATTGCGTTGTGAAGATATTGACCAATACAATTCGAAGAGGCGTGCCTCAGCACATCAATAGACCTAACTTCACAAGCCTTTGGCCCATCATCTCCAAACTTGCAGCATATGTTCACAAGAGTAGTTGAAACATCCGCTGAAAGTTTCATTCAAATCGACCACTAGGGGGGCGCTTTGAGCGATAAAGGCTCTAACCCGCGAAATGCCGCTTGCGGCTTTAATTCATTTTAAATTGATATAACTATGTGGATGTGGAAATATGTTTTATATATTTCATGTTTATTCTTTTACAATGTAATTGTAACCTGTGTTGAAATGTACCACTATACGATCACAATGTGCAACTTTAGTTTTCATCACTAAGCCAAAGAATGCATTTCTCCTCAAGAAACACTGAAAAGTGGATTCATATGAAAAATGTGAAATTTCTTCACAGAAAAACATTTCTTCCATTGGAAACACACAAAAAAGGATAAATATGAAAGGGGACATAGTTTTCCAAAATCTAATATGATAGTTTTGGACTCCAGGCATCAAACTGTCAGTCTGAGCTGAATTCCATGTAAAACGCTAGTTTTCATCACTAAACTCGCTTAATATGTCTTTCTCACCCAAAACCACTCAGGAACGCATTTCTCCTCAAGAAACACTGAAATGTGCATTTATATGAAGAATATGTGATTTATTTACAGAAATACATCTGTTATACTGGAAACATACAAAAAAGAGGCAGAATATGAAAAGAAACATTGTTTTCTCAAATTTTACATTAGAATTCGCTTCCAAGTATCAAATCTTCATTCTGAGCTCAATTCTATGCAAAACTCTTGTTTTCATCACTAAACTCGCTTAATATGTCTTTCTCATCCAAAACCACTCAGGAACGCATTTCTCCTCAAGAAACACTGAAACGTGCATTTATATGAAGAATATGTGATTTATTTACAGAAACACATCTGTTATACTGGAAACATACAAAAAAGAGACAGAATATGAAAAGAATCATTGTTTTCTCAAACTTTACAATAGAATTCGCTTCCCAGTATCAAATCTTCATTCTGAGCTCAATTCTATGCAAAACTCTTGTTTTCATCACTAAACTCAGTTAATATCTCTTTCTCTCAAAAAAAACCACACAGAAAAGCATTTCTCCTCAAGAAACACTGAAAAGTGCATTTATATGAAAATGATGTGATTTCTTCAGAAAAGAAATCTCTTTTATTGGAAACATACAAAACAGGATGAAAATGAAAGGGGATATATTTTTACAATTTTTTTACATAATAGTTGGCCTTTCTGCATCAAACCTTCACACTGACCTCAATTCCATGTAAAACTTCCACTTTCAAACCTTCCACTGCCCGTACTTTGTGGAGGCAATGAGTCTGAATCATTGGCCAAAACAAAAGTCAATAGAATTTTTTTCCAGACTTCTATTGTCCGACATTTTTCAGATTTTTTTTCCAGACTTTTTTTGTCCGACAATTTTCAGATCTTTTTTTTCAGACATTTTCAGATATTTTTTTTCGGACAGTTTTTTCAGACTTCTTTTGTCCGACATTTTTCATATATTTTTTCCAGACTTTTTTTGTCCGACAATTTTCAGATCTTTTTTTTCAGACATTTTCAGATATTTTTTTTCGGACAGTTTTTTCAGACTTCTTTTGTCCGACATTTTTCAGATATTTTTTCCAGACTTTTTTTGTCCGACAATTTTCAGATATTTTTTTTCAGACTTCTATTGTCCGACATCTTTCAGACTTTTTTCGTCCGACAATTTTCAGATCTTTTTTTTCAGACTTCTTTTGTCCGACATTTTTCAGATCTTTTGTTTCAGATCTTTTTTTTTAAAACATTTTTTTCAGAGTTCTCTTGTCCGACAATTTTCAGATCGCTTTTTTCAGACTTCTTTTGTCCGACATTTTTCAGATCTTTTGTTTCAGATCTTTTTTTTTAAAACATTTTTTTCAGAGTTCTCTTGTCCGACAATTTTCAGATCGCTTTTTTCAGACTTCTTTTGTCCGACATTTTCAGATCTTTTTTTTCAGACTTCTTTTGTCCGACAATTTTCAGATCTTTTTTTTCAGACTTCTTTTGTCCGACATCTTTCAGACTTTTTTTGTCCGACAATTTTCAGATCTTTTTTTCAGACTTCTTTTGTCCGACATCTTTCAGACTTTTTTTGTCCGACATTTTTCAGATAATTTTTTCAGATCTTTTTTTTCAGACATTTTTAGATCTTTTTTTTCAGACTTCTTTTGTCCGAAATTTTTCAAACTTCTTTTGTCCGACATTTTTCAGACTTTTTTTCAGATATAATTATAATAATAATTAATATTCGAATAAGCGCAATTTGCCGTGAGCTGGAATGAGATGGAAACATGAAACTTGGCATAGGAACTGGAATGATGTGCAGCTGCTTCTCAAGAACTATGACCCCAATCGGCCACATGATGGCGCTGTAATTAACGCCCAAACACGCGATTTTGAAAAGGCCACGCCCCTCACACCGTAAGTCTGATTGACTTGAAACTCGACACACATGTCTAGCTCCGTGTGATCTACAAAAAAGCTGCTCAGACCACTAACTAGATTTTCCGCCATATTGGATTTTTTGAAAAACAGATTTTTGACATCTCCTCCTAAACCGTAGGTCCGATTGCTACCAAATTTTCTGTGGATCATTATTGGGCTAATGTCATCTAAAGTTGCATAAAGCGTGTTGATACCTCATTGCGTTATGAATCTGTTGACCAACAAACGTTTCAATTGGAGGGGCTTAGCAGGAAATTGGCCATAATTCATTGACCATTAGTCAAATCATCATAAATCTTGGTAGATATCTTCAGTACATGTTTGGAAAGAGGCGTACCAAAGCGTTTTCTGCTTGACACATAGGGGGCGCCACAAATATCAGAAACTTGTATCGCAAGATCCGGTGGACAGAATTTTATCAAATTTGGTGCACATACTCTGGGGGCAAGTATTAATCAAGATCTATAGTGTCATATTGATCGGTGCATGTGGGCGTGGCCTATTTAGCATTTTATGCTAAATTATGCCTTTGCTCAATTTGCTGTGAGCTGGAATGAGCTAGAGACATGAGACTTGGTACCATAACTGTACATGATGTCATAATGCTTCACATAAAATATGAAAAGAATTGGCCACATGGTGGCGCTATAACAATTTTCAAGGCCAGCTCCCTGACACCATAAGTCCTATCAATTTGAAATTTGACAGACATGTGCTGCTGAATGTGATCTACAAAAAAGTCTCTTGGACCACGAAAGTCCACCAACTAAATTTTCCGCCATGTTGAATTTTTTGAAAAACACATTTTTGACATCTCCTCCTAAACCGTAGGTCTGATTGCTGGCATATTTTCTGCGAATCATTATTGGACCAGGCTCATCAAAGGTTGCATAAAGCTTGTTGATATGTAATTGTGTTGTGAAGATATTGACCAATTCATTTTTAAGGGGCGGGCTCAGCACGTCAATAGACTTAACTTCACAAGCCTTTGGCCCATCATCTCCAAACTTGCAGCATATGTTTACAAGAGTAGCGGAAACATCTGCTGAAAGTTTCATTCAAATCGGCCACATGGTGGCGCTGTAATTAACGCCCAAACATGCGATTTTGGAAAGGCCACGCCCCTCAAACCGTAAGTCCGATTGACTTGAAATGTGACACATATGTGCAACTCCGTGTGATCTACAATAAAGCCTCTTGGACCTCCAAAGTGCACCTGGAAATATTTTCCGCCATATTGGATTTTTTGAAAAACACATTTTTGACATCTCCTCCTAAGCCGTAGGTCCGATTGCTGGAATATTTTCTGCGAATCATTATTGGACCAGGCTCATCAACAGTTGCATTAAGCTTGTTGATATGTTATTGCGTTGTGAAGATATTGACCAATACAATTCGAAGAGGCGTGCCTCAGCACATCAATAGACCTAACTTCACAAGCCTTTGGCCCATCATCTCCAAACTTGCAGCATATGTTCACAAGAGTAGTTGAAACATCCGCTGAAAGTTTCATTCAAATCGACCACTAGGGGGGCGCTTTGAGCGATAAAGGCTCTAACCCGCGAAATGCCGCTTGCGGCTTTAATTCATTTTAAATTGATATAACTATGTGGATGTGGAAATATGTTTTATATATTTCATGTTTATTCTTTTACAATGTAATTGTAACCTGTGTTGAAATGTACCACTATACGATCACAATGTGCAACTTTAGTTTTCATCACTAAGCCAAAGAATGCATTTCTCCTCAAGAAACACTGAAAAGTGGATTCATATGAAAAATGTGAAATTTCTTCACAGAAAAACATTTCTTCCATTGGAAACACACAAAAAAGGATAAATATGAAAGGGGACATAGTTTTCCAAAATCTAATATGATAGTTTTGGACTCCAGGCATCAAACTGTCAGTCTGAGCTGAATTCCATGTAAAACGCTAGTTTTCATCACTAAACTCGCTTAATATGTCTTTCTCACCCAAAACCACTCAGGAACGCATTTCTCCTCAAGAAACACTGAAATGTGCATTTATATGAAGAATATGTGATTTATTTACAGAAATACATCTGTTATACTGGAAACATACAAAAAAGAGGCAAAATATGAAAAGAAACATTGTTTTCTCAAATTTTACATTAGAATTCGCTTCCAAGTATCAAATCTTCATTCTGAGCTCAATTCTATGCAAAACTCTTGTTTTCATCACTAAACTCGCTTAATATGTCTTTCTCATCCAAAACCACTCAGGAACGCATTTCTCCTCAAGAAACACTGAAACGTGCATTTATATGAAGAATATGTGATTTATTTACAGAAACACATCTGTTATACTGGAAACATACAAAAAAGAGACAGAATATGAAAAGAAACATTGTTTTCTCAAATTTTACATTAGAATTCGCTTCCAAGTATCAAATCTTCATTCTGAGCTCAATTCTATGCAAAACTCTTGTTTTCATCACTAAACTCGCTTAATATGTCTTTCTCATCCAAAACCACTCAGGAACGCATTTCTCCTCAAGAAACACTGAAACGTGCATTTATATGAAGAATATGTGATTTATTTACAGAAACACATCTGTTATACTGGAAACATACAAAAAAGAGACAGAATATGAAAAGAAACATTGTTTTCTCAAATTTTACATTAGAATTCGCTTCCAAGTATCAAATCTTCATTCTGAGCTCAATTCTATGCAAAACTCTTGTTTTCATCACTAAACTCGCTTAATATGTCTTTCTCATCCAAAACCACTCAGGAACGCATTTCTCCTCAAGAAACACTGAAACGTGCATTTATATGAAGAATATGTGATTTATTTACAGAAACACATCTGTTATACTGGAAACATACAAAAAAGAGACAGAATATGAAAAGAATCATTGTTTTCTCAAACTTTACATTATAATTCGCTTCCCAGTATCAAATCTTCATTCTGGGCTCAATTCTATGCAAAACTCTTGTTTTCATCACTAAACTCGCTTAATATGTCTTTCTCATCCAAAACCACTCAGGAACGCATTTCTCCTCAAGAAACACTGAAACGTGCATTTATATGAAGAATATGTGATTTATTTACAGAAACACATCTGTTATACTGGAAACATACAAAAAAGAGACAGAATATGAAAAGAATCATTGTTTTCTCAAACTTTACATTAGAATTCGCTTCCCAGTATCAAATCTTCATTCTGGGCTCAATTCTATGCAAAACTCTTGTTTTCATCACTAAACTCGCTTAATATGTCTTTCTCATCCAAAACCACTCAGGAACGCATTTCTCCTCAAGAAACACTGAAACGTGCATTTATATGAAGAATATGTGATTTATTTACAGAAACACATCTGTTATACTGGAAACATACAAAAAAGAGACAGAATATGAAAAGAATCATTGTTTTCTCAAACTTTACATTAGAATTCGCTTCCCAGTCTCAAATCTTCATTCTGGGCTCAATTCTATGCAAAACTCTTGTTTTCATCACTAAACTCGCTTAATATGTCTTTCTCATCCAAAACCACTCAGGAACGCATTTCTCCTCAAGAAACACTGAAACGTGCATTTATATGAAGAATATGTGATTTATTTACAGAAACACATCTGTTATACTGGAAACATACAAAAAAGAGACAGAATATGAAAAGAATCATTGTTTTCTCAAACTTTACAATAGAATTCGCTTCCCAGTATCAAATCTTCATTCTGAGCTCAATTCTATGCAAAACTCTTGTTTTCATCACTAAACTCAGTTAATATCTCTTTCTCTCAAAAAAAACCACACAGAAAAGCATTTCTCCTCAAGAAACACTGAAAAGTGCATTTATATGAAAATGATGTGATTTCTTCAGAAAAGAAATCTCTTTTATTGGAAACATACAAAACAGGATGAAAATGAAAGGGGATATATTTTTAAAATGTTTTTACATAATAGTTGGCCTTTCTGCATCAAACCTTCACACTGACCTCAATTCCATGTAAAACTTCCACTTTCAAACCTTCCACTGCCCGTACTTTGTGGAGGCAATGAGTCTGAATCATTGGCCAAAACAAAAGTCAATAGAATTTTTTTCCAGACTTCTATTGTCCGACATTTTTCAGATCTTTTTTTTCAGATTTTTTTTCAGACTTTTTTTGTCCAACATTTTTCAGATCTTTTTTTCAGACATTTTAAGATCTTTTTTTTCGGACAGTTTTTTCAGACTTCTTTTGTCCGACATTTTTCATATATTTTTTCCAGACTTTTTTTGTCCGACAATTTTCAGATCTTTTTTTCAGATCTTTTTTTTCAGTCTTCTTTTGTCCGACATTTTTCATATATTTTTTCCAGACTTTTTTTGTCCGACAATTTTCAGATCTTTTTTTTCAGACATTTTCAGATATTTTTTTTCGGACAGTTTTTTCAGACTTCTTTTGTCCGACATATTTCAGATATTTTTTCCAGACTTTTTTTGTCCGACAATTTTCAGATATTTTTTTTCAGACTTCTTTTGTCCGACATCTTTCAGACTTTTTTTGTCCGACATTTTTCAGATCTTTTTTTTCAGACTTCTTTTGTCCGACATCTTTCAGACTTTTTTTGTCCGACATTTTTCAGATATTTTTTTCAGATCTTTTTTTCAGACTTTTTTTGTCCGACATTTTTCAGATCTTTTGTTTCAGATCTTTTTTTTTAAAACATTTTTTTCAGAGTTATTTTGTCCGACAATTTTCAGATCTTTTTTTTCAGACTTCTTTTGTCCGACATTTTCAGATCTTTTTTTTCAGACTTCTTTTGTCCGACATTTTTCAGATATTTTTTTCAGATCTTTTTTTTCAGACTTCTTTTGTCCGACATTTTTCATATATTTTTTCCAGACTTTTTTTGTCCGACAATTTTCAGATCTTTTTTTTAAGACATTTTCAGATCTTTTTTTTCGGACAGTTTTTTCAGACTTCTTTTGTCCGACATATTTCAGATATTTTGTTTCAGATCTTTTTTTTTAAAACATTTTTTTCAGAGTTCTTTTGTCCGACAATTTTCAGATCTTTTTTTTCAGACTTCTTTTGTCCGACATTTTCAGATCTTTTTTTTCAGACTTCTTTTGTCCGACAATTTTCAGATCTTTTTTTTCAGACTTCTTTTGTCCGACATCTTTCAGACTTTTTTTGTCCGACATTTTTCAGATATTTTTTTCAGATCTTTTTTTTCAGACTTCTTTTGTCCGACATTTTTCATATATTTTTTCCAGACTTTTTTTGTCCGACAATTTTCAGATCTTTTTTTTCAGACATTTTCAGATCTTTTTTTTCGGACAGTTTTTTCAGACTTCTTTTGTCCGACATATTTCAGATATTTTGTTTCAGATCTTTTTTTTTAAAACATTTTTTTCAGAGTTCTTTTGTCCGACAATTTTCAGATCTTTTTTTTCAGACTTCTTTTGTCCGACATCTTTCAGACTTTTTTTGTCCGACAATTTTCATATCTTTTTTTCAGACTTCTTTTGTCCGACATCTTTCAGACTTTTTTTGTCCGACATTTTTCAGATAATTTTTTCAGATCTTTTTTTTCAGACATTTTTAGATCTTTTTTTTCAGACTTCTTTTGTCCGAAATTTTTCAAACTTCTTTTGTCCGACATTTTTCAGACTTTTTTTCAGATATAATTATAATAATAATTAATATTCGAATAAGCGCAATTTGCCGTGAGCTGGAATGAGATGGAAACATGAAACTTGGCATAGGAACTGGAATGATGTGCAGCTGCTTCTCAAGAACTATGACCCCAATCGGCCACATGATGGCGCTGTAATTAACGCCCAAACACGCGATTTTGAAAAGGCCACGCCCCTCACACCGTAAGTCTGATTGACTTGAAACTCGACACACATGTCTAGCTCCGTGTGATCTACAAAAAAGCTGCTCAGACCACTAACTAGATTTTCCGCCATATTGGATTTTTTGAAAAACAGATTTTTGACATCTCCTCCTAAACCGTAGGTCCGATTGCTACCAAATTTTCTGTGGATCATTATTGGGCTAATGTCATCTAAAGTTGCATAAAGCGTGTTGATACCTCATTGCGTTATGAATCTGTTGACCAACAAACGTTTCAATTGGAGGGGCTTAGCAGGAAATTGGCCATAATTCATTGACCATTAGTCAAATCATCATAAATCTTGGTAGATATCTTCAGTACATGTTTGGAAAGAGGCGTACCAAAGCGTTTTCTGCTTGACACATAGGGGGCGCCACAAATATCAGAAACTTGTATCGCAAGATCCGGTGGACAGAATTTTATCAAATTTGGTGCACATACTCTGGGGGCAAGTATTAACCAAGATCTATAGTGTCATATTGATCGGTGCATGTGGGCGTGGCCTATTTAGCATTTTATGCTAAATTATGCCTTTGCTCAATTTGCTGTGAGCTGGAATGAGCTAGAGACATGAGACTTGGTACCATAACTGTACATGATGTCATAATGCTTCACATAAAATATGAAAAGAATTGGCCACATGGTGGCGCTATAACAATTTTCAAGGCCAGCTCCCTGACACCATAAGTCCTATCAATTTGAAATTTGACAGACATGTGCTGCTGAATGTGATCTACAAAAAAGTCTCTTGGACCACGGAAGTCCACCAACTACATTTTCCGCCATGTTGAATTTTTTGAAAAACACATTTTTGACATCTCCTCCTAAACCGTAGGTCTGATTGCTGGCATATTTTCTGCGAATCATTATTGGACCAGGCTCATCAAAGGTTGCATAAAGCTTGTTGATATGTAATTGTGTTGTGAAGATATTGACCAATTCATTTTTAAGGGGCGGGCTCAGCACGTCAATAGACCTAACTTCACAAGCCTTTGGCCCATCATCTCCAAACTTGCAGCATATGTTTACAAGAGTAGCGGAAACATCTGCTGAAAGTTTCATTCAAATCGGCCACATGGTGGCGCTGTAATTAACGCCCAAACATGCGATTTTGGAAAGGCCACGCCCCTCAAACCGTAAGTCCGATTGACTTGAAATGTGACACATATGTGCAACTCCGTGTGATCTACAATAAAGCCTCTTGGACCTCCAAAGTGCACCTGGAAATATTTTCCGCCATATTGGATTTTTTGAAAAACACATTTTTGACATCTCCTCCTAAGCCGTAGGTCCGATTGCTGGAATATTTTCTGCGAATCATTATTGGACCAGGCTCATCAACAGTTGCATTAAGCTTGTTGATATGTTATTGCGTTGTGAAGATATTGACCAATACAATTCGAAGAGGCGTGCCTCAGCACATCAATAGACCTAACTTCACAAGCCTTTGGCCCATCATCTCCAAACTTGCAGCATATGTTCACAAGAGTAGTTGAAACATCCGCTGAAAGTTTCATTCAAATCGACCACTAGGGGGGCGCTTTGAGCGATAAAGGCTCTAACCCGCGAAATGCCGCTTGCGGCTTTAATTCATTTTAAATTGATATAACTATGTGGATGTGGAAATATGTTTTATATATTTCATGTTTATTCTTTTACAATGTAATTGTAACCTGTGTTGAAATGTACCACTATACGATCACAATGTGCAACTTTAGTTTTCATCACTAAGCCAAAGAATGCATTTCTCCTCAAGAAACACTGAAAAGTGGATTCATATGAAAAATGTGAAATTTCTTCACAGAAAAACATTTCTTCCATTGGAAACACACAAAAAAGGATAAATATGAAAGGGGACATAGTTTTCCAAAATCTAATATGATAGTTTTGGACTCCAGGCATCAAACTGTCAGTCTGAGCTGAATTCCATGTAAAACGCTAGTTTTCATCACTAAACTCGCTTAATATGTCTTTCTCACCCAAAACCACTCAGGAACGCATTTCTCCTCAAGAAACACTGAAATGTGCATTTATATGAAGAATATGTGATTTATTTACAGAAATACATCTGTTATACTGGAAACATACAAAAAAGAGGCAGAATATGAAAAGAAACATTGTTTTCTCAAATTTTACATTAGAATTCGCTTCCAAGTATCAAATCTTCATTCTGAGCTCAATTCTATGCAAAACTCTTGTTTTCATCACTAAACTCGCTTAATATGTCTTTCTCATCCAAAACCACTCAGGAACGCATTTCTCCTCAAGAAACACTGAAACGTGCATTTATATGAAGAATATGTGATTTATTTACAGAAACACATCTGTTATACTGGAAACATACAAAAAAGAGACAGAATATGAAAAGAATCATTGTTTTCTCAAACTTTACAATAGAATTCGCTTCCCAGTATCAAATCTTCATTCTGAGCTCAATTCTATGCAAAACTCTTGTTTTCATCACTAAACTCAGTTAATATCTCTTTCTCTCAAAAAAAACCACACAGAAAAGCATTTCTCCTCAAGAAACACTGAAAAGTGCATTTATATGAAAATGATGTGATTTCTTCAGAAAAGAAATCTCTTTTATTGGAAACATACAAAACAGGATGAAAATGAAAGGGGATATATTTTTACAATTTTTTTACATAGTAGTTGGCCTTTCTGCATCAAACCTTCACACTGACCTCAATTCCATGTAAAACTTCCACTTTCAAACCTTCCACTGCCCCTACTTTGTGGAGGCAATGAGTCTGAATCATTGGCCAAAACAAAAGTCAATAGAATTTTTTTCCAGACTTCTATTGTCCGACATTTTTCAGATTTTTTTTCCAGACTTTTTTTGTCCGACAATTTTCAGATCTTTTTTTTCAGACATTTTCAGATATTTTTTTTCGGACAGTTTTTTCAGACTTCTTTTGTCCGACATTTTTCATATATTTTTTCCAGACTTTTTTTGTCCGACAATTTTCAGATATTTTTTTTCAGACATTTTCAGATATTTTTTTTCGGACAGTTTTTTCAGACTTCTTTTGTCCGACATATTTCAGATATTTTTTCCAGACTTTTTTTGTCCGACAATTTTCAGATATTTTTTTTCAGACTTCTATTGTCCGACATCTTTCAGACTTTTTTCGTCCGACAATTTTCAGATCTTTTTTTTCAGACTTCTTTTGTCCGACATTTTTCAGATCTTTTGTTTCAGATCTTTTTTTTTAAAACATTTTTTTCAGAGTTCTCTTGTCCGACAATTTTCAGATCGCTTTTTTCAGACTTCTTTTGTCCGACATTTTCAGATCTTTTTTTTCAGACTTCTTTTGTCCGACAATTTTCAGATCTTTTTTTTCAGACTTCTTTTGTCCGACATCTTTCAGACTTTTTTTGTCCGACAATTTTCAGATCTTTTTTTTCAGACTTCTTTTGTCCGACATCTTTCAGACTTTTTTTGTCCGACATTTTTCAGATAATTTTTTCAGATCTTTTTTTTCAGACATTTTTAGATCTTTTTTTTCAGACTTCTTTTGTCCGAAATTTTTCAGACTTCTTTTGTCCGACATTTTTCAGACTTTTTTTCAGATATAATTATAATAATAATTAATATTCGAATAAGCGCAATTTGCCGTGAGCTGGAATGAGATGGAAACATGAAACTTGGCATAGGAACTGGAATGATGTGCAGCTGCTTCTCAAGAACTATGACCCCAATCGGCCACATGATGGCGCTGTAATTAACGCCCAAACACGCGATTTTGAAAAGGCCACGCCCCTCACACCGTAAGTCTGATTGACTTGAAACTCGACACACATGTCTAGCTCCGTGTGATCTACAAAAAAGCTGCTCAGACCACTAACTAGATTTTCCGCCATATTGGATTTTTTGAAAAACAGATTTTTGACATCTCCTCCTAAACCGTAGGTCCGATTGCTACCAAATTTTCTGTGGATCATTATTGGGCTAATGTCATCTAAAGTTGCATAAAGCGTGTTGATACCTCATTGCGTTATGAATCTGTTGACCAACAAACGTTTCAATTGGAGGGGCTTAGCAGGAAATTGGCCATAATTCATTGACCATTAGTCAAATCATCATAAATCTTGGTAGATATCTTCAGTACATGTTTGGAAAGAGGCGTACCAAAGCGTTTTCTGCTTGACACATAGGGGGCGCCACAAATATCAGAAACTTGTATCGCAAGATCCGGTGGACAGAATTTTATCAAATTTGGTGCACATACTCTGGGGGCAAGTATTAACCAAGATCTATAGTGTCATATTGATCGGTGCATGTGGGCGTGGCCTATTTAGCATTTTATGCTAAATTATGCCTTCTCTCAATTTGCTGTGAGATGGAATGAGCTAGAGACATGAGACTTGGTACCATAACTGTACATGATGTCATAATGCTTCACATAAAATATGAAAAGAATTGGCCACATGGTGGCGCTATAACAATTTTCAAGGCCAGCCCCCTGACACCATAAGTCCTATCAATTTGAAATTTGACAGACATGTGCTGCTGAATGTGATCTACAAAAAAGTCTCTTGGACCACGAAAGTCCACCAACTAAATTTTCCGCCATGTTGAATTTTTTGAAAAACACATTTTTGACATCTCCTCCTAAACCGTAGGTCTGATTGCTGGCATATTTTCTGCGAATCATTATTGGACCAGGCTCATCAAAGGTTGCATAAAGCTTGTTGATATGTAATTGTGTTGTGAAGATATTGACCAATTCATTTTTAAGGGGCGGGCTCAGCACGTCAATAGACCTAACTTCACAAGCCTTTGGCCCATCATCTCCAAACTTGCAGCATATGTTCACAAGAGTAGCGGAAACATCTGCTGAAAGTTTCATTCAAATCGGCCACATGGTGGCGCTGTAATTAACGCCCAAACATGCGATTTTGGAAAGGCCACGCCCCTCAAACCGTAAGTCCGATTGACTTGAAATGTGACACATATGTGCAACTCCGTGTGATCTACAATAAAGCCTCTTGGACCTCCAAAGTGCACCTGGAAATATTTTCCGCCATATTGGATTTTTTGAAAAACACATTTTTGACATCTCCTCCTAAGCCGTAGGTCCGATTGCTGGAATATTTTCTGCGAATCATTATTGGACCAGGCTCATCAAAAGTTGCATTAAGCTTGTTGATATGTTATTGCGTTGTGAAGATATTGACCAATTAATTTTTAAGGGGCGGGCTCAGCACGTCAATAGACCTAACTTCACAAGCCTTTGGCCCATCATCTCCAAACTTGCAGCATATGTTCACAAGAGTAGTTGAAACATCCGCTGAAAGTTTCATTCAAATCGACCACTAGAGCGATAAAGGCTCTAACCCGCGAAATGCCGCTTGCGGCTTTAATTCATTTTAAATTGATATAACTATGTGGATGTGGAAATATGTTTTATATATTTCATGTTTATTCTTTTACAATGTAACCTGTGTTGAAATGTACCACTATACGATCACAATGTGCAACTTTAGTTTTCATCACTAAGCCAAAGAATGCATTTCTCCTCAAGAAACACTGAAAAGTGGATTCATATGAAAAATGTGAAATTTCTTCACAGAAAAACATTTCTTCCATTGGAAACACACAAAAAAGGATAAATATGAAAGGGGACATAGTTTTCCAAAATCTAATATGATAGTTTTGGACTCCAGGCATCAAACTGTCAGTCTGAGCTGAATTCCATGTAAAACGCTAGTTTTCATCACTAAACTCGCTTAATATGTCTTTCTCACCCAAAACCACTCAGGAACGCATTTCTCCTCAAGAAACACTGCATTTATATGAAGAATATGTGAAGAATATGTGATTTATTTACAGAAATACATCTGTTATACTGGAAACATACAAAAAAGAGGCAGAATATGAAAAGAAACATTGTTTTCTCAAATTTTACATTAGAATTCGCTTCCAAGTATCAAATCTTCATTCTGAGCTCAATTCTATGCAAAACTCTTGTTTTCATCACTAAACTCGCTTAATATGTCTTTCTCATCCAAAACCACTCAGGAACGCATTTCTCCTCAAGAAACACTGAAACGTGCATTTATATGAAGAATATGTGATTTATTTACAGAAACACATCTGTTATACTGGAAACATACAAAAAAGAGACAGAATATGAAAAGAATCATTGTTTTCTCAAACTTTACATTAGAATTCGCTTCCCAGTATCAAATCTTCATTCTGAGCTCAATTCTATGCAAAACTCTTGTTTTCATCACTAAACTCGCTTAATATGTCTTTCTCATCCAAAACCACTCAGGAACGCATTTCTCCTCAAGAAACACTGAAACGTGCATTTATATGAAGAATATGTGATTTATTTACAGAAACACATCTGTTATACTGGAGACATACAAAAAAGAGACAGAATATGAAAAGAAACATTGTTTTCTCAAATTTTACATTAGAATTCGCTTCCCAGTATCAAATCTTCATTCTGAGCTCAATTCTATGCAAAACTCTTGTTTTCATCACTAAACTCGCTTAATATGTCTTTCTCATCCAAAACCACTCAGGAACGCATTTCTCCTCAAGAAACACTGAAACGTGCATTTATATGAAGAATATGTGATTTATTTACAGAAACACATCTGTTATACTGGAGACATACAAAAAAGAGACAGAATATGAAAAGAAACATTGTTTTCTCAAATTTTACATTAGAATTCGCTTCCCAGTATCAAATCTTCATTCTGAGCTCAATTCTATGCAAAACTCTTGTTTTCATCACTAAACTCGCTTAATATGTCTTTCTCATCCAAAACCACTCAGGAACGCATTTCTCCTCAAGAAACACTGAAACGTGCATTTATATGAAGAATATGTGATTTATTTACAGAAACACATCTGTTATACTGGAAACATACAAAAAAGAGACAGAATATGAAAAGAATCATTGTTTTCTCAAACTTTACAATAGAATTCGCTTCCCAGTATCAAATCTTCATTCTGAGCTCAATTCTATGCAAAACTCTTGTTTTAATCACTAAACTCGCTTAATATGTCTTTCTCATCCAAAACCACTCAGGAACGCATTTCTCCTCAAGAAACACTGAAACGTGCATTTATATGAAGAATATGTGATTTATTTACAGAAACACATCTGTTATACTGGAAACATACAAAAAAAGAGACAGAATATGAAAAGAAACATTGTTTTCTCAAATTTTACATTAGAATTCGCTTCCAAGTATCAAATCTTCATTCTGAGCTCAATTCTATGCAAAACTCTTGTTTTCATCACTAAACTCGCTTAATATGTCTTTCTCATCCAAAACCACTCAGGAACGCATTTCTCCTCAAGAAACACTGAAACGTGCATTTATATGAAGAATATGTGATTTATTTACAGAAACACATCTGTTATACTGGAAACATACAAAAAAGAGACAGAATATGAAAAGAAACATTGTTTTCTCAAATTTTACATTAGAATTCGCTTCCAAGTATCAAATCTTCATTCTGAGCTCAATTATATGCAAAACTCTTGTTTTCATCACTAAACTCAGTTAATATCTCTTTCTCTCAAAAAAAACCACACAGAAAAGCATTTCTCCTCAAGAAACACTGAAAAGTGCATTTATATGAAAATGATGTGATTTCTTCAGAAAAGAAATCTCTTTTATTGGAAACATACAAAACAGGATGAAAATGAAAGGGGATATATTTTTACAATTTTTTTACATAATAGTTGGCCTTTCTGCATCAAACCTTCACACTGACCTCAATTCCATGTAAAACTTCCACTTTCAAACCTTCCACTGCCCGTACTTTGTGGAGGCAATGAGTCTGAATCATTGGCCAAAACAAAAGTCAATAGAATTTTTTTCCAGACTTCTATTGTCCGACATTTTTCAGATTTTTTTTCCAGACTTTTTTTGTCCGACATTTTTCAGATCTTTTTTTTCAGATTTTTTTTCAGAGTTATTTTGTCCGACAATTTTCAGATCTTTTTTTTCAGACTTCTTTTGTCCGACATTTTCAGATCTTTTTTTTCAGACTTCTTTTGTCCAACAATTTTCAGATCTTTTTTTTCAGACTTCTTTTGTCCGACATCTTTCAGACTTTTTTTGTCCGACAATTTTCAGATCTTTTTTTTCAGACTTCTTTTGTCCGACATCTTTCAGACTTTTTTTGTCCGACATTTTTCAGATATTTTTTTCAGATCTTTTTTTTCAGACTTCTTTTGTCCGACATTTTTCATATATTTTTTCCAGACTTTTTTTGTCCGACAATTTTCAGATCTTTTTTTTCAGACATTTTCAGATCTTTTTTTTCGGACAGTTTTTTCAGACTTCTTTTGTCCGACATATTTCAGATATTTTTTCCAGACTTTTTTTGTCCGACAATTTTCAGATATTTTTTTTCAGACTTCTTTTGTCCGACATCTTTCAGACTTTTTTTGTCCGACATTTTTCAGATATTTTTTTCAGATCTTTTTTTTCAGACTTTTTTAGTCCGACATTTTTCAGATCTTTTGTTTCAGATCTTTTTTTTTAAAACATTTTTTTCAGAGTTCTTTTGTCCGACAATTTTCAGATCTTTTTTTTCAGACATTTTTAGATCTTTTTTTTCAGACTTCTTTTGTCCGAAATTTTTCAAACTTCTTTTGTCCGACATTTTTCAGACTTTTTTTCAGATATAATTATAATAATAATTAATATTCGAATAAGCGCAATTTGCCGTGAGCTGGAATGAGATGGAAACATGAAACTTGGCATAGGAACTGGAATGATGTGCAGCTGCTTCTCAAGAACTATGACCCCAATCGGCCACATGATGGCGCTGTAATTAACGCCCAAACACGCGATTTTGAAAAGGCCACGCCCCTCACACCGTAAGTCTGATTGACTTGAAACTCGACACACATGTCTAGCTCCGTGTGATCTACAAAAAAGCTGCTCAGACCACTAACTAGATTTTCCGCCATATTGGATTTTTTGAAAAACAGATTTTTGACATCTCCTCCTAAACCGTAGGTCCGATTGCTACCAAATTTTCTGTGGATCATTATTGGGCTAATGTCATCTAAAGTTGCATAAAGCGTGTTGATACCTCATTGCGTTATCAATCTGTTGACCAACAAACTTTTCAATTGGAAGGGCTTAGCAGGAAATTGGCCATAATTCATTGACCATTAGTCAAATCATCATAAATCTTGGTAGATATCTTCAGTACATGTTTGGAAAGAGGCGTACCAAAGCGTTTTCTGCTTGACACATAGGGGGCGCCACAAATATCAGAAACTTGTATCGCAAGATCCGGTGGACAGAATTTTATCAAATTTGGTGCACATACTCTGGGGGCAAGTATTAACCAAGATCTATAGTGTCATATTGATCGGTGCATGTGGGCGTGGCCTATTTAGCATTTTATGCTAAATTATGCCTTTGCTCAATTTGCTGTGAGCTGGAATGAGCTAGAGACATGAGACTTGGTACCATAACTGTACATGATGTCATAATGCTTCACATAAAATATGAAAAGAATTGGCCACATGGTGGCGCTATAACAATTTTCAAGGCCAGCCCCCTGACACCATAAGTCCTATCAATTTGAAATTTGACAGACATGTGCTGCTGAATGTGATCTACAAAAAAGTCTCTTGGACCACGAAAGTCCACCAACTAAATTTCCCGCCATATTGAATTTTTTGAAAAACACATTTTTGACATCTCCTCCTAAACCGTAGGTCTGATTGCTGGCATATTTTCTGCGAATCATTATTGGACCAGGCTCATCAAAGGTTGCATAAAGCTTGTTGATATGTAATTGTGTTGTGAAGATATTGACCAATTCATTTTTAAGGGGCGGGCTCAGCACGTCAATAGACCTAACTTCACAAGCCTTTGGCCCATCATCTCCAAACTTGCAGCATATGTTTACAAGAGTAGCGGAAACATCTGCTGAAAGTTTCAATCAAATCGGCCACATGGTGGCGCTGTAATTAAAGCCCAAACATGCGATTTTGGAAAGGCCACGCCCCTCAAACCGTAAGTCCGATTGACTTGAAATGTGACACATATGTGCAACTCCGTGTGATCTACAATAAAGCCTCTTGGACCTCCAAAGTGCACCTGGAAATATTTTCCGCCATATTGGAATTTTTGAAAAACACATTTTTGACATCTCCTCCTAAGCCGTAGGTCCGATTGCTGGAATATTTTCTGCGAATCATTATTGGACCAGGCTCATCAACAGTTGCATTAAGCTTGTTGATATGTTATTGCGTTGTGAAGATATTGACCAATACAATTCGAAGAGGCGTGCCTCAGCACATCAATAGACCTAACTTCACAAGCCTTTGGCCCATCATCTCCAAACTTGCAGCATATGTTCACAAGAGTAGTTGAAACATCCGCTGAAAGTTTCATTCAAATCGACCACTAGGGGGGCGCTTTGAGCGATAAAGGCTCTAACCCGCGAAATGCCGCTTGCGGCTTTAATTCATTTTAAATTGATATAACTATGTGGATGTGGAAATATGTTTTATATATTTCATGTTTATTCTTTTACAATGTAATTGTAACCTGTGTTGAAATGTACCACTATACGATCACAATGTGCAACTTTAGTTTTCATCACTAAGCCAAAGAATGCATTTCTCCTCAAGAAACACTGAAAAGTGGATTCATATGAAAAATGTGAAATTTCTTCACAGAAAAACATTTCTTCCATTGGAAACACACAAAAAAGGATAAATATGAAAGGGGACATAGTTTTCCAAAATCTAATATGATAGTTTTGGACTCCAGGCATCAAACTGTCAGTCTGAGCTGAATTCCATGTAAAACGCTAGTTTTCATCACTAAACTCGCTTAATATGTCTTTCTCACCCAAAACCACTCAGGAACGCATTTCTCCTCAAGAAACACTGCATTTATATGAAGAATATGTGAAGAATATGTGATTTATTTACAGAAATACATCTGTTATACTGGAAACATACAAAAAAGAGGCAGAATATGAAAAGAAACATTGTTTTCTCAAATTTTACATTAGAATTCGCTTCCAAGTATCAAATCTTCATTCTGAGCTCAATTCTATGCAAAACTCTTGTTTTCATCACTAAACTCGCTTAATATGTCTTTCTCATCCAAAACCACTCAGGAACGCATTTCTCCTCAAGAAACACTGAAACGTGCATTTATATGAAGAATATGTGATTTATTTACAGAAACACATCTGTTATACTGGAAACATACAAAAAAGAGACAGAATATGAAAAGAATCATTGTTTTCTCAAACTTTACATTAGAATTCGCTTCCCAGTATCAAATCTTCATTCTGAGCTCAATTCTATGCAAAACTCTTGTTTTCATCACTAAACTCGCTTAATATGTCTTTCTCATCCAAAACCACTCAGGAACGCATTTCTCCTCAAGAAACACTGAAACGTGCATTTATATGAAGAATATGTGATTTATTTACAGAAACACATCTGTTATACTGGAGACATACAAAAAAGAGACAGAATATGAAAAGAAACATTGTTTTCTCAAATTTTACATTAGAATTCGCTTCCCAGTATCAAATCTTCATTCTGAGCTCAATTCTATGCAAAACTCTTGTTTTCATCACTAAACTCGCTTAATATGTCTTTCTCATCCAAAACCACTCAGGAACGCATTTCTCCTCAAGAAACACTGAAACGTGCATTTATATGAAGAATATGTGATTTATTTACAGAAACACATCTGTTATACTGGAGACATACAAAAAAGAGACAGAATATGAAAAGAAACATTGTTTTCTCAAATTTTACATTAGAATTCGCTTCCCAGTATCAAATCTTCATTCTGAGCTCAATTCTATGCAAAACTCTTGTTTTCATCACTAAACTCGCTTAATATGTCTTTCTCATCCAAAACCACTCAGGAACGCATTTCTCCTCAAGAAACACTGAAACGTGCATTTATATGAAGAATATGTGATTTATTTACAGAAACACATCTGTTATACTGGAAACATACAAAAAAGAGACAGAATATGAAAAGAATCATTGTTTTCTCAAACTTTACAATAGAATTCGCTTCCCAGTATCAAATCTTCATTCTGAGCTCAATTCTATGCAAAACTCTTGTTTTAATCACTAAACTCGCTTAATATGTCTTTCTCATCCAAAACCACTCAGGAACGCATTTCTCCTCAAGAAACACTGAAACGTGCATTTATATGAAGAATATGTGATTTATTTACAGAAACACATCTGTTATACTGGAAACATACAAAAAAAGAGACAGAATATGAAAAGAAACATTGTTTTCTCAAATTTTACATTAGAATTCGCTTCCAAGTATCAAATCTTCATTCTGAGCTCAATTCTATGCAAAACTCTTGTTTTCATCACTAAACTCGCTTAATATGTCTTTCTCATCCAAAACCACTCAGGAACGCATTTCTCCTCAAGAAACACTGAAACGTGCATTTATATGAAGAATATGTGATTTATTTACAGAAACACATCTGTTATACTGGAAACATACAAAAAAGAGACAGAATATGAAAAGAAACATTGTTTTCTCAAATTTTACATTAGAATTCGCTTCCAAGTATCAAATCTTCATTCTGAGCTCAATTATATGCAAAACTCTTGTTTTCATCACTAAACTCAGTTAATATCTCTTTCTCTCAAAAAAAACCACACAGAAAAGCATTTCTCCTCAAGAAACACTGAAAAGTGCATTTATATGAAAATGATGTGATTTCTTCAGAAAAGAAATCTCTTTTATTGGAAACATACAAAACAGGATGAAAATGAAAGGGGATATATTTTTACAATTTTTTTACATAATAGTTGGCCTTTCTGCATCAAACCTTCACACTGACCTCAATTCCATGTAAAACTTCCACTTTCAAACCTTCCACTGCCCGTACTTTGTGGAGGCAATGAGTCTGAATCATTGGCCAAAACAAAAGTCAATAGAATTTTTTTCCAGACTTCTATTGTCCGACATTTTTCAGATTTTTTTTCCAGACTTTTTTTGTCCGACATTTTTCAGATCTTTTTTTTCAGATTTTTTTTCAGACTTTTTTTGTCCAACATTTTTCAGATCTTTTTTTCAGACATTTTAAGATCTTTTTTTTCGGACAGTTTTTTCAGACTTCTTTTGTCCGACATTTTTCAGATCTTTTTTTCAGATCTTTTTTTTCAGACTTCTTTTGTCCGACATCTTTCATATATTTTTTCCAGACTTTTTTTGTCCGACAATTTTCAGATCTTTTTTTTCAGACATTTTCAGATATTTTTTTTCGGACAGTTTTTTCAGACTTCTTTTGTCCGACATATTTCAGATATTTTTTCCAGACTTTTTTTGTCTAACAATTTTCAGATCTTTTTTTTCAGACTTCTTTTGTCCGACATCTTTCAGACTTTTTTTGTCCGACATTTTTCAGATATTTTTTTCAGATCTTTTTTTTCAGACTGTTTTTGTCCGACATTTTTCAGATCTTTTGTTTCAGATCTTTTTTTTTAAAACATTTTTTTCAGAGTTATTTTGTCCGACAATTTTCAGATCTTTTTTTTCAGACTTCTTTTGTCCGACATTTTCAGATCTTTTTTTTCAGACTTCTTTTGTCCGACAATTTTCAGATCTTTTTTTTCAGACTTCTTTTGTCCGACATCTTTCAGACTTTTTTTGTCCGACAATTTTCAGATCTTTTTTTTCAGACTTCTTTTGTCCGACATCTTTCAGACTTTTTTTGTCCGACATTTTTCAGATATTTTTTTCAGATCTTTTTTTTCAGACTTCTTTTGTCCGACATTTTTCATATATTTTTTCCAGACTTTTTTTGTCCGACAATTTTCAGATCTTTTTTTTCAGACATTTTCAGATCTTTTTTTTCGGACAGTTTTTTCAGACTTCTTTTGTCCGACATATTTCAGATATTTTTTCCAGACTTTTTTTGTCCGACAATTTTCAGATATTTTTTTTCAGACTTCTTTTGTCCGACATCTTTCAGACTTTTTTTGTCCGACATTTTTCAGATATTTTTTTCAGATCTTTTTTTTCAGACTTTTTTAGTCCGACATTTTTCAGATCTTTTGTTTCAGATCTTTTTTTTTAAAACATTTTTTTCAGAGTTCTTTTGTCCGACAATTTTCAGATCTTTTTTTTCAGACATTTTTAGATCTTTTTTTTCAGACTTCTTTTGTCCGAAATTTTTCAAACTTCTTTTGTCCGAAATTTTTCAGACTTTTTTTCAGATATAATTATAATAATAATTAATATTCGAATAAGCGCAATTTGCCGTGAGCTGGAATGAGATGGAAACATGAAACTTGGCATAGGAACTGGAATGATGTGCAGCTGCTTCTCAAGAACTATGACCCCAATCGGCCACATGATGGCGCTGTAATTAACGCCCAAACACGCGATTTTGAAAAGGCCACGCCCCTCACACCGTAAGTCTGATTGACTTGAAACTCGACACACATGTCTAGCTCCGTGTGATCTACAAAAAAGCTGCTCAGACCACTAACTAGATTTTCCGCCATATTGGATTTTTTGAAAAACAGATTTTTGACATCTCCTCCTAAACCGTAGGTCCGATTGCTACCAAATTTTCTGTGGATCATTATTGGGCTAATGTCATCTAAAGTTGCATAAAGCGTGTTGATACCTCATTGCGTTATCAATCTGTTGACCAACAAACTTTTCAATTGGAAGGGCTTAGCAGGAAATTGGCCATAATTCATTGACCATTAGTCAAATCATCATAAATCTTGGTAGATATCTTCAGTACATGTTTGGAAAGAGGCGTACCAAAGCGTTTTCTGCTTGACACATAGGGGGCGCCACAAATATCAGAAACTTGTATCGCAAGATCCGGTGGACAGAATTTTATCAAATTTGGTGCACATACTCTGGGGGCAAGTATTAACCAAGATCTATAGTGTCATATTGATCGGTGCATGTGGGCGTGGCCTATTTAGCATTTTATGCTAAATTATGCCTTTGCTCAATTTGCTGTGAGCTGGAATGAGCTAGAGACATGAGACTTGGTACCATAACTGTACATGATGTCATAATGCTTCACATAAAATATGAAAAGAATTGGCCACATGGTGGCGCTATAACAATTTTCAAGGCCAGCCCCCTGACACCATAAGTCCTATCAATTTGAAATTTGACAGACATGTGCTGCTGAATGTGATCTACAAAAAAGTCCACCAACTAAATTTCCCGCCATATTGAATTTTTTGAAAAACACATTTTTGACATCTCCTCCTAAACCGTAGGTCTGATTGCTGGCATATTTTCTGCGAATCATTATTGGACCAGGCTCATCAAAGGTTGCATAAAGCTTGTTGATATGTAATTGTGTTGTGAAGATATTGACCAATTCATTTTTAAGGGGCGGGCTCAGCACGTCAATAGACCTAACTTCACAAGCCTTTGGCCCATCATCTCCAAACTTGCAGCATATGTTTACAAGAGTAGCGGAAACATCTGCTGAAAGTGTCATTCAAATCGGCCACATGGTGGCGCTGTAATTAAAGCCCAAACATGCGATTTTGGAAAGGCCACGCCCCTCAAACCGTAAGTCCGATTGACTTGAAATGTGACACATATGTGCAACTCCGTGTGATCTACAATAAAGCCTCTTGGACCTCCAAAGTGCACCTGGAAATATTTTCCGCCATATTGGATTTTTTGAAAAACACATTTTTGACATCTCCTCCTAAGCCGTAGGTCCGATTGCTGGAATATTTTCTGCGAATCATTATTGGACCAGGCTCATCAACAGTTGCATTAAGCTTGTTGATATGTTATTGCGTTGTGAAGATATTGACCAATACAATTCGAAGAGGCGTGCCTCAGCACATCAATAGACCTAACTTCACAAGCCTTTGGCCCATCATCTCCAAACTTGCAGCATATGTTCACAAGAGTAGTTGAAACATCCGCTGAAAGTTTCATTCAAATCGACCACTAGGGGGGCGCTTTGAGCGATAAAGGCTCTAACCCGCGAAATGCCGCTTGCGGCTTTAATTCATTTTAAATTGATATAACTATGTGGATGTGGAAATATGTTTTATATATTTCATGTTTATTCTTTTACAATGTAATTGTAACCTGTGTTGAAATGTACCACTATACGATCACAATGTGCAACTTTAGTTTTCATCACTAAGCCAAAGAATGCATTTCTCCTCAAGAAACACTGAAAAGTGGATTCATATGAAAAATGTGAAATTTCTTCACAGAAAAACATTTCTTCCATTGGAAACACACAAAAAAGGATAAATATGAAAGGGGACATAGTTTTCCAAAATCTAATATGATAGTTTTGGACTCCAGGCATCAAACTGTCAGTCTGAGCTGAATTCCATGTAAAACGCTAGTTTTCATCACTAAACTCGCTTAATATGTCTTTCTCACCCAAAACCACTCAGGAACGCATTTCTCCTCAAGAAACACTGAAATGTGCATTTATATGAAGAATATGTGATTTATTTACAGAAATACATCTGTTATACTGGAAACATACAAAAAAGAGGCAGAATATGAAAAGAAACATTGTTTTCTCAAATTTTACATTAGAATTCGCTTCCAAGTATCAAATCTTCATTCTGAGCTCAATTCTATGCAAAACTCTTGTTTTCATCACTAAACTCGCTTAATATGTCTTTCTCATCCAAAACCACTCAGGAACGCATTTCTCCTCAAGAAACACTGAAACGTGCATTTATATGAAGAATATGTGATTTATTTACAGAAACACATCTGTTATACTGGAAACATACAAAAAAGAGACAGAATATGTAAAGAAACATTGTTTTCTCAAATTTTACATTAGAATTCGCTTCCAAGTATCAAATCTTCATTCTGAGCTCAATTCTATGCAAAACTCTTGTTTTCATCACTAAACTCGCTTAATATGTCTTTCTCATCCAAAACCACTCAGGAACGCATTTCTCCTCAAGAAACACTGAAACGTGCATTTATATGAAGAATATTTGATTTATTTACAGAAACACATCTGTTATACTGGAAACATACAAAAAAAGAGACAGAATATGAAAAGAAACATTGTTTTCTCAAATTTTACATTAGAATTCGCTTCCAAGTATCAAATCTTCATTCTGAGCTCAATTCTATGCAAAACTCTTGTTTTCATCACTAAACTCGCTTAATATGTCTTTCTCATCCAAAACCACTCAGGAACGCATTTCTCCTCAAGAAACACTGAAACGTGCATTTATAGGAAGAATATGTGATTTATTTACAGAAACACATCTGTTATACTGGAAACATACAAAAAAGAGACAGAATATGAAAAGAATCATTGTTTTCTCAAACTTTACATTAGAATTCGCTTCACAGTATCAAATCTTCATTCTGGGCTCAATTCTATGCAAAACTCTTGTTTTCATCACTAAACTCGCTTAATATGTCTTTCTCATCCAAAACCACTCAGGAACGCATTTCTCCTCAAGAAACACTGAAACGTGCATTTATATGAAGAATATGTGATTTATTTACAGAAACACATCTGTTATACTGGAAACATACAAAAAAGAGACAGAATATGAAAAGAATCATTGTTTTCTCAAACTTTACAATAGAATTCGCTTCCCAGTATCAAATCTTCATTCTGAGCTCAATTCTATGCAAAACTCTTGTTTTCATCACTAAACTCGCTTAATATGTCTTTCTCATCCAAAACCACTCAGGAACGCATTTCTCCTCAAGAAACACTGAAACGTGCATTTATATGAAGAATATGTGATTTATTTACAGAAACACATCTGTTATACTGGAAACATACAAAAAAGAGACAGAATATGAAAAGAAACATTGTTTTCTCAAATTTTACATTAGACTTCGCTTCCAAGTATCAAATCTTCATTCTGAGCTCAATTATATGCAAAACTCTTGTTTTCATCACTAAACTCAGTTAATATCTCTTTCTCTCAAAAAAAACCACACAGAAAAGCATTTCTCCTCAAGAAACACTGAAAAGTGCATTTATATGAAAATGATGTGATTTCTTCAGAAAAGAAATCTCTTTTATTGGAAACATACAAAACAGGATGAAAATGAAAGGGGATATATTTTTACAATTTTTTTACATAATAGTTGGCCTTTCTGCATCAAACCTTCACACTGACCTCAATTCCATGTAAAACTTCCACTTTCAAACCTTCCACTGCCCGTACTTTGTGGAGGCAATGAGTCTGAATCATTGGCCAAAACAAAAGTCAATAGAATTTTTTTCCAGACTTCTTTTGTCCGACATTTTTCAGATTTTTTTTCCAGACTTTTTTTGTCCGACATTTTTCAGATCTTTTTTTTCAGATTTTTTTTCAGACTTTTTTTGTCCAACATTTTTCAGATCTTTTTTTCAGACATTTTAAGATCTTTTTTTTCGGACAGTTTTTTCAGACTTCTTTTGTCCGACATATTTCAGATATTTTTTCCAGACTTTTTTTGTCCGACAATTTTCAGATCTTTTTTTTCAGACTTCTTTTGTCCGATATCTTTCAGACTTTTTTTGTCCGACATTTTTCAGATATTTTTTTTAGATCTTTTTTTTCAGACTTTTTTTGTCCGACATTTTTCAGATCTTTTGTTTCAGATCATTTTTTTTAAAACATTTTTTTCAGAGTTCTTTTGTCCGACAATTTTCAGATCTTTTTTTTCAGACTTCTTTTGTCCGACATCTTTCAGACTTTTTTTGTCCGACAATTTTCAGATCTTTTTTTCAGACTTCTTTTGTCCGACATCTTTCAGACTTTTTTTGTCCGACATTTTTCAGATAATTTTTTCAGATCTTTTTTTTCAGACATTTTTAGATCTTTTTTTTCAGACTTCTTTCGTCCGAAATTTTTCAAACTTCTTTTGTCCGACATTTTTCAGACTTTTTTTCAGATATAATTATAATAATAATTAATATTCGAATAAGCGCAATTTGCCGTGAGCTGGAATGAGATGGAAACATGAAACTTGGCATAGGAACTGGAATGATGTGCAGCTGCTTCTCAAGAACTATGACCCCAATCGGTCACATGATGGCGCTGTAATTAAGCCCAAACACGCGATTTTGAAAAGGCCACGCCCCTCACACCGTAAGTCTGATTGACTTGAAACTCGACACACATGTCTAGCTCCGTGTGATCTACAAAAAAGCTGCTCAGACCACTAACTAGATTTTCCGCCATATTGGATTTTTTGAAAAACAGATTTTTGACATCTCCTCCTAAACCGTAGGTCCGATTGCTACCAAATTTTCTGTGGATCATTATTGGGCTAATGTCATCTAAAGTTGCATAAAGCGTGTTGATACCTCATTGCGTTATGAATCTGTTGACCAACAAACTTTTCAATTGGAGGGGCTTAGCAGGAAATTGGCCATAATTCATTGACCATTAGTCAAATCATCATAAATCTTGGTAGATATCTTCAGTACATGTTTGGAAAGAGGCGTACCAAAGCGTTTTCTGCTTGACACATAGGGGGCGCCACAAATATCAGAAACTTGTATCGCAAGATCCGGTGGACAGAATTTTATCAAATTTGGTGCACATACTCTGGGGGCAAGTATTAACCAAGATCTATAGTGTCATATTGATCGGTGCATGTGGGCGTGGCCTATTTAGCATTTTATGCTAAATTATGCCTTTGCTCAATTTGCTGTGAGCTGGAATGAGCTAGAGACATGAGACTTGGTACCATAACTGTACATGATGTCATAATGCTTCACATAAAATATGAAAAGAATTGGCCACATGGTGGCGCTATAACAATTTTCAAGGCCAGCCCCCTGACACCATAAGTCCTATCAATTTGAAATTTGACAGACATGTGCTGCTGAATGTGATCTACAAAAAAGTCTCTTGGACCACGAAAGTCCACCAACTAAATTTTCCGCCATGTTGAATTTTTTGAAAAACACATTTTTGACATCTCCTCCTAAACCGTAGGTCTGATTGCTGGCATATTTTCTGCGAATCATTATTGGACCAGGCTCATCAAAGGTTGCATAAAGCTTGTTGATATGTAATTGTGTTGTGAAGATATTGACCAATTCATTTTTAAGGGGTGGGCTCAGCACGTCAATAGACCTAACTTCACAAGCCTTTGGCCCATCATCTCCAAACTTGCAGCATATGTTTACAAGAGTAGCGGAAACATCTGCTGAAAGTTTCATTCAAATCGGCCACATGGTGGCGCTGTAATTAAAGCCCAAACATGCGATTTTGGAAAGGCCACGCCCCTCAAACCGTAAGTCCGATTGACTTGAAATGTGACACATATGTGCAACTCCGTGTGATCTACAATAAAGCCTCTTGGACCTCCAAAGTGCACCTGGAAATATTTTCCGCCATATTGGATTTTTTGAAAAACACATTTTTGACATCTCCTCCTAAGCCGTAGGTCCGATTGCTGGAATATTTTCTGCGAATCATTATTGGACCAGGCTCATCAACAGTTGCATTAAGCTTGTTGATATGTTATTGCGTTGTGAAGATATTGACCAATACAATTCGAAGAGGCGTGCCTCAGCACATCAATAGACCTAACTTCACAAGCCTTTGGCCCATCATCTCCAAACTTGCAGCATATGTTCACAAGAGTAGTTGAAACATCCGCTGAAAGTTTCATTCAAATCGACCACTAGGGGGGCGCTTTGAGCGATAAAGGCTCTAACCCGCGAAATGCCGCTTGCGGCTTTAATTCATTTTAAATTGATATAACTATGTGGATGTGGAAATATGTTTTATATATTTCATGTTTATTCTTTTACAATGTAATTGTAACCTGTGTTGAAATGTACCACTATACGATCACAATGTGCAACTTTAGTTTTCATCACTAAGCCAAAGAATGCATTTCTCCTCAAGAAACACTGAAAAGTGGATTCATATGAAAAATGTGAAATTTCTTCACAGAAAAACATTTCTTCCATTGGAAACACACAAAAAATGATAAATATGAAAGGGGACATAGTTTTCCAAAATCTAATATGATAGTTTTGGACTCCAGGCATCAAACTGTCAGTCTGAGCTGAATTCCATGTAAAACGCTAGTTTTCATCACTAAACTCGCTTAATATGTCTTTCTCACCCAAAACCACTCAGGAACGCATTTCTCCTCAAGAAACACTGAAATGTGCATTTATATGAAGAATATGTGATTTATTTACAGAAATACATCTGTTATACTGGAAACATACAAAAAAGAGGCAGAATATGAAAAGAAACATTGTTTTCTCAAATTTTACATTAGAATTCGCTTCCAAGTATCAAATCTTCATTCTGAGCTCAATTCTATGCAAAACTCTTGTTTTCATCACTAAACTCGCTTAATATGTCTTTCTCATCCAAAACCACTCAGGAACGCATTTCTCCTCAAGAAACACTGAAACGTGCATTTATATGAAGAATATGTGATTTATTTACAGAAACACATCTGTTATACTGGAAACATACAAAAAAGAGACAGAATATGAAAAGAAACATTGTTTTCTCAAATTTTACATTAGAATTCGCTTCCAAGTATCAAATCTTCATTCTGAGCTCAATTCTATGCAAAACTCTTGTTTTCATCACTAAACTCGCTTAATATGTCTTTCTCATCCAAAACCACTCAGGAACGCATTTCTCCTCAAGAAACACTGAAACGTGCATTTATATGAAGAATATGTGATTTATTTACAGAAACACATCTGTTATACTGGAAACATACAAAAAAGAGACAGAATATGAAAAGAATCATTGTTTTCTCAAACTTTACATTAGAATTCGCTTCCCAGTATCAAATCTTCATTCTGAGCTCAATTCTATGCAAAACTCTTGTTTTCATCACTAAACTCGCTTAATATGTCTTTCTCATCCAAAACCACTCAGGAACGCATTTCTCCTCAAGAAACACTGAAACGTGCATTTATATGAAGAATATGTGATTTATTTACAGAAACACATCTGTTATACTGGAAACATACAAAAAAGAGACAGAATATGAAAAGAATCATTGTTTTCTCAAACTTTACAATAGAATTCGCTTCCCAGTATCAAATCTTCATTCTGAGCTCAATTCTATGCAAAACTCTTGTTTTCATCACTAAACTCGCTTAATATGTCTTTCTCATCCAAAACCACTCAGGAACGCATTTCTCCTCAAGAAACACTGAAACGTGCATTTATATGAAGAATATGTGATTTATTTACAGAAACACATCTGTTATACTGGAAACATACAAAAAAAGAGACAGAATATGAAAAGAAACATTGTTTTCTCAAATTTTACATTAGAATTCGCTTCCAAGTATCAAATCTTCATTCTGAGCTCAATTCTATGCAAAACTCTTGTTTTCATCACTAAACTCGCTTAATATGTCTTTCTCATCCAAAACCACTCAGGAACGCATTTCTCCTCAAGAAACACTGAAACGTGCATTTATATGAAGAATATGTGATTTATTTACAGAAACACATCTGTTATACTGGAAACATACAAAAAAGAGACAGAATATGAAAAGAAACATTGTTTTCTCAAATTTTACATTAGAATTCGCTTCCAAGTATCAAATCTTCATTCTGAGCTCAATTATATGCAAAACTCTTGTTTTCATCACTAAACTCAGTTAATATCTCTTTCTCTCAAAAAAAACCACACAGAAAAGCATTTCTCCTCAAGAAACACTGAAAAGTGCATTTATATGAAAATGATGTGATTTCTTCAGAAAAGAAATCTCTTTTATTGGAAACATACAAAACAGGATGAAAATGAAAGGGGATATATTTTTACAATTTTTTTACATAATAGTTGGCCTTTCTGCATCAAACCTTCACACTGACCTCAATTCCATGTAAAACTTCCACTTTCAAACCTTCCACTGCCCGTACTTTGTGGAGGCAATGAGTCTGAATCATTGGCCAAAACAAAAGTCAATAGAATTTTTTTCCAGACTTCTATTGTCCGACATTTTTCAGATTTTTTTTCCAGACTTTTTTTGTCCGACATTTTTCAGATCTTTTTTTCAGACATTTTAAGATCTTTTATTTCAGATTTTTTTTCAGACTTTTTTTGTCCAACATTTTTCAGATCTTTTTTTCAGACATTTTAAGATCTTTTTTTTCGGACAGTTTTTTCAGACTTCTTTTGTCCGACATTTTTCATATATTTTTTCCAGACTTTTTTTGTCCGACAATTTTCAGATCTTTTTTTTCAGACATTTTCAGATCTTTTTTTTCGGACAGTTTTTTCAGACTTCTTTTGTCCGACATATTTCAGATATTTTTTCCAGACTTTTTTTGTCCGACAATTTTCAGATCTTTTTTTTCAGACTTCTTTTGTCCGACATCTTTCAGACTTTTTTTGTCCGACATTTTTCAGATCTTTTGTTTCAGATCTTTTTTTTTAAAACATTTTTTTCAGAGTTCTTTTGTCCGACAATTTTCAGATCTTTTTTTCAGACTTCTTTTGTCCGACATCTTTCAGACTATTTTTGTCCGACATTTTTCAGATAATTTTTTCAGATCTTTTTTTTCAGACATTTTTAGATCTTTTTTTTCAGACTTCTTTCGTCCGAAATTTTTCAAACTTCTTTTGTCCGACATTTTTCAGACTTTTTTTCAGATATAATTATAATAATAATTAATATTCGAATAAGCGCAATTTGCCGTGAGCTGGAATGAGATGGAAACATGAAACTTGGCATAGGAACTGGAATGATGTGCAGCTGCTTCTCAAGAACTATGACCCCAATCGGTCACATGATGGCGCTGTAATTAAGCCCAAACACGCGATTTTGAAAAGGCCACGCCCCTCACACCGTAAGTCTGATTGACTTGAAACTCGACACACATGTCTAGCTCCGTGTGATCTACAAAAAAGCTGCTCAGACCACTAACTAGATTTTCCGCCATATTGGATTTTTTGAAAAACAGATTTTTGACATCTCCTCCTAAACCGTAGGTCCGATTGCTACCAAATTTTCTGTGGATCATTATTGGGCTAATGTCATCTAAAGTTGCATAAAGCGTGTTGATACCTCATTGCGTTATGAATCTGTTGACCAACAAACTTTTCAATTGGAGGGGCTTAGCAGGAAATTGGCCATAATTCATTGACCATTAGTCAAATCATCATAAATCTTGGTAGATATCTTCAGTACATGTTTGGAAAGAGGCGTACCAAAGCGTTTTCTGCTTGACACATAGGGGGCGCCACAAATATCAGAAACTTGTATCGCAAGATCCGGTGGACAGAATTTTATCAAATTTGGTGCACATACTCTGGGGGCAAGTATTAACCAAGATCTATAGTGTCATATTGATCGGTGCATGTGGGCGTGGCCTATTTAGCATTTTATGCTAAATTATGCCTTTGCTCAATTTGCTGTGAGCTGGAATGAGCTAGAGACATGAGACTTGGTACCATAACTGTACATGATGTCATAATGCTTCACATAAAATATGAAAAGAATTGGCCACATGGTGGCGCTATAACAATTTTCAAGGCCAGCCCCCTGACACCATAAGTCCTATCAATTTGAAATTTGACAGACATGTGCTGCTGAATGTGATCTACAAAAAAGTCTCTTGGACCACGAAAGTCCACCAACTAAATTTTCCGCCATGTTGAATTTTTTGAAAAACACATTTTTGACATCTCCTCCTAAACCGTAGGTCTGATTGCTGGCATATTTTCTGCGAATCATTATTGGACCAGGCTCATCAAAGGTTGCATAAAGCTTGTTGATATGTAATTGTGTTGTGAAGATATTGACCAATTCATTTTTAAGGGGCGGGCTCAGCACGTCAATAGACCTAACTTCACAAGCCTTTGGCCCATCATCTCCAAACTTGCAGCATATGTTTACAAGAGTAGCGGAAACATCTGCTGAAAGTTTCAATCAAATCGGCCACATGGTGGCGCTGTAATTAAAGCCCAAACATGCGATTTTGGAAAGGCCACGCCCCTCAAACCGTAAGTCCGATTGACTTGAAATGTGACACATATGTGCAACTCCGTGTGATCTACAATAAAGCCTCTTGGACCTCCAAAGTGCACCTGGAAATATTTTCCGCCATATTGGAATTTTTGAAAAACACATTTTTGACATCTCCTCCTAAGCCGTAGGTCCGATTGCTGGAATATTTTCTGCGAATCATTATTGGACCAGGCTCATCAACAGTTGCATTAAGCTTGTTGATATGTTATTGCGTTGTGAAGATATTGACCAATACAATTCGAAGAGGCGTGCCTCAGCACATCAATAGACCTAACTTCACAAGCCTTTGGCCCATCATCTCCAAACTTGCAGCATATGTTCACAAGAGTAGTTGAAACATCCGCTGAAAGTTTCATTCAAATCGACCACTACGGGGGCGCTTTGAGCGATAAAGGCTCTAACCCGCGAAATGCCGCTTGCGGCTTTAATTCATTTTAAATTGATATAACTATGTGGATGTGGAAATATGTTTTATATATTTCATGTTTATTCTTTTACAATGTAATTGTAACCTGTGTTGAAATGTACCACTATACGATCACAATGTGCAACTTTAGTTTTCATCACTAAGCCAAAGAATGCATTTCTCCTCAAGAAACACTGAAAAGTGGATTCATATGAAAAATGTGAAATTTCTTCACAGAAAAACATTTCTTCCATTGGAAACACACAAAAAATGATAAATATGAAAGGGGACATAGTTTTCCAAAATCTAATATGATAGTTTTGGACTCCAGGCATCAAACTGTCAGTCTGAGCTGAATTCCATGTAAAACGCTAGTTTTCATCACTAAACTCGCTTAATATGTCTTTCTCACCCAAAACCACTCAGGAACGCATTTCTCCTCAAGAAACACTGAAATGTGCATTTATATGAAGAATATGTGATTTATTTACAGAAATACATCTGTTATACTGGAAACATACAAAAAAGAGGCAGAATATGAAAAGAAACATTGTTTTCTCAAATTTTACATTAGAATTCGCTTCCAAGTATCAAATCTTCATTCTGAGCTCAATTATATGCAAAACTCTTGTTTTCATCACTAAACTCAGTTAATATCTCTTTCTCTCAAAAAAAACCACACAGAAAAGCATTTCTCCTCAAGAAACACTGAAAAGTGCATTTATATGAAAATGATGTGATTTCTTCAGAAAAGAAATCTCTTTTATTGGAAACATACAAAACAGGATGAAAATGAAAGGGGATATATTTTTACAATTTTTTTACATAATAGTTGGCCTTTCTGCATCAAACCTTCACACTGACCTCAATTCCATGTAAAACTTCCACTTTCAAACCTTCCACTGCCCGTACTTTGTGGAGGCAATGAGTCTGAATCATTGGCCAAAACAAAAGTCAATAGAATTTTTTTCCAGACTTCTATTGTCCGACATTTTTCAGATTTTTTTTCCAGACTTTTTTTGTCCGACATTTTTCAGATCTTTTTTTTCAGATTTTTTTTCAGACTTTTTTTGTCCAACATTTTTCAGATCTTTTTTTCAGACATTTTAAGATCTTTTTTTTCGGACAGTTTTTTCAGACTTCTTTTGTCCGACATTTTTCATATATTTTTTCCAGACTTTTTTTGTCCGACAATTTTCAGATCTTTTTTTCAGATCTTTTTTTTCAGACTTCTTTTGTCCGACATATTTCAGATATTTTTTCCAGACTTTTTTTGTCCGACATTTTTCAGATATTTTTTTTAGATCTTTTTTTTCAGACTTTTTTTGTCCGACATTTTTCAGATCTTTTGTTTCAGATCTTTTTTTTTAAAACATTTTTTTCAGAGTTCTTTTGTCCGACAATTTTCAGATCTTTTTTTTCAGACTTCTTTTGTCCGACATCTTTCAGACTTTTTTTGTCCGACATTTTTCAGATAATTTTTTCAGATCTTTTTTTTCAGACATTTTTAGATCTTTTTTTTCAGACTTCTTTTGTCCGACATTTTTCAGACTTTTTTTCAGATATAATTATAATAATAATTAATATTCGAATAAGCGCAATTTGCCGTGAGCTGGAATGAGATGGAAACATGAAACTTGGCATAGGAACTGGAATGATGTGCAGCTGCTTCTCAAGAACTATGACCCCAATCGGTCACATGATGGCGCTGTAATTAAGCCCAAACACGCGATTTTGAAAAGGCCACGCCCCTCACACCGTAAGTCTGATTGACTTGAAACTCGACACACATGTCTAGCTCCGTGTGATCTACAAAAAAGCTGCTCAGACCACTAACTAGATTTTCCGCCATATTGGATTTTTTGAAAAACAGATTTTTGACATCTCCTCCTAAACCGTAGGTCCGATTGCTACCAAATTTTCTGTGGATCATTATTGGGCTAATGTCATCTAAAGTTGCATAAAGCGTGTTGATACCTCATTGCGTTATGAATCTGTTGACCAACAAACTTTTCAATTGGAAGGGCTTAGCAGGAAATTGGCCATAATTCATTGACCATTAGTCAAATCATCATAAATCTTGGTAGATATCTTCAGTACATGTTTGGAAAGAGGCGTACCAAAGCGTTTTCTGCTTGACACATAGGGGGCGCCACAAATATCAGAAACTTGTATCGCAAGATCCGGTGGACAGAATTTTATCAAATTTGGTGCACATACTCTGGGGGCAAGTATTAACCAAGATCTATAGTGTCATATTGATCGGTGCATGTGGGCGTGGCCTATTTAGCATTTTATGCTAAATTATGCCTTTGCTCAATTTGCTGTGAGCTGGAATGAGCTAGAGACATGAGACTTGGTACCATAACTGTACATGATGTCATAATGCTTCACATAAAATATGAAAAGAATTGGCCACATGGTGGCGCTATAACAATTTTCAAGGCCAGCCCCCTGACACCATAAGTCCTATCAATTTGAAATTTGACAGACATGTGCTGCTGAATGTGATCTACAAAAAAGTCTCTTGGACCACGAAAGTCCACCAATTAAATTTTCCGCCATATTGAATTTTTTGAAAAACACATTTTTGACATCTCCTCCTAAACCGTAGGTCTGATTGCTGGCATATTTTCTGCGAATCATTATTGGACCAGGCTCATCAAAGGTTGCATAAAGCTTGTTGATATGTAATTGTGTTGTGAAGATATTGACCAATTCATTTTTAAGGGGCGGGCTCAGCACGTCAATAGACCTAACTTCACAAGCCTTTGGCCCATCATCTCCAAACTTGCAGCATATGTTTACAAGAGTAGCGGAAACATCTGCTGAAAGTTTCATTCAAATCGGCCACATGGTGGCGCTGTAATTAAAGCCCAAACATGCGATTTTGGAAAGGCCACGCCCCTCAAACCGTAAGTCCGATTGACTTGAAATATGACACATATGTGCAACTCCGTGTGATCTACAATAAAGCCTCTTGGACCTCCAAAGTGCACCTGGAAATATTTTCCGCCATATTGGATTTTTTGAAAAACACATTTTTGACATCTCCTCCTAAGCCGTAGGTCCGATTGCTGGAATATTTTCTGCGAATCATTATTGGACCAGGCTCATCAACAGTTGCATTAAGCTTGTTGATATGTTATTGCGTTGTGAAGATATTGACCAATACAATTCGAAGAGGCGTGCCTCAGCACATCAATAGACCTAACTTCACAAGCCTTTGGCCCATCATCTCCAAACTTGCAGCATATGTTCACAAGAGTAGTTGAAACATCCGCTGAAAGTTTCATTCAAATCGACCACTAGGGGGGCGCTTTGAGCGATAAAGGCTCTAACCCGCGAAATGCCGCTTGCGGCTTTAATTCATTTTAAATTGATATAACTATGTGGATGTGGAAATATGTTTTATATATTTCATGTTTATTCTTTTACAATGTAATTGTAACCTGTGTTGAAATGTACCACTATACGATCACAATGTGCAACTTTAGTTTTCATCACTAAGCCAAAGAATGCATTTCTCCTCAAGAAACACTGAAAAGTGGATTCATATGAAAAATGTGAAATTTCTTCACAGAAAAACATTTCTTCCATTGGAAACACACAAAAAATGATAAATATGAAAGGGGACATAGTTTTCCAAAATCTAATATGATAGTTTTGGACTCCAGGCATCAAACTGTCAGTCTGAGCTGAATTCCATGTAAAACGCTAGTTTTCATCACTAAACTCGCTTAATATGTCTTTCTCACCCAAAACCACTCAGGAACGCATTTCTCCTCAAGAAACACTGAAATGTGCATTTATATGAAGAATATGTGATTTATTTACAGAAATACATCTGTTATACTGGAAACATACAAAAAAGAGGCAGAATATGAAAAGAAACATTGTTTTCTCAAATTTTACATTAGAATTCGCTTCCAAGTATCAAATCTTCATTCTGAGCTCAATTCTATGCAAAACTCTTGTTTTCATCACTAAACTCGCTTAATATGTCTTTCTCATCCAAAACCACTCAGGAACGCATTTCTCCTCAAGAAACACTGAAACGTGCATTTATATGAAGAATATGTGATTTATTTACAGAAACACATCTGTTATACTGGAAACATACAAAAAAGAGACAGAATATGAAAAGAAACATTGTTTTCTCAAATTTTACATTAGAATTCGCTTCCAAGTATCAAATCTTCATTCTGAGCTCAATTCTATGCAAAACTCTTGTTTTCATCACTAAACTCGCTTAATATGTCTTTCTCATCCAAAACCACTCAGGAACGCATTTCTCCTCAAGAAACACTGAAACGTGCATTTATATGAAGAATATGTGATTTATTTACAGAAACACATCTGTTATACTGGAAACATACAAAAAAGAGACAGAATATGAAAAGAATCATTGTTTTCTCAAACTTTACATTAGAATTCGCTTCCCAGTATCAAATCTTCATTCTGAGCTCAATTCTATGCAAAACTCTTGTTTTCATCACTAAACTCGCTTAATATGTCTTTCTCATCCAAAACCACTCAGGAACGCATTTCTCCTCAAGAAACACTGAAACGTGCATTTATATGAAGAATATGTGATTTATTTACAGAAACACATCTGTTATACTGGAAACATACAAAAAAGAGACAGAATATGAAAAGAATCATTGTTTTCTCAAACTTTACAATAGAATTCGCTTCCCAGTATCAAATCTTCATTCTGAGCTCAATTCTATGCAAAACTCTTGTTTTCATCACTAAACTCGCTTAATATGTCTTTCTCATCCAAAACCACTCAGGAACGCATTTCTCCTCAAGAAACACTGAAACGTGCATTTATATGAAGAATATGTGATTTATTTACAGAAACACATCTGTTATACTGGAAACATACAAAAAAAGAGACAGAATATGAAAAGAAACATTGTTTTCTCAAATTTTACATTAGAATTCGCTTCCAAGTATCAAATCTTCATTCTGAGCTCAATTCTATGCAAAACTCTTGTTTTCATCACTAAACTCGCTTAATATGTCTTTCTCATCCAAAACCACTCAGGAACGCATTTCTCCTCAAGAAACACTGAAACGTGCATTTATATGAAGAATATGTGATTTATTTACAGAAACACATCTGTTATACTGGAAACATACAAAAAAGAGACAGAATATGAAAAGAAACATTGTTTTCTCAAATTTTACATTAGAATTCGCTTCCAAGTATCAAATCTTCATTCTGAGCTCAATTATATGCAAAACTCTTGTTTTCATCACTAAACTCAGTTAATATCTCTTTCTCTCAAAAAAAACCACACAGAAAAGCATTTCTCCTCAAGAAACACTGAAAAGTGCATTTATATGAAAATGATGTGATTTCTTCAGAAAAGAAATCTCTTTTATTGGAAACATACAAAACAGGATGAAAATGAAAGGGGATATATTTTTACAATTTTTTTACATAATAGTTGGCCTTTCTGCATCAAACCTTCACACTGACCTCAATTCCATGTAAAACTTCCACTTTCAAACCTTCCACTGCCCGTACTTTGTGGAGGCAATGAGTCTGAATCATTGGCCAAAACAAAAGTCAATAGAATTTTTTTCCAGACTTCTATTGTCCGACATTTTTCAGATTTTTTTTCCAGACTTTTTTTGTCCGACATTTTTCAGATCTTTTTTTCAGACATTTTAAGATCTTTTATTTCAGATTTTTTTTCAGACTTTTTTTGTCCAACATTTTTCAGATCTTTTTTTCAGACATTTTAAGATCTTTTTTTTCGGACAGTTTTTTCAGACTTCTTTTGTCCGACATTTTTCATATATTTTTTCCAGACTTTTTTTGTCCGACAATTTTCAGATCTTTTTTTTCAGACATTTTCAGATCTTTTTTTTCGGACAGTTTTTTCAGACTTCTTTTGTCCGACATATTTCAGATATTTTTTCCAGACTTTTTTTGTCCGACAATTTTCAGATCTTTTTTTTCAGACTTCTTTTGTCCGACATCTTTCAGACTTTTTTTGTCCGACATTTTTCAGATATTTTTTTTAGATCTTTTTTTTCAGACTTTTTTTGTCCGACATTTTTCAGATCTTTTGTTTCAGATCTTTTTTTTTAAAACATTTTTTTCAGAGTTCTTTTGTCCGACAATTTTCAGATCTTTTTTTCAGACTTCTTTTGTCCGACATCTTTCAGACTATTTTTGTCCGACATTTTTCAGATAATTTTTTCAGATCTTTTTTTTCAGACATTTTTAGATCTTTTTTTTCAGACTTCTTTCGTCCGAAATTTTTCAAACTTCTTTTGTCCGACATTTTTCAGACTTTTTTTCAGATATAATTATAATAATAATTAATATTCGAATAAGCGCAATTTGCCGTGAGCTGGAATGAGATGGAAACATGAAACTTGGCATAGGAACTGGAATGATGTGCAGCTGCTTCTCAAGAACTATGACCCCAATCGGTCACATGATGGCGCTGTAATTAAGCCCAAACACGCGATTTTGAAAAGGCCACGCCCCTCACACCGTAAGTCTGATTGACTTGAAACTCGACACACATGTCTAGCTCCGTGTGATCTACAAAAAAGCTGCTCAGACCACTAACTAGATTTTCCGCCATATTGGATTTTTTGAAAAACAGATTTTTGACATCTCCTCCTAAACCGTAGGTCCGATTGCTACCAAATTTTCTGTGGATCATTATTGGGCTAATGTCATCTAAAGTTGCATAAAGCGTGTTGATACCTCATTGCGTTATGAATCTGTTGACCAACAAACTTTTCAATTGGAGGGGCTTAGCAGGAAATTGGCCATAATTCATTGACCATTAGTCAAATCATCATAAATCTTGGTAGATATCTTCAGTACATGTTTGGAAAGAGGCGTACCAAAGCGTTTTCTGCTTGACACATAGGGGGCGCCACAAATATCAGAAACTTGTATCGCAAGATCCGGTGGACAGAATTTTATCAAATTTGGTGCACATACTCTGGGGGCAAGTATTAACCAAGATCTATAGTGTCATATTGATCGGTGCATGTGGGCGTGGCCTATTTAGCATTTTATGCTAAATTATGCCTTTGCTCAATTTGCTGTGAGCTGGAATGAGCTAGAGACATGAGACTTGGTACCATAACTGTACATGATGTCATAATGCTTCACATAAAATATGAAAAGAATTGGCCACATGGTGGCGCTATAACAATTTTCAAGGCCAGCCCCCTGACACCATAAGTCCTATCAATTTGAAATTTGACAGACATGTGCTGCTGAATGTGATCTACAAAAAAGTCTCTTGGACCACGAAAGTCCACCAACTAAATTTTCCGCCATGTTGAATTTTTTGAAAAACACATTTTTGACATCTCCTCCTAAACCGTAGGTCTGATTGCTGGCATATTTTCTGCGAATCATTATTGGACCAGGCTCATCAAAGGTTGCATAAAGCTTGTTGATATGTAATTGTGTTGTGAAGATATTGACCAATTCATTTTTAAGGGGCGGGCTCAGCACGTCAATAGACCTAACTTCACAAGCCTTTGGCCCATCATCTCCAAACTTGCAGCATATGTTTACAAGAGTAGCGGAAACATCTGCTGAAAGTTTCAATCAAATCGGCCACATGGTGGCGCTGTAATTAAAGCCCAAACATGCGATTTTGGAAAGGCCACGCCCCTCAAACCGTAAGTCCGATTGACTTGAAATGTGACACATATGTGCAACTCCGTGTGATCTACAATAAAGCCTCTTGGACCTCCAAAGTGCACCTGGAAATATTTTCCGCCATATTGGAATTTTTGAAAAACACATTTTTGACATCTCCTCCTAAGCCGTAGGTCCGATTGCTGGAATATTTTCTGCGAATCATTATTGGACCAGGCTCATCAACAGTTGCATTAAGCTTGTTGATATGTTATTGCGTTGTGAAGATATTGACCAATACAATTCGAAGAGGCGTGCCTCAGCACATCAATAGACCTAACTTCACAAGCCTTTGGCCCATCATCTCCAAACTTGCAGCATATGTTCACAAGAGTAGTTGAAACATCCGCTGAAAGTTTCATTCAAATCGACCACTACGGGGGCGCTTTGAGCGATAAAGGCTCTAACCCGCGAAATGCCGCTTGCGGCTTTAATTCATTTTAAATTGATATAACTATGTGGATGTGGAAATATGTTTTATATATTTCATGTTTATTCTTTTACAATGTAATTGTAACCTGTGTTGAAATGTACCACTATACGATCACAATGTGCAACTTTAGTTTTCATCACTAAGCCAAAGAATGCATTTCTCCTCAAGAAACACTGAAAAGTGGATTCATATGAAAAATGTGAAATTTCTTCACAGAAAAACATTTCTTCCATTGGAAACACACAAAAAATGATAAATATGAAAGGGGACATAGTTTTCCAAAATCTAATATGATAGTTTTGGACTCCAGGCATCAAACTGTCAGTCTGAGCTGAATTCCATGTAAAACGCTAGTTTTCATCACTAAACTCGCTTAATATGTCTTTCTCACCCAAAACCACTCAGGAACGCATTTCTCCTCAAGAAACACTGAAATGTGCATTTATATGAAGAATATGTGATTTATTTACAGAAATACATCTGTTATACTGGAAACATACAAAAAAGAGGCAGAATATGAAAAGAAACATTGTTTTCTCAAATTTTACATTAGAATTCGCTTCCAAGTATCAAATCTTCATTCTGAGCTCAATTATATGCAAAACTCTTGTTTTCATCACTAAACTCAGTTAATATCTCTTTCTCTCAAAAAAAACCACACAGAAAAGCATTTCTCCTCAAGAAACACTGAAAAGTGCATTTATATGAAAATGATGTGATTTCTTCAGAAAAGAAATCTCTTTTATTGGAAACATACAAAACAGGATGAAAATGAAAGGGGATATATTTTTACAATTTTTTTACATAATAGTTGGCCTTTCTGCATCAAACCTTCACACTGACCTCAATTCCATGTAAAACTTCCACTTTCAAACCTTCCACTGCCCGTACTTTGTGGAGGCAATGAGTCTGAATCATTGGCCAAAACAAAAGTCAATAGAATTTTTTTCCAGACTTCTATTGTCCGACATTTTTCAGATTTTTTTTCCAGACTTTTTTTGTCCGACATTTTTCAGATCTTTTTTTTCAGATTTTTTTTCAGACTTTTTTTGTCCAACATTTTTCAGATCTTTTTTTCAGACATTTTAAGATCTTTTTTTTCGGACAGTTTTTTCAGACTTCTTTTGTCCGACATTTTTCATATATTTTTTCCAGACTTTTTTTGTCCGACAATTTTCAGATCTTTTTTTCAGATCTTTTTTTTCAGACTTCTTTTGTCCGACATATTTCAGATATTTTTTCCAGACTTTTTTTGTCCGACATTTTTCAGATATTTTTTTTAGATCTTTTTTTTCAGACTTTTTTTGTCCGACATTTTTCAGATCTTTTGTTTCAGATCTTTTTTTTTAAAACATTTTTTTCAGAGTTCTTTTGTCCGACAATTTTCAGATCTTTTTTTTCAGACTTCTTTTGTCCGACATCTTTCAGACTTTTTTTGTCCGACATTTTTCAGATAATTTTTTCAGATCTTTTTTTTCAGACATTTTTAGATCTTTTTTTTCAGACTTCTTTTGTCCGACATTTTTCAGACTTTTTTTCAGATATAATTATAATAATAATTAATATTCGAATAAGCGCAATTTGCCGTGAGCTGGAATGAGATGGAAACATGAAACTTGGCATAGGAACTGGAATGATGTGCAGCTGCTTCTCAAGAACTATGACCCCAATCGGTCACATGATGGCGCTGTAATTAAGCCCAAACACGCGATTTTGAAAAGGCCACGCCCCTCACACCGTAAGTCTGATTGACTTGAAACTCGACACACATGTCTAGCTCCGTGTGATCTACAAAAAAGCTGCTCAGACCACTAACTAGATTTTCCGCCATATTGGATTTTTTGAAAAACAGATTTTTGACATCTCCTCCTAAACCGTAGGTCCGATTGCTACCAAATTTTCTGTGGATCATTATTGGGCTAATGTCATCTAAAGTTGCATAAAGCGTGTTGATACCTCATTGCGTTATGAATCTGTTGACCAACAAACTTTTCAATTGGAAGGGCTTAGCAGGAAATTGGCCATAATTCATTGACCATTAGTCAAATCATCATAAATCTTGGTAGATATCTTCAGTACATGTTTGGAAAGAGGCGTACCAAAGCGTTTTCTGCTTGACACATAGGGGGCGCCACAAATATCAGAAACTTGTATCGCAAGATCCGGTGGACAGAATTTTATCAAATTTGGTGCACATACTCTGGGGGCAAGTATTAACCAAGATCTATAGTGTCATATTGATCGGTGCATGTGGGCGTGGCCTATTTAGCATTTTATGCTAAATTATGCCTTTGCTCAATTTGCTGTGAGCTGGAATGAGCTAGAGACATGAGACTTGGTACCATAACTGTACATGATGTCATAATGCTTCACATAAAATATGAAAAGAATTGGCCACATGGTGGCGCTATAACAATTTTCAAGGCCAGCCCCCTGACACCATAAGTCCTATCAATTTGAAATTTGACAGACATGTGCTGCTGAATGTGATCTACAAAAAAGTCTCTTGGACCACGAAAGTCCACCAATTAAATTTTCCGCCATATTGAATTTTTTGAAAAACACATTTTTGACATCTCCTCCTAAACCGTAGGTCTGATTGCTGGCATATTTTCTGCGAATCATTATTGGACCAGGCTCATCAAAGGTTGCATAAAGCTTGTTGATATGTAATTGTGTTGTGAAGATATTGACCAATTCATTTTTAAGGGGCGGGCTCAGCACGTCAATAGACCTAACTTCACAAGCCTTTGGCCCATCATCTCCAAACTTGCAGCATATGTTTACAAGAGTAGCGGAAACATCTGCTGAAAGTTTCATTCAAATCGGCCACATGGTGGCGCTGTAATTAAAGCCCAAACATGCGATTTTGGAAAGGCCACGCCCCTCAAACCGTAAGTCCGATTGACTTGAAATATGACACATATGTGCAACTCCGTGTGATCTACAATAAAGCCTCTTGGACCTCCAAAGTGCACCTGGAAATATTTTCCGCCATATTGGATTTTTTGAAAAACACATTTTTGACATCTCCTCCTAAGCCGTAGGTCCGATTGCTGGAATATTTTCTGCGAATCATTATTGGACCAGGCTCATCAACAGTTGCATTAAACATCCGCTGAAAGTTTCATTCAAATCGACCACTAGGGGGGCGCTTTGAGCGATAAAGGTTCTAACCCGCGAAATGCCGCTTGCGGCTTTAATTCATTTTAAATTGATATAACTATGTGGATGTGGAAATATGTTTTATATATTTCATGTTTATTCTTTTACAATGTAATTGTAACCTGTGTTTAAATGTACCACTATACGATCACAATGTGCAACTTTAGTTTTCATCACTAAGCCAAAGAATGCATTTCTCCTCAAGAAACACTGAAAAGTGGATTCATATGAAAAATGTGAAATTTCTTCACAGAAAAACATTTCTTCCATTGGAAACACACAAAAAATGATAAATATGAAAGGGGACATAGTTTTCCAAAATCTAATATGATAGTTTTGGACTCCAGGCATCAAACTGTCAGTCTGAGCTGAATTCCATGTAAAACGCTAGTTTTCATCAATAAACTCGCTTAATATGTCTTTCTCACCCAAAACCACTCAGGAACGCATTTCTCCTCAAGAAACACTGAAATGTGCATTTATATGAAGAATATGTGATTTATTTACAGAAATACATCTGTTATACTGGAAACATACAAAAAAGAGGCAGAATATGAAAAGAAACATTGTTTTCTCAAATTTTACATTAGAATTCGCTTCCAAGTATCAAATCTTCATTCTGAGCTCAATTCTATGCAAAACTCTTGTTTTCATCACTAAACTCGCTTAATATGTCTTTCTCATCCAAAACCACTCAGGAACGCATTTCTCCTCAAGAAACACTGAAACGTGCATTTATATGAAGAATATGTGATTTATTTACAGAAACACATCTGTTATACTGGAAACATACAAAAAAGAGACAGAATATGAAAAGAATCATTGTTTTCTCAAACTTTACAATAGAATTCGCTTCCCAGTATCAAATCTTCATTCTGAGCTCAATTCTATGCAAAACTCTTGTTTTCATCACTAAACTCGCTTAATATGTCTTTCTCATCCAAAACCACTCAGGAACGCATTTCTCCTCAAGAAACACTGAAACGTGCATTTATATGAAGAATATGTGATTTATTTACAGAAACACATCTGTTATACTGGAAACATACAAAAAAAGAGACAGAATATGAAAAGAAACATTGTTTTCTCAAATTTTACATTAGAATTCGCTTCCAAGTATCAAATCTTCATTCTGAGCTCAATTCTATGCAAAACTCTTGTTTTCATCACTAAACTCGCTTAATATGTCTTTCTCATCCAAAACCACTCAGGAACGCATTTCTCCTCAAGAAACACTGAAACGTGCATTTATATGAAGAATATGTGATTTATTTACAGAAACACATCTGTTATACTGGAAACATACAAAAAAGAGACAGAATATGAAAAGAAACATTGTTTTCTCAAATTTTACATTAGAATTCGCTTCCAAGTATCAAATCTTCATTCTGAGCTCAATTATATGCAAAACTCTTGTTTTCATCACTAAACTCAGTTAATATCTCTTTCTCTCAAAAAAAACCACACAGAAAAGCATTTCTCCTCAAGAAACACTGAAAAGTGCATTTATATGAAAATGATGTGATTTCTTCAGAAAAGAAATCTCTTTTATTGGAAACATACAAAACAGGATGAAAATGAAAGGGGATATATTTTTACAATTTTTTTACATAATAGTTGGCCTTTCTGCATCAAACCTTCACACTGACCTCAATTCCATGTAAAACTTCCACTTTCAAACCTTCCACTGCCCGTACTTTGTGGAGGCAATGAGTCTGAATCATTGGCCAAAACAAAAGTCAATAGAATTTTTTTCCAGACTTCTATTGTCCGACATTTTTCAGATTTTTTTTTCAGACTTTTTTTGTCCGACATTTTTCAGATTTTTTTTCCAGACTTTTTTTGTCCGACATTTTTCAGATCTTTTTTTTCAGATTTTTTTTCAGACTTTTTTTGTCCAACATTTTTCAGATCTTTTTTTCAGACATTTTAAGATCTTTTTTTTCGGACAGTTTTTTCAGACTTCTTTTGTCCGACATTTTTCATATATTTTTTCCAGACTTTTTTTGTCCGACAATTTTCAGATCTTTTTTTCAGATCTTTTTTTTCAGACTTCTTTTGTCCGACATTTTTCATATATTTTTTCCAGACTTTTTTTGTCCGACAATTTTCAGATCTTTTTTTTCAGACATTTTCAGATCTTTTTTTTCGGACAGTTTTTTCAGACTTCTTTTGTCCGACATATTTCAGATATTTTTTCCAGACTTTTTTTGTCCGACAATTTTCAGATCTTTTTTTTCAGACTTCTTTTGTCCGACATTTTTCAGATCTTTTGTTTCAGATCTTTTTTTTTAAAACATTTTTTTCAGAGTTCTTTTGTCCGACAATTTTCAGATCTTTTTTTCAGACTTCTTTTGTCCGACATCTTTCAGACTTTTTTTGTCCGACATTTTTCAGATAATTTTTTCAGATCTTTTTTTTCAGACATTTTTAGATCTTTTTTTTCAGACTTCTTTCGTCCGAAATTTTTCAAACTTCTTTTGTCCGACATTTTTCAGACTTTTTTTCAGATATAATTATAATAATAATTAATATTCGAATAAGCGCAATTTGCCGTGAGCTGGAATGAGATGGAAACATGAAACTTGGCATAGGAACTGGAATGATGTGCAGCTGCTTCTCAAGAACTATGACCCCAATCGGTCACATGATGGCGCTGTAATTAACGCCCAAACACGCGATTTTGAAAAGGCCACGCCCCTCACACCGTAAGTCTGATTGACTTGAAACTCGACACACATGTCTAGCTCCGTGTGATCTACAAAAAAGCTGCTCAGACCACTAACTAGATTTTCCGCCATATTGGATTTTTTGAAAAACAGATTTTTGACATCTCCTCCTAAACCGTAGGTCCGATTGCTACCAAATTTTCTGTGGATCATTATTGGGCTAATGTCATCTAAAGTTGCATAAAGCGTGTTGATACCTCATTGCGTTATGAATCTGTTGACCAACAAACTTTTCAATTGGAGGGGCTTAGCAGCCATAATTCATTGACCATTAGTCAAATCATCATAAATCTTGGTAGATATCTTCAGTACATGTTTGGAAAGAGGCGTACCAAAGCGTTTTCTGCTTGACACATAGGGGGCGCCACAAATATCAGAAACTTGTATCGCAAGATCCGGTGGACAGAATTTTATCAAATTTGGTGCACATACTCTGGGGGCAAGTATTAACCAAGATCTATAGTGTCATATTGATCGGTGCATGTGGGCGTGGCCTATTTAGCATTTTATGCTAAATTATGCCTTTGCTCAATTTGCTGTGAGCTGGAATGAGCTAGAGACATGAGACTTGGTACCATAACTGTACATGATGTCATAATGCTTCACATAAAATATGAAAAGAATTGGCCACATGGTGGCGCTATAACAATTTTCAAGGCCAGCCCCCTGACACCATAAGTCCTATCAATTTGAAATTTGACAGACATGTGCTGCTGAATGTGATCTACAAAAAAGTCTCTTGGACCACGAAAGTCCACCAACTAAATTTTCCGCCATGTTGAATTTTTTGAAAAACACATTTTTGACATCTCCTCCTAAACCGTAGGTCTGATTGCTGGCATATTTTCTGCGAATCATTATTGGACCAGGCTCATCAAAGGTTGCATAAAGCTTGTTGATATGTAATTGTGTTGTGAAGATATTGACCAATTCATTTTTAAGGGGCGGGCTCAGCACGTCAATAGACCTAACTTCACAAGCCTTTGGCCCATCATCTCCAAACTTGCAGCATATGTTTACAAGAGTAGCGGAAACATCTGCTGAAAGTTTCATTCAAATCGGCCACATGGTGGCGCTGTAATTAAAGCCCAAACATGCGATTTTGGAAAGGCCACGCCCCTCAAACCGTAAGTCCGATTGACTTGAAATGTGACACATATGTGCAACTCCGTGTGATCTACAATAAAGCCTCTTGGACCTCCAAAGTGCACCTGGAAATATTTTCCGCCATATTGGATTTTTTGAAAAACACATTTTTGACATCTCCTCCTAAGCCGTAGGTCCGATTGCTGGAATATTTTCTGCGAATCATTATTGGACCAGGCTCATCAACAGTTGCATTAAGCTTGTTGATATGTTATTGCGTTGTGAAGATATTGACCAATACAATTCGAAGAGGCGTGCCTCAGCACATCAATAGACCTAACTTCACAAGCCTTTGGCCCATCATCTCCAAACTTGCAGCATATGTTCACAAGAGTAGTTGAAACATCCGCTGAAAGTTTCATTCAAATCGACCACTAGGGGGGCGCTTTGAGCGATAAAGGCTCTAACCCGCGAAATGCCGCTTGCGGCTTTAATTCATTTTAAATTGATATAACTATGTGGATGTGGAAATATGTTTTATATATTTCATGTTTATTCTTTTACAATGTAATTGTAACCTGTGTTGAAATGTACCACTATACGATCACAATGTGCAACTTTAGTTTTCATCACTAAGCCAAAGACTGCATTTCTCCTCAAGAAACACTGAAAAGTGGATTCATATGAAAAATGTGAAATTTCTTTACAGAAAAACATTTCTTCCATTGGAAACACACAAAAAATGATAAATATGAAAGGGGACATAGTTTTCCAAAATCTAATATGATAGTTTTGGACTCCAGGCATCAAACTGTCAGTCTGAGCTGAATTCCATGTAAAACGCTAGTTTTCATCAATAAACTCGCTTAATATGTCTTTCTCACCCAAAACCACTCAGGAACGCATTTCTCCTCAAGAAACACTGAAATGTGCATTTATATGAAGAATATGTGATTTATTTACAGAAATACATCTGTTATACTGGAAACATACAAAAAAGAGGCAGAATATGAAAAGAAACATTGTTTTCTCAAATTTTACATTAGAATTCGCTTCCAAGTATCAAATCTTCATTCTGAGCTCAATTCTATGCAAAACTCTTGTTTTCATCACTAAACTCGCTTAATATGTCTTTCTCATCCAAAACCACTCAGGAACGCATTTCTCCTCAAGAAACACTGAAACGTGCATTTATATGAAGAATATGTGATTTATTTACAGAAACACATCTGTTATACTGGAAACATACAAAAAAGAGACAGAATATGAAAAGAAACATTGTTTTCTCAAATTTTACATTAGAATTCGCTTCCAAGTATCAAATCTTCATTCTGAGCTCAATTCTATGCAAAACTCTTGTTTTCATCACTAAACTCGCTTAATATGTCTTTCTCATCCAAAACCACTCAGGAACGCATTTCTCCTCAAGAAACACTGAAACGTGCATTTATATGAAGAATATGTGATTTATTTACAGAAACACATCTGTTATACTGGAAACATACAAAAAAGAGACAGAATATGAAAAGAATCATTGTTTTCTCAAACTTTACAATAGAATTCGCTTCCCAGTATCAAATCTTCATTCTGAGCTCAATTCTATGCAAAACTCTTGTTTTCATCACTAAACTCGCTTAATATGTCTTTCTCATCCAAAACCACTCAGGAACGCATTTCTCCTCAAGAAACACTGAAACGTGCATTTATATGAAGAATATGTGATTTATTTACAGAAACACATCTGTTATACTGGAAACATACAAAAAAAGAGACAGAATATGAAAAGAAACATTGTTTTCTCAAATTTTACATTAGAATTCGCTTCCAAGTATCAAATCTTCATTCTGAGCTCAATTCTATGCAAAACTCTTGTTTTCATCACTAAACTCGCTTAATATGTCTTTCTCATCCAAAACCACTCAGGAACGCATTTCTCCTCAAGAAACACTGAAACGTGCATTTATATGAAGAATATGTGATTTATTTACAGAAACACATCTGTTATACTGGAAACATACAAAAAAGAGACAGAATATGAAAAGAAACATTGTTTTCTCAAATTTTACATTAGAATTCGCTTCCAAGTATCAAATCTTCATTCTGAGCTCAATTATATGCAAAACTCTTGTTTTCATCACTAAACTCAGTTAATATCTCTTTCTCTCAAAAAAAACCACACAGAAAAGCATTTCTCCTCAAGAAACACTGAAAAGTGCATTTATATGAAAATGATGTGATTTCTTCAGAAAAGAAATCTCTTTTATTGGAAACATACAAAACAGGATGAAAATGAAAGGGGATATATATTTACAATTTTTTTACATAATAGTTGGCCTTTCTGCATCAAACCTTCACACTGACCTCAATTCCATGTAAAACTTCCACTTTCAAACCTTCCACTGCCCGTACTTTGTGGAGGCAATGAGTCTGAATCATTGGCCAAAACAAAAGTCAATAGAATTTTTTTCCAGACTTCTATTGTCCGACATTTTTCAGATTTTTTTTCCAGACTTTTTTTGTCCGACATTTTTCAGATTTTTTTTCCAGACTTTTTTTGTCCGACATTTTTCAGATCTTTTTTTTCAGATTTTTTTTCAGACTTTTTTTGTCCAACATTTTTCAGATCTTTTTTTCAGACATTTTAAGATCTTTTTTTTCGGACAGTTTTTTCAGACTTCTTTTGTCCGACATTTTTCATATATTTTTTCCAGACTTTTTTTGTCCGACAATTTTCAGATCTTTTTTTCAGATCTTTTTTTTCAGACTTCTTTTGTCCGACATTTTTCATATATTTTTTCCAGACTTTTTTTGTCCGACAATTTTCAGATCTTTTTTTTCAGACATTTTCAGATCTTTTTTTTCGGACAGTTTTTTCAGACTTCTTTTGTCCGACATATTTCAGATATTTTTTCCAGACTTTTTTTGTCCGACAATTTTCAGATCTTTTTTTTCAGACTTCTTTTGTCCGACATCTTTCAGACTTTTTTTGTCCGACATTTTTCAGATATTTTTTTTAGATCTTTTTTTTCAGACTTTTTTTGTCCGACATTTTTCAGATCTTTTGTTTCAGATCTTTTTTTTTAAAACATTTTTTTCAGAGTTCTTTTGTCCGACAATTTTCAGATCTTTTTTTCAGACTTCTTTTGTCCGACATCTTTCAGACTTTTTTTGTCCGACATTTTTCAGATAATTTTTTCAGATCTTTTTTTTCAGACATTTTTAGATCTTTTTTTTCAGACTTCTTTCGTCCGAAATTTTTCAAACTTCTTTTGTCCGACATTTTTCAGACTTTTTTTCAGATATAATTATAATAATAATTAATATTCGAATAAGCGCAATTTGCCGTGAGCTGGAATGAGATGGAAACATGAAACTTGGCATAGGAACTGGAATGATGTGCAGCTGCTTCTCAAGAACTATGACCCCAATCGGTCACATGATGGCGCTGTAATTAACGCCCAAACACGCGATTTTGAAAAGGCCACGCCCCTCACACCGTAAGTCTGATTGACTTGAAACTCGACACACATGTCTAGCTCCGTGTGATCTACAAAAAAGCTGCTCAGACCACTAACTAGATTTTCCGCCATATTGGATTTTTTGAAAAACAGATTTTTGACATCTCCTCCTAAACCGTAGGTCCGATTGCTACCAAATTTTCTGTGGATCATTATTGGGCTAATGTCATCTAAAGTTGCATAAAGCGTGTTGATACCTCATTGCGTTATGAATCTGTTGACCAACAAACTTTTCAATTGGAGGGGCTTAGCAGCCATAATTCATTGACCATTAGTCAAATCATCATAAATCTTGGTAGATATCTTCAGTACATGTTTGGAAAGAGGCGTACCAAAGCGTTTTCTGCTTGACACATAGGGGGCGCCACAAATATCAGAAACTTGTATCGCAAGATCCGGTGGACAGAATTTTATCAAATTTGGTGCACATACTCTGGGGGCAAGTATTAACCAAGATCTATAGTGTCATATTGATCGGTGCATGTGGGCGTGGCCTATTTAGCATTTTATGCTAAATTATGCCTTTGCTCAATTTGCTGTGAGCTGGAATGAGCTAGAGACATGAGACTTGGTACCATAACTGTACATGATGTCATAATGCTTCACATAAAATATGAAAAGAATTGGCCACATGGTGGCGCTATAACAATTTTCAAGGCCAGCCCCCTGACACCATAAGTCCTATCAATTTGAAATTTGACAGACATGTGCTGCTGAATGTGATCTACAAAAAAGTCTCTTGGACCACGAAAGTCCACCAACTAAATTTTCCGCCATGTTGAATTTTTTGAAAAACACATTTTTGACATCTCCTCCTAAACCGTAGGTCTGATTGCTGGCATATTTTCTGCGAATCATTATTGGACCAGGCTCATCAAAGGTTGCATAAAGCTTGTTGATATGTAATTGTGTTGTGAAGATATTGACCAATTCATTTTTAAGGGGCGGGCTCAGCACGTCAATAGACCTAACTTCACAAGCCTTTGGCCCATCATCTCCAAACTTGCAGCATATGTTTACAAGAGTAGCGGAAACATCTGCTGAAAGTTTCATTCAAATCGGCCACATGGTGGCGCTGTAATTAAAGCCCAAACATGCGATTTTGGAAAGGCCACGCCCCTCAAACCGTAAGTCCGATTGACTTGAAATGTGACACATATGTGCAACTCCGTGTGATCTACAATAAAGCCTCTTGGACCTCCAAAGTGCACCTGGAAATATTTTCCGCCATATTGGATTTTTTGAAAAACACATTTTTGACATCTCCTCCTAAGCCGTAGGTCCGATTGCTGGAATATTTTCTGCGAATCATTATTGGACCAGGCTCATCAACAGTTGCATTAAGCTTGTTGATATGTTATTGCGTTGTGAAGATATTGACCAATACAATTCGAAGAGGCGTGCCTCAGCACATCAATAGACCTAACTTCACAAGCCTTTGGCCCATCATCTCCAAACTTGCAGCATATGTTCACAAGAGTAGTTGAAACATCCGCTGAAAGTTTCATTCAAATCGACCACTAGGGGGGCGCTTTGAGCGATAAAGGCTCTAACCCGCGAAATGCCGCTTGCGGCTTTAATTCATTTTAAATTGATATAACTATGTGGATGTGGAAATATGTTTTATATATTTCATGTTTATTCTTTTACAATGTAATTGTAACCTGTGTTGAAATGTACCACTATACGATCACAATGTGCAACTTTAGTTTTCATCACTAAGCCAAAGAATGCATTTCTCCTCAAGAAACACTGAAAAGTGGATTCATATGAAAAATGTGAAATTTCTTCACAGAAAAACATTTCTTCCATTGGAAACACACAAAAAATGATAAATATGAAAGGGGACATAGTTTTCCAAAATCTAATATGATAGTTTTGGACTCCAGGCATCAAACTGTCAGTCTGAGCTGAATTCCATGTAAAACGCTAGTTTTCATCAATAAACTCGCTTAATATGTCTTTCTCACCCAAAACCACTCAGGAACGCATTTCTCCTCAAGAAACACTGAAATGTGCATTTATATGAAGAATATGTGATTTATTTACAGAAATACATCTGTTATACTGGAAACATACAAAAAAGAGGCAGAATATGAAAAGAAACATTGTTTTCTCAAATTTTACATTAGAATTCGCTTCCAAGTATCAAATCTTCATTCTGAGCTCAATTCTATGCAAAACTCTTGTTTTCATCACTAAACTCGCTTAATATGTCTTTCTCATCCAAAACCACTCAGGAACGCATTTCTCCTCAAGAAACACTGAAACGTGCATTTATATGAAGAATATGTGATTTATTTACAGAAACACATCTGTTATACTGGAAACATACAAAAAAGAGACAGAATATGAAAAGAAACATTGTTTTCTCAAATTTTACATTAGAATTCGCTTCCAAGTATCAAATCTTCATTCTGAGCTCAATTCTATGCAAAACTCTTGTTTTCATCACTAAACTCGCTTAATATGTCTTTCTCATCCAAAACCACTCAGGAACGCATTTCTCCTCAAGAAACACTGAAACGTGCATTTATATGAAGAATATGTGATTTATTTACAGAAACACATCTGTTATACTGGAAACATACAAAAAAAGAGACAGAATATGAAAAGAAACATTGTTTTCTCAAATTTTACATTAGAATTCGCTTCCAAGTATCAAATCTTCATTCTGAGCTCAATTCTATGCAAAACTCTTGTTTTCATCACTAAACTCGCTTAATATGTCTTTCTCATCCAAAACCACTCAGGAACGCATTTCTCCTCAAGAAACACTGAAACGTGCATTTATATGAAGAATATGTGATTTATTTACAGAAACACATCTGTTATACTGGAAACATACAAAAAAAGAGACAGAATATGAAAAGAAACATTGTTTTCTCAAATTTTACATTAGAATTCGCTTCCAAGTATCAAATCTTCATTCTGAGCTCAATTCTATGCAAAACTCTTGTTTTCATCACTAAACTCGCTTAATATGTCTTTCTCATCCAAAACCACTCAGGAACGCATTTCTCCTCAAGAAACACTGAAACGTGCATTTATATGAAGAATATGTGATTTATTTACAGAAACACATCTGTTATACTGGAAACATACAAAAAAGAGACAGAATATGAAAAGAAACATTGTTTTCTCAAATTTTACATTAGAATTCGCTTCCAAGTATCAAATCTTCATTCTGAGCTCAATTATATGCAAAACTCTTGTTTTCATCACTAAACTCAGTTAATATCTCTTTCTCTCAAAAAAAACCACACAGAAAAGCATTTCTCCTCAAGAAACACTGAAAAGTGCATTTATATGAAAATGATGTGATTTCTTCAGAAAAGAAATCTCTTTTATTGGAAACATACAAAACAGGATGAAAATGAAAGGGGATATATTTTTACAATTTTTTTACATAATAGTTGGCCTTTCTGCATCAAACCTTCACACTGACCTCAATTCCATGTAAAACTTCCACTTTCAAACCTTCCACTGCCCGTACTTTGTGGAGGCAATGAGTCTGAATCATTGGCCAAAACAAAAGTCAATAGAATTTTTTTCCAGACTTCTATTGTCCGACATTTTTCAGATTTTTTTTCCAGACTTTTTTTGTCCGACATTTTTCAGATTTTTTTTCCAGACTTTTTTTGTCCGACATTTTTCAGATCTTTTTTTTCAGATTTTTTTTCAGACTTTTTTTGTCCAACATTTTTCAGATCTTTTTTTCAGACATTTTAAGATCTTTTTTTTCGGACAGTTTTTTCAGACTTCTTTTGTCCGACATTTTTCATATATTTTTTCCAGACTTTTTTTGTCCGACAATTTTCAGATCTTTTTTTCAGATCTTTTTTTTCAGACTTCTTTTGTCCGACATTTTTCATATATTTTTTCCAGACTTTTTTTGTCCGACAATTTTCAGATCTTTTTTTTCAGACATTTTCAGATCTTTTTTTTCGGACAGTTTTTTCAGACTTCTTTTGTCCGACATATTTCAGATATTTTTTCCAGACTTTTTTTGTCCGACAATTTTCAGATCTTTTTTTTCAGACTTCTTTTGTCCGACATTTTTCAGATCTTTTGTTTCAGATCTTTTTTTTTAAAACATTTTTTTCAGAGTTCTTTTGTCCGACAATTTTCAGATCTTTTTTTCAGACTTCTTTTGTCCGACATCTTTCAGACTTTTTTTGTCCGACATTTTTCAGATAATTTTTTCAGATCTTTTTTTTCAGACATTTTTAGATCTTTTTTTTCAGACTTCTTTCGTCCGAAATTTTTCAAACTTCTTTTGTCCGACATTTTTCAGACTTTTTTTCAGATATAATTGTAATAATAATTAATATTCGAATAAGCGCAATTTGCCGTGAGCTGGAATGAGATGGAAACATGAAACTTGGCATAGGAACTGGAATGATGTGCAGCTGCTTCTCAAGAACTATGACCCCAATCGGTCACATGATGGCGCTGTAATTAACGCCCAAACACGCGATTTTGAAAAGGCCACGCCCCTCACACCGTAAGTCTGATTGACTTGAAACTCGACACACATGTCTAGCTCCGTGTGATCTACAAAAAAGCTGCTCAGACCACTAACTAGATTTTCCGCCATATTGGATTTTTTGAAAAACAGATTTTTGACATCTCCTCCTAAACCGTAGGTCCGATTGCTACCAAATTTTCTGTGGATCATTATTGGGCTAATGTCATCTAAAGTTGCATAAAGCGTGTTGATACCTCATTGCGTTATGAATCTGTTGACCAACAAACTTTTCAATTGGAGGGGCTTAGCAGCCATAATTCATTGACCATTAGTCAAATCATCATAAATCTTGGTAGATATCTTCAGTACATGTTTGGAAAGAGGCGTACCAAAGCGTTTTCTGCTTGACACATAGGGGGCGCCACAAATATCAGAAACTTGTATCGCAAGATCCGGTGGACAGAATTTTATCAAATTTGGTGCACATACTCTGGGGGCAAGTATTAACCAAGATCTATAGTGTCATATTGATCGGTGCATGTGGGCGTGGCCTATTTAGCATTTTATGCTAAATTATGCCTTTGCTCAATTTGCTGTGAGCTGGAATGAGCTAGAGACATGAGACTTGGTACCATAACTGTACATGATGTCATAATGCTTCACATAAAATATGAAAAGAATTGGCCACATGGTGGCGCTATAACAATTTTCAAGGCCAGCCCCCTGACACCATAAGTCCTATCAATTTGAAATTTGACAGACATGTGCTGCTGAATGTGATCTACAAAAAAGTCTCTTGGACCACGAAAGTCCACCAACTAAATTTTCCGCCATGTTGAATTTTTTGAAAAACACATTTTTGACATCTCCTCCTAAACCGTAGGTCTGATTGCTGGCATATTTTCTGCGAATCATTATTGGACCAGGCTCATCAAAGGTTGCATAAAGCTTGTTGATATGTAATTGTGTTGTGAAGATATTGACCAATTCATTTTTAAGGGGCGGGCTCAGCACGTCAATAGACCTAACTTCACAAGCCTTTGGCCCATCATCTCCAAACTTGCAGCATATGTTTACAAGAGTAGCGGAAACATCTGCTGAAAGTTTCATTCAAATCGGCCACATGGTGGCGCTGTAATTAAAGCCCAAACATGCGATTTTGGAAAGGCCACGCCCCTCAAACCGTAAGTCCGATTGACTTGAAATGTGACACATATGTGCAACTCCGTGTGATCTACAATAAAGCCTCTTGGACCTCCAAAGTGCACCTGGAAATATTTTCCGCCATATTGGATTTTTTGAAAAACACATTTTTGACATCTCCTCCTAAGCCATAGGTCCGATTGCTGGAATATTTTCTGCGAATCATTATTGGACCAGGCTCATCAACAGTTGCATTAAGCTTGTTGATATGTTATTGCGTTGTGAAGATATTGACCAATACAATTCGAAGAGGCGTGCCTCAGCACATCAATAGACCTAACTTCACAAGCCTTTGGCCCATCATCTCCAAACTTGCAGCATATGTTCACAAGAGTAGTTGAAACATCCGCTGAAAGTTTCATTCAAATCGACCACTAGGGGGGCGCTTTGAGCGATAAAGGCTCTAACCCGCGAAATGCCGCTTGCGGCTTTAATTCATTTTAAATTGATATAACTATGTGGATGTGGAAATATGTTTTATATATTTCATGTTTATTCTTTTACAATGTAATTGTAACCTGTGTTGAAATGTACCACTATACGATCACAATGTGCAACTTTAGTTTTCATCACTAAGCCAAAGAATGCATTTCTCCTCAAGAAACACTGAAAAGTGGATTCATATGAAAAATGTGAAATTTCTTCACAGAAAAACATTTCTTCCATTGGAAACACACAAAAAATGATAAATATGAAAGGGGACATAGTTTTCCAAAATCTAATATGATAGTTTTGGACTCCAGGCATCAAACTGTCAGTCTGAGCTGAATTCCATGTAAAACGCTAGTTTTCATCAATAAACTCGCTTAATATGTCTTTCTCACCCAAAACCACTCAGGAACGCATTTCTCCTCAAGAAACACTGAAATGTGCATTTATATGAAGAATATGTGATTTATTTACAGAAATACATCTGTTATACTGGAAACATACAAAAAAGAGGCAGAATATGAAAAGAAACATTGTTTTCTCAAATTTTACATTAGAATTCGCTTCCAAGTATCAAATCTTCATTCTGAGCTCAATTCTATGCAAAACTCTTGTTTTCATCACTAAACTCGCTTAATATGTCTTTCTCATCCAAAACCACTCAGGAACGCATTTCTCCTCAAGAAACACTGAAACGTGCATTTATATGAAGAATATGTGATTTATTTACAGAAACACATCTGTTATACTGGAAACATACAAAAAAGAGACAGAATATGAAAAGAATCATTGTTTTCTCAAACTTTACAATAGAATTCGCTTCCCAGTATCAAATCTTCATTCTGAGCTCAATTCTATGCAAAACTCTTGTTTTCATCACTAAACTCGCTTAATATGTCTTTCTCATCCAAAACCACTCAGGAACGCATTTCTCCTCAAGAAACACTGAAACGTGCATTTATATGAAGAATATGTGATTTATTTACAGAAACACATCTGTTATACTGGAAACATACAAAAAAAGAGACAGAATATGAAAAGAAACATTGTTTTCTCAAATTTTACATTAGAATTCGCTTCCAAGTATCAAATCTTCATTCTGAGCTCAATTCTATGCAAAACTCTTGTTTTCATCACTAAACTCGCTTAATATGTCTTTCTCATCCAAAACCACTCAGGAACGCATTTCTCCTCAAGAAACACTGAAACGTGCATTTATATGAAGAATATGTGATTTATTTACAGAAACACATCTGTTATACTGGAAACATACAAAAAAGAGACAGAATATGAAAAGAAACATTGTTTTCTCAAATTTTACATTAGAATTCGCTTCCAAGTATCAAATCTTCATTCTGAGCTCAATTATATGCAAAACTCTTGTTTTCATCACTAAACTCAGTTAATATCTCTTTCTCTCAAAAAAAACCACACAGAAAAGCATTTCTCCTCAAGAAACACTGAAAAGTGCATTTATATGAAAATGATGTGATTTCTTCAGAAAAGAAATCTCTTTTATTGGAAACATACAAAACAGGATGAAAATGAAAGGGGATATATTTTTACAATTTTTTTACATAATAGTTGGCCTTTCTGCATCAAACCTTCACACTGACCTCAATTCCATGTAAAACTTCCACTTTCAAACCTTCCACTGCCCGTACTTTGTGGAGGCAATGAGTCTGAATCATTGGCCAAAACAAAAGTCAATAGAATTTTTTTCCAGACTTCTATTGTCCGACATTTTTCAGATTTTTTTTCCAGACTTTTTTTGTCCGACATTTTTCAGATTTTTTTTCCAGACTTTTTTTGTCCGACATTTTTCAGATCTTTTTTTTCAGATTTTTTTTCAGACTTTTTTTGTCCAACATTTTTCAGATCTTTTTTTCAGACATTTTAAGATCTTTTTTTTCGGACAGTTTTTTCAGACTTCTTTTGTCCGACATTTTTCATATATTTTTTCCAGACTTTTTTTGTCCGACAATTTTCAGATCTTTTTTTTCAGACTTCTTTTGTCCGACATCTTTCAGACTTTTTTTGTCCGACATTTTTCAGATATTTTTTTTAGATCTTTTTTTTCAGACTTTTTTTGTCCGACATTTTTCAGATCTTTTGTTTCAGATCTTTTTTTTTAAAACATTTTTTTCAGAGTTCTTTTGTCCGACAATTTTCAGATCTTTTTTTCAGACTTCTTTTGTCCGACATCTTTCAGACTTTTTTTGTCCGACATTTTTCAGATAATTTTTTCAGATCTTTTTTTTCAGACATTTTTAGATCTTTTTTTTCAGACTTCTTTCGTCCGAAATTTTTCAAACTTCTTTTGTCCGACATTTTTCAGACTTTTTTTCAGATATAATTATAATAATAATTAATATTCGAATAAGCGCAATTTGCCGTGAGCTGGAATGAGATGGAAACATGAAACTTGGCATAGGAACTGGAATGATGTGCAGCTGCTTCTCAAGAACTATGACCCCAATCGGTCACATGATGGCGCTGTAATTAACGCCCAAACACGCGATTTTGAAAAGGCCACGCCCCTCACACCGTAAGTCTGATTGACTTGAAACTCGACACACATGTCTAGCTCCGTGTGATCTACAAAAAAGCTGCTCAGACCACTAACTAGATTTTCCGCCATATTGGATTTTTTGAAAAACAGATTTTTGACATCTCCTCCTAAACCGTAGGTCCGATTGCTACCAAATTTTCTGTGGATCATTATTGGGCTAATGTCATCTAAAGTTGCATAAAGCGTGTTGATACCTCATTGCGTTATGAATCTGTTGACCAACAAACTTTTCAATTGGAGGGGCTTAGCAGCCATAATTCATTGACCATTAGTCAAATCATCATAAATCTTGGTAGATATCTTCAGTACATGTTTGGAAAGAGGCGTACCAAAGCGTTTTCTGCTTGACACATAGGGGGCGCCACAAATATCAGAAACTTGTATCGCAAGATCCGGTGGACAGAATTTTATCAAATTTGGTGCACATACTCTGGGGGCAAGTATTAACCAAGATCTATAGTGTCATATTGATCGGTGCATGTGGGCGTGGCCTATTTAGCATTTTATGCTAAATTATGCCTTTGCTCAATTTGCTGTGAGCTGGAATGAGCTAGAGACATGAGACTTGGTACCATAACTGTACATGATGTCATAATGCTTCACATAAAATATGAAAAGAATTGGCCACATGGTGGCGCTATAACAATTTTCAAGGCCAGCCCCCTGACACCATAAGTCCTATCAATTTGAAATTTGACAGACATGTGCTGCTGAATGTGATCTACAAAAAAGTCTCTTGGACCACGAAAGTCCACCAACTAAATTTTCCGCCATGTTGAATTTTTTGAAAAACACATTTTTGACATCTCCTCCTAAACCGTAGGTCTGATTGCTGGCATATTTTCTGCGAATCATTATTGGACCAGGCTCATCAAAGGTTGCATAAAGCTTGTTGATATGTAATTGTGTTGTGAAGATATTGACCAATTCATTTTTAAGGGGCGGGCTCAGCACGTCAATAGACCTAACTTCACAAGCCTTTGGCCCATCATCTCCAAACTTGCAGCATATGTTTACAAGAGTAGCGGAAACATCTGCTGAAAGTTTCATTCAAATCGGCCACATGGTGGCGCTGTAATTAAAGCCCAAACATGCGATTTTGGAAAGGCCACGCCCCTCAAACCGTAAGTCCGATTGACTTGAAATGTGACACATATGTGCAACTCCGTGTGATCTACAATAAAGCCTCTTGGACCTCCAAAGTGCACCTGGAAATATTTTCCGCCATATTGGATTTTTTGAAAAACACATTTTTGACATCTCCTCCTAAGCCGTAGGTCCGATTGCTGGAATATTTTCTGCGAATCATTATTGGACCAGGCTCATCAACAGTTGCATTAAGCTTGTTGATATGTTATTGCGTTGTGAAGATATTGACCAATACAATTCGAAGAGGCGTGCCTCAGCACATCAATAGACCTAACTTCACAAGCCTTTGGCCCATCATCTCCAAACTTGCAGCATATGTTCACAAGAGTAGTTGAAACATCCGCTGAAAGTTTCATTCAAATCGACCACTAGGGGGGCGCTTTGAGCGATAAAGGCTCTAACCCGCGAAATGCCGCTTGCGGCTTTAATTCATTTTAAATTGATATAACTATGTGGATGTGGAAATATGTTTTATATATTTCATGTTTATTCTTTTACAATGTAATTGTAACCTGTGTTGAAATGTACCACTATACGATCACAATGTGCAACTTTAGTTTTCATCACTAAGCCAAAGAATGCATTTCTCCTCAAGAAACACTGAAAAGTGGATTCATATGAAAAATGTGAAATTTCTTCACAGAAAAACATTTCTTCCATTGGAAACACACAAAAAATGATAAATATGAAAGGGGACATAGTTTTCCAAAATCTAATATGATAGTTTTGGACTCCAGGCATCAAACTGTCAGTCTGAGCTGAATTCCATGTAAAACGCTAGTTTTCATCAATAAACTCGCTTAATATGTCTTTCTCACCCAAAACCACTCAGGAACGCATTTCTCCTCAAGAAACACTGAAATGTGCATTTATATGAAGAATATGTGATTTATTTACAGAAATACATCTGTTATACTGGAAACATACAAAAAAGAGGCAGAATATGAAAAGAAACATTGTTTTCTCAAATTTTACATTAGAATTCGCTTCCAAGTATCAAATCTTCATTCTGAGCTCAATTCTATGCAAAACTCTTGTTTTCATCACTAAACTCGCTTAATATGTCTTTCTCATCCAAAACCACTCAGGAACGCATTTCTCCTCAAGAAACACTGAAACGTGCATTTATATGAAGAATATGTGATTTATTTACAGAAACACATCTGTTATACTGGAAACATACAAAAAAAGAGACAGAATATGAAAAGAAACATTGTTTTCTCAAATTTTACATTAGAATTCGCTTCCAAGTATCAAATCTTCATTCTGAGCTCAATTATATGCAAAACTCTTGTTTTCATCACTAAACTCAGTTAATATCTCTTTCTCTCAAAAAAAACCACACAGAAAAGCATTTCTCCTCAAGAAACACTGAAAAGTGCATTTATATGAAAATGATGTGATTTCTTCAGAAAAGAAATCTCTTTTATTGGAAACATACAAAACAGGATGAAAATGAAAGGGGATATATTTTTACAATTTTTTTACATAATAGTTGGCCTTTCTGCATCAAACCTTCACACTGACCTCAATTCCATGTAAAACTTCCACTTTCAAACCTTCCACTGCCCGTACTTTGTGGAGGCAATGAGTCTGAATCATTGGCCAAAACAAAAGTCAATAGAATTTTTTTCCAGACTTCTATTGTCCGACATTTTTCAGATTTTTTTTCCAGACTTTTTTTGTCCGACATTTTTCAGATTTTTTTTCCAGACTTTTTTTGTCCGACATTTTTCAGATCTTTTTTTTCAGATTTTTTTTCAGACTTTTTTTGTCCAACATTTTTCAGATCTTTTTTTCAGACATTTTAAGATCTTTTTTTTCGGACAGTTTTTTCAGACTTCTTTTGTCCGACATTTTTCATATATTTTTTCCAGACTTTTTTTGTCCGACAATTTTCAGATCTTTTTTTTCAGACTTCTTTTGTCCGACATCTTTCAGACTTTTTTTGTCCGACATTTTTCAGATATTTTTTTTAGATCTTTTTTTTCAGACTTTTTTTGTCCGACATTTTTCAGATCTTTTGTTTCAGATCTTTTTTTTTAAAACATTTTTTTCAGAGTTCTTTTGTCCGACAATTTTCAGATCTTTTTTTCAGACTTCTTTTGTCCGACATCTTTCAGACTTTTTTTGTCCGACATTTTTCAGATAATTTTTTCAGATCTTTTTTTTCAGACATTTTTAGATCTTTTTTTTCAGACTTCTTTCGTCCGAAATTTTTCAAACTTCTTTTGTCCGACATTTTTCAGACTTTTTTTCAGATATAATTATAATAATAATTAATATTCGAATAAGCGCAATTTGCCGTGAGCTGGAATGAGATGGAAACATGAAACTTGGCATAGGAACTGGAATGATGTGCAGCTGCTTCTCAAGAACTATGACCCCAATCGGTCACATGATGGCGCTGTAATTAACGCCCAAACACGCGATTTTGAAAAGGCCACGCCCCTCACACCGTAAGTCTGATTGACTTGAAACTCGACACACATGTCTAGCTCCGTGTGATCTACAAAAAAGCTGCTCAGACCACTAACTAGATTTTCCGCCATATTGGATTTTTTGAAAAACAGATTTTTGACATCTCCTCCTAAACCGTAGGTCCGATTGCTACCAAATTTTCTGTGGATCATTATTGGGCTAATGTCATCTAAAGTTGCATAAAGCGTGTTGATACCTCATTGCGTTATGAATCTGTTGACCAACAAACTTTTCAATTGGAGGGGCTTAGCAGCCATAATTCATTGACCATTAGTCAAATCATCATAAATCTTGGTAGATATCTTCAGTACATGTTTGGAAAGAGGCGTACCAAAGCGTTTTCTGCTTGACACATAGGGGGCGCCACAAATATCAGAAACTTGTATCGCAAGATCCGGTGGACAGAATTTTATCAAATTTGGTGCACATACTCTGGGGGCAAGTATTAACCAAGATCTATAGTGTCATATTGATCGGTGCATGTGGGCGTGGCCTATTTAGCATTTTATGCTAAATTATGCCTTTGCTCAATTTGCTGTGAGCTGGAATGAGCTAGAGACATGAGACTTGGTACCATAACTGTACATGATGTCATAATGCTTCACATAAAATATGAAAAGAATTGGCCACATGGTGGCGCTATAACAATTTTCAAGGCCAGCCCCCTGACACCATAAGTCCTATCAATTTGAAATTTGACAGACATGTGCTGCTGAATGTGATCTACAAAAAAGTCTCTTGGACCACGAAAGTCCACCAACTAAATTTTCCGCCATGTTGAATTTTTTGAAAAACACATTTTTGACATCTCCTCCTAAACCGTAGGTCTGATTGCTGGCATATTTTCTGCGAATCATTATTGGACCAGGCTCATCAAAGGTTGCATAAAGCTTGTTGATATGTAATTGTGTTGTGAAGATATTGACCAATTCATTTTTAAGGGGCGGGCTCAGCACGTCAATAGACCTAACTTCACAAGCCTTTGGCCCATCATCTCCAAACTTGCAGCATATGTTTACAAGAGTAGCGGAAACATCTGCTGAAAGTTTCATTCAAATCGGCCACATGGTGGCGCTGTAATTAAAGCCCAAACATGCGATTTTGGAAAGGCCACGCCCCTCAAACCGTAAGTCCGATTGACTTGAAATGTGACACATATGTGCAACTCCGTGTGATCTACAATAAAGCCTCTTGGACCTCCAAAGTGCACCTGGAAATATTTTCCGCCATATTGGATTTTTTGAAAAACACATTTTTGACATCTCCTCCTAAGCCGTAGGTCCGATTGCTGGAATATTTTCTGCGAATCATTATTGGACCAGGCTCATCAACAGTTGCATTAAGCTTGTTGATATGTTATTGCGTTGTGAAGATATTGACCAATACAATTCGAAGAGGCGTGCCTCAGCACATCAATAGACCTAACTTCACAAGCCTTTGGCCCATCATCTCCAAACTTGCAGCATATGTTCACAAGAGTAGTTGAAACATCCGCTGAAAGTTTCATTCAAATCGACCACTAGGGGGGCGCTTTGAGCGATAAAGGCTCTAACCCGCGAAATGCCGCTTGCGGCTTTAATTCATTTTAAATTGATATAACTATGTGGATGTGGAAATATGTTTTATATATTTCATGTTTATTCTTTTACAATGTAATTGTAACCTGTGTTGAAATGTACCACTATACGATCACAATGTGCAACTTTAGTTTTCATCACTAAGCCAAAGAATGCATTTCTCCTCAAGAAACACTGAAAAGTGGATTCATATGAAAAATGTGAAATTTCTTCACAGAAAAACATTTCTTCCATTGGAAACACACAAAAAATGATAAATATGAAAGGGGACATAGTTTTCCAAAATCTAATATGATAGTTTTGGACTCCAGGCATCAAACTGTCAGTCTGAGCTGAATTCCATGTAAAACGCTAGTTTTCATCAATAAACTCGCTTAATATGTCTTTCTCACCCAAAACCACTCAGGAACGCATTTCTCCTCAAGAAACACTGAAATGTGCATTTATATGAAGAATATGTGATTTATTTACAGAAATACATCTGTTATACTGGAAACATACAAAAAAGAGGCAGAATATGAAAAGAAACATTGTTTTCTCAAATTTTACATTAGAATTCGCTTCCAAGTATCAAATCTTCATTCTGAGCTCAATTCTATGCAAAACTCTTGTTTTCATCACTAAACTCGCTTAATATGTCTTTCTCATCCAAAACCACTCAGGAACGCATTTCTCCTCAAGAAACACTGAAACGTGCATTTATATGAAGAATATGTGATTTATTTACAGAAACACATCTGTTATACTGGAAACATACAAAAAAGAGACAGAATATGAAAAGAATCATTGTTTTCTCAAACTTTACAATAGAATTCGCTTCCCAGTATCAAATCTTCATTCTGAGCTCAATTCTATGCAAAACTCTTGTTTTCATCACTAAACTCGCTTAATATGTCTTTCTCATCCAAAACCACTCAGGAACGCATTTCTCCTCAAGAAACACTGAAACGTGCATTTATATGAAGAATATGTGATTTATTTACAGAAACACATCTGTTATACTGGAAACATACAAAAAAAGAGACAGAATATGAAAAGAAACATTGTTTTCTCAAATTTTACATTAGAATTCGCTTCCAAGTATCAAATCTTCATTCTGAGCTCAATTCTATGCAAAACTCTTGTTTTCATCACTAAACTCGCTTAATATGTCTTTCTCATCCAAAACCACTCAGGAACGCATTTCTCCTCAAGAAACACTGAAACGTGCATTTATATGAAGAATATGTGATTTATTTACAGAAACACATCTGTTATACTGGAAACATACAAAAAAGAGACAGAATATGAAAAGAAACATTGTTTTCTCAAATTTTACATTAGAATTCGCTTCCAAGTATCAAATCTTCATTCTGAGCTCAATTATATGCAAAACTCTTGTTTTCATCACTAAACTCAGTTAATATCTCTTTCTCTCAAAAAAAACCACACAGAAAAGCATTTCTCCTCAAGAAACACTGAAAAGTGCATTTATATGAAAATGATGTGATTTCTTCAGAAAAGAAATCTCTTTTATTGGAAACATACAAAACAGGATGAAAATGAAAGGGGATATATTTTTACAATTTTTTTACATAATAGTTGGCCTTTCTGCATCAAACCTTCACACTGACCTCAATTCCATGTAAAACTTCCACTTTCAAACCTTCCACTGCCCGTACTTTGTGGAGGCAATGAGTCTGAATCATTGGCCAAAACAAAAGTCAATAGAATTTTTTTCCAGACTTCTATTGTCCGACATTTTTCAGATTTTTTTTCCAGACTTTTTTTGTCCGACATTTTTCAGATTTTTTTTCCAGACTTTTTTTGTCCGACATTTTTATCAGATCTTTTTTTTCAGATTTTTTTTCAGACTTTTTTTGTCCAACATTTTTCAGATCTTTTTTTCAGACATTTTAAGATCTTTTTTTTCGGACAGTTTTTTCAGACTTCTTTTGTCCGACATTTTTCATATATTTTTTCCAGACTTTTTTTGTCCGACAATTTTCAGATCTTTTTTTCAGATCTTTTTTTTCAGACTTCTTTTGTCCGACATTTTTCATATATTTTTTCCAGACTTTTTTTGTCCGACAATTTTCAGATCTTTTTTTTCAGACATTTTCAGATCTTTTTTTTCGGACAGTTTTTTCAGACTTCTTTTGTCCGACATATTTCAGATATTTTTTCCAGACTTTTTTTGTCCGACAATTTTCAGATCTTTTTTTTCAGACTTCTTTTGTCCGACATTTTTCAGATCTTTTGTTTCAGATCTTTTTTTTTAAAACATTTTTTTCAGAGTTCTTTTGTCCGACAATTTTCAGATCTTTTTTTCAGACTTCTTTTGTCCGACATCTTTCAGACTTTTTTTGTCCGACATTTTTCAGATAATTTTTTCAGATCTTTTTTTTCAGACATTTTTAGATCTTTTTTTTCAGACTTCTTTCGTCCGAAATTTTTCAAACTTCTTTTGTCCGACATTTTTCAGACTTTTTTTCAGATATAATTGTAATAATAATTAATATTCGAATAAGCGCAATTTGCCGTGAGCTGGAATGAGATGGAAACATGAAACTTGGCATAGGAACTGGAATGATGTGCAGCTGCTTCTCAAGAACTATGACCCCAATCGGTCACATGATGGCGCTGTAATTAACGCCCAAACACGCGATTTTGAAAAGGCCACGCCCCTCACACCGTAAGTCTGATTGACTTGAAACTCGACACACATGTCTAGCTCCGTGTGATCTACAAAAAAGCTGCTCAGACCACTAACTAGATTTTCCGCCATATTGGATTTTTTGAAAAACAGATTTTTGACATCTCCTCCTAAACCGTAGGTCCGATTGCTACCAAATTTTCTGTGGATCATTATTGGGCTAATGTCATCTAAAGTTGCATAAAGCGTGTTGATACCTCATTGCGTTATGAATCTGTTGACCAACAAACTTTTCAATTGGAGGGGCTTAGCAGCCATAATTCATTGACCATTAGTCAAATCATCATAAATCTTGGTAGATATCTTCAGTACATGTTTGGAAAGAGGCGTACCAAAGCGTTTTCTGCTTGACACATAGGGGGCGCCACAAATATCAGAAACTTGTATCGCAAGATCCGGTGGACAGAATTTTATCAAATTTGGTGCACATACTCTGGGGGCAAGTATTAACCAAGATCTATAGTGTCATATTGATCGGTGCATGTGGGCGTGGCCTATTTAGCATTTTATGCTAAATTATGCCTTTGCTCAATTTGCTGTGAGCTGGAATGAGCTAGAGACATGAGACTTGGTACCATAACTGTACATGATGTCATAATGCTTCACATAAAATATGAAAAGAATTGGCCACATGGTGGCGCTATAACAATTTTCAAGGCCAGCCCCCTGACACCATAAGTCCTATCAATTTGAAATTTGACAGACATGTGCTGCTGAATGTGATCTACAAAAAAGTCTCTTGGACCACGAAAGTCCACCAACTAAATTTTCCGCCATGTTGAATTTTTTGAAAAACACATTTTTGACATCTCCTCCTAAACCGTAGGTCTGATTGCTGGCATATTTTCTGCGAATCATTATTGGACCAGGCTCATCAAAGGTTGCATAAAGCTTGTTGATATGTAATTGTGTTGTGAAGATATTGACCAATTCATTTTTAAGGGGCGGGCTCAGCACGTCAATAGACCTAACTTCACAAGCCTTTGGCCCATCATCTCCAAACTTGCAGCATATGTTTACAAGAGTAGCGGAAACATCTGCTGAAAGTTTCATTCAAATCGGCCACATGGTGGCGCTGTAATTAAAGCCCAAACATGCGATTTTGGAAAGGCCACGCCCCTCAAACCGTAAGTCCGATTGACTTGAAATGTGACACATATGTGCAACTCCGTGTGATCTACAATAAAGCCTCTTGGACCTCCAAAGTGCACCTGGAAATATTTTCCGCCATATTGGATTTTTTGAAAAACACATTTTTGACATCTCCTCCTAAGCCGTAGGTCCGATTGCTGGAATATTTTCTGCGAATCATTATTGGACCAGGCTCATCAACAGTTGCATTAAGCTTGTTGATATGTTATTGCGTTGTGAAGATATTGACCAATACAATTCGAAGAGGCGTGCCTCAGCACATCAATAGACCTAACTTCACAAGCCTTTGGCCCATCATCTCCAAACTTGCAGCATATGTTCACAAGAGTAGTTGAAACATCCGCTGAAAGTTTCATTCAAATCGACCACTAGGGGGGCGCTTTGAGCGATAAAGGCTCTAACCCGCGAAATGCCGCTTGCGGCTTTAATTCATTTTAAATTGATATAACTATGTGGATGTGGAAATATGTTTTATATATTTCATGTTTATTCTTTTACAATGTAATTGTAACCTGTGTTGAAATGTACCACTATACGATCACAATGTGCAACTTTAGTTTTCATCACTAAGCCAAAGAATGCATTTCTCCTCAAGAAACACTGAAAAGTGGATTCATATGAAAAATGTGAAATTTCTTCACAGAAAAACATTTCTTCCATTGGAAACACACAAAAAATGATAAATATGAAAGGGGACATAGTTTTCCAAAATCTAATATGATAGTTTTGGACTCCAGGCATCAAACTGTCAGTCTGAGCTGAATTCCATGTAAAACGCTAGTTTTCATCAATAAACTCGCTTAATATGTCTTTCTCACCCAAAACCACTCAGGAACGCATTTCTCCTCAAGAAACACTGAAATGTGCATTTATATGAAGAATATGTGATTTATTTACAGAAATACATCTGTTATACTGGAAACATACAAAAAAGAGGCAGAATATGAAAAGAAACATTGTTTTCTCAAATTTTACATTAGAATTCGCTTCCAAGTATCAAATCTTCATTCTGAGCTCAATTCTATGCAAAACTCTTGTTTTCATCACTAAACTCGCTTAATATGTCTTTCTCATCCAAAACCACTCAGGAACGCATTTCTCCTCAAGAAACACTGAAACGTGCATTTATATGAAGAATATGTGATTTATTTACAGAAACACATCTGTTATACTGGAAACATACAAAAAAGAGACAGAATATGAAAAGAAACATTGTTTTCTCAAATTTTACATTAGAATTCGCTTCCAAGTATCAAATCTTCATTCTGAGCTCAATTCTATGCAAAACTCTTGTTTTCATCACTAAACTCGCTTAATATGTCTTTCTCATCCAAAACCACTCAGGAACGCATTTCTCCTCAAGAAACACTGAAACGTGCATTTATATGAAGAATATGTGATTTATTTACAGAAACACATCTGTTATACTGGAAACATACAAAAAAGAGACAGAATATGAAAAGAATCATTGTTTTCTCAAACTTTACAATAGAATTCGCTTCCCAGTATCAAATCTTCATTCTGAGCTCAATTCTATGCAAAACTCTTGTTTTCATCACTAAACTCGCTTAATATGTCTTTCTCATCCAAAACCACTCAGGAACGCATTTCTCCTCAAGAAACACTGAAACGTGCATTTATATGAAGAATATGTGATTTATTTACAGAAACACATCTGTTATACTGGAAACATACAAAAAAGAGACAGAATATGAAAAGAATCATTGTTTTCTCAAACTTTACAATAGAATTCGCTTCCCAGTATCAAATCTTCATTCTGAGCTCAATTCTATGCAAAACTCTTGTTTTCATCACTAAACTCGCTTAATATGTCTTTCTCATCCAAAACCACTCAGGAACGCATTTCTCCTCAAGAAACACTGAAACGTGCATTTATATGAAGAATATGTGATTTATTTACAGAAACACATCTGTTATACTGGAAACATACAAAAAAAGAGACAGAATATGAAAAGAAACATTGTTTTCTCAAATTTTACATTAGAATTCGCTTCCAAGTATCAAATCTTCATTCTGAGCTCAATTCTATGCAAAACTCTTGTTTTCATCACTAAACTCGCTTAATATGTCTTTCTCATCCAAAACCACTCAGGAACGCATTTCTCCTCAAGAAACACTGAAACGTGCATTTATATGAAGAATATGTGATTTATTTACAGAAACACATCTGTTATACTGGAAACATACAAAAAAGAGACAGAATATGAAAAGAAACATTGTTTTCTCAAATTTTACATTAGAATTCGCTTCCAAGTATCAAATCTTCATTCTGAGCTCAATTATATGCAAAACTCTTGTTTTCATCACTAAACTCAGTTAATATCTCTTTCTCTCAAAAAAAACCACACAGAAAAGCATTTCTCCTCAAGAAACACTGAAAAGTGCATTTATATGAAAATGATGTGATTTCTTCAGAAAAGAAATCTCTTTTATTGGAAACATACAAAACAGGATGAAAATGAAAGGGGATATATTTTTACAATTTTTTTACATAATAGTTGGCCTTTCTGCATCAAACCTTCACACTGACCTCAATTCCATGTAAAACTTCCACTTTCAAACCTTCCACTGCCCGTACTTTGTGGAGGCAATGAGTCTGAATCATTGGCCAAAACAAAAGTCAATAGAATTTTTTTCCAGACTTCTATTGTCCGACATTTTTCAGATTTTTTTTCCAGACTTTTTTTGTCCGACATTTTTCAGATTTTTTTTCCAGACTTTTTTTGTCCGACATTTTTCAGATCTTTTTTTTCAGATTTTTTTTCAGACTTTTTTTGTCCAACATTTTTCAGATCTTTTTTTCAGACATTTTAAGATCTTTTTTTTCGGACAGTTTTTTCAGACTTCTTTTGTCCGACATTTTTCATATATTTTTTCCAGACTTTTTTTGTCCGACAATTTTCAGATCTTTTTTTCAGATCTTTTTTTTCAGACTTCTTTTGTCCGACATTTTTCATATATTTTTTCCAGACTTTTTTTGTCCGACAATTTTCAGATCTTTTTTTTCAGACATTTTCAGATCTTTTTTTTCGGACAGTTTTTTCAGACTTCTTTTGTCCGACATATTTCAGATATTTTTTCCAGACTTTTTTTGTCCGACAATTTTCAGATCTTTTTTTTCAGACTTCTTTTGTCCGACATCTTTCAGACTTTTTTTGTCCGACATTTTTCAGATATTTTTTTTAGATCTTTTTTTTCAGACTTTTTTTGTCCGACATTTTTCAGATCTTTTGTTTCAGATCTTTTTTTTTAAAACATTTTTTTCAGAGTTCTTTTGTCCGACAATTTTCAGATCTTTTTTTCAGACTTCTTTTGTCCGACATCTTTCAGACTTTTTTTGTCCGACATTTTTCAGATAATTTTTTCAGATCTTTTTTTTCAGACATTTTTAGATCTTTTTTTTCAGACTTCTTTCGTCCGAAATTTTTCAAACTTCTTTTGTCCGACATTTTTCAGACTTTTTTTCAGATATAATTATAATAATAATTAATATTCGAATAAGCGCAATTTGCCGTGAGCTGGAATGAGATGGAAACATGAAACTTGGCATAGGAACTGGAATGATGTGCAGCTGCTTCTCAAGAACTATGACCCCAATCGGTCACATGATGGCGCTGTAATTAACGCCCAAACACGCGATTTTGAAAAGGCCACGCCCCTCACACCGTAAGTCTGATTGACTTGAAACTCGACACACATGTCTAGCTCCGTGTGATCTACAAAAAAGCTGCTCAGACCACTAACTAGATTTTCCGCCATATTGGATTTTTTGAAAAACAGATTTTTGACATCTCCTCCTAAACCGTAGGTCCGATTGCTACCAAATTTTCTGTGGATCATTATTGGGCTAATGTCATCTAAAGTTGCATAAAGCGTGTTGATACCTCATTGTGTTATGAATCTGTTGACCAACAAACTTTTCAATTGGAGGGGCTTAGCAGCCATAATTCATTGACCATTAGTCAAATCATCATAAATCTTGGTAGATATCTTCAGTACATGTTTGGAAAGAGGCGTACCAAAGCGTTTTCTGCTTGACACATAGGGGGCGCCACAAATATCAGAAACTTGTATCGCAAGATCCGGTGGACAGAATTTTATCAAATTTGGTGCACATACTCTGGGGGCAAGTATTAACCAAGATCTATAGTGTCATATTGATCGGTGCATGTGGGCGTGGCCTATTTAGCATTTTATGCTAAATTATGCCTTTGCTCAATTTGCTGTGAGCTGGAATGAGCTAGAGACATGAGACTTGGTACCATAACTGTACATGATGTCATAATGCTTCACATAAAATATGAAAAGAATTGGCCACATGGTGGCGCTATAACAATTTTCAAGGCCAGCCCCCTGACACCATAAGTCCTATCAATTTGAAATTTGACAGACATGTGCTGCTGAATGTGATCTACAAAAAAGTCTCTTGGACCACGAAAGTCCACCAACTAAATTTTCCGCCATGTTGAATTTTTTGAAAAACACATTTTTGACATCTCCTCCTAAACCGTAGGTCTGATTGCTGGCATATTTTCTGCGAATCATTATTGGACCAGGCTCATCAAAGGTTGCATAAAGCTTGTTGATATGTAATTGTGTTGTGAAGATATTGACCAATTCATTTTTAAGGGGCGGGCTCAGCACGTCAATAGACCTAACTTCACAAGCCTTTGGCCCATCATCTCCAAACTTGCAGCATATGTTTACAAGAGTAGCGGAAACATCTGCTGAAAGTTTCATTCAAATCGGCCACATGGTGGCGCTGTAATTAACGCCCAAACATGCGATTTTGGAAAGGCCACGCCCCTCAAACCGTAAGTCCGATTGACTTGAAATGTGACACATATGTGCAACTCCGTGTGATCTACAATAAAGCCTCTTGGACCTCCAAAGTGCACCTGGAAATATTTTCCGCCATATTGGATTTTTTGAAAAACACATTTTTGACATCTCCTCCTAAGCCGTAGGTCCGATTGCTGGAATATTTTCTGCGAATCATTATTGGACCAGGCTCATCAACAGTTGCATTAAGCTTGTTGATATGTTATTGCGTTGTGAAGATATTGACCAATACAATTCGAAGAGGCGTGCCTCAGCACATCAATAGACCTAACTTCACAAGCCTTTGGCCCATCATCTCCAAACTTGCAGCATATGTTCACAAGAGTAGTTGAAACATCCGCTGAAAGTTTCATTCAAATCGACCACTAGGGGGGCGCTTTGAGCGATAAAGGCTCTAACCCGCGAAATGCCGCTTGCGGCTTTAATTCATTTTAAATTGATATAACTATGTGGATGTGGAAATATGTTTTATATATTTCATGTTTATTCTTTTACAATGTAATTGTAACCTGTGTTGAAATGTACCACTATACGATCACAATGTGCAACTTTAGTTTTCATCACTAAGCCAAAGAATGCATTTCTCCTCAAGAAACACTGAAAAGTGGATTCATATGAAAAATGTGAAATTTCTTCACAGAAAAACATTTCTTCCATTGGAAACACACAAAAAATGATAAATATGAAAGGGGACATAGTTTTCCAAAATCTAATATGATAGTTTTGGACTCCAGGCATCAAACTGTCAGTCTGAGCTGAATTCCATGTAAAACGCTAGTTTTCATCAATAAACTCGCTTAATATGTCTTTCTCACCCAAAACCACTCAGGAACGCATTTCTCCTCAAGAAACACTGAAACGTGCATTTATATGAAGAATATGTGATTTATTTACAGAAACACATCTGTTATACTGGAAACATACAAAAAAGAGACAGAATATGAAAAGAATCATTGTTTTCTCAAACTTTACATTAGAATTCGCTTCCCAGTATCAAATCTTCATTCTGGGCTCAATTCTATGCAAAACTCTTGTTTTCATCACTAAACTCGCTTAATATGTCTTTCTCATCCAAAACCACTCAGGAACGCATTTCTCCTCAAGAAACACTGAAACGTGCATTTATATGAAGAATATGTGATTTATTTACAGAAACACATCTGTTATACTGGAAACATACAAAAAAGAGACAGAATATGAAAAGAAACATTGTTTTCTCAAATTTTACATTAGAATTCGCTTCCAAGTATCAAATCTTCATTCTGAGCTCAATTCTATGCAAAACTCTTGTTTTCATCACTAAACTCGCTTAATATGTCTTTCTCATCCAAAACCACTCAGGAACGCATTTCTCCTCAAGAAACACTGAAACGTGCATTTATATGAAGAATATGTGATTTATTTACAGAAACACATCTGTTATACTGGAAACATACAAAAAAGAGACAGAATATGAAAAGAATCATTGTTTTCTCAAACTTTACATTAGAATTCGCTTCCCAGTATCAAATCTTCATTCTGGGCTCAATTCTATGCAAAACTCTTGTTTTCATCACTAAACTCGCTTAATATGTCTTTCTCATCCAAAACCACTCAGGAACGCATTTCTCCTCAAGAAACACTGAAACGTGCATTTATATGAAGAATATGTGATTTATTTACAGAAACACATCTGTTATACTGGAAACATACAAAAAAGAGACAGAATATGAAAAGAAACATTGTTTTCTCAAATTTTACATTAGAATTCGCTTCCAAGTATCAAATCTTCATTCTGAGCTCAATTCTATGCAAAACTCTTGTTTTCATCACTAAACTCGCTTAATATGTCTTTCTCATCCAAAACCACTCAGGAACGCATTTCTCCTCAAGAAACACTGAAACGTGCATTTATATGAAGAATATGTGATTTATTTACAGAAACACATCTGTTATACTGGAAACATACAAAAAAGAGACAGAATATGAAAAGAATCATTGTTTTCTCAAACTTTACATTAGAATTCGCTTCCCAGTATCAAATCTTCATTCTGGGCTCAATTCTATGCAAAACTCTTGTTTTCATCACTAAACTCGCTTAATATGTCTTTCTCATCCAAAACCACTCAGGAACGCATTTCTCCTCAAGAAACACTGAAACGTGCATTTATATGAAGAATATGTGATTTATTTACAGAAACACATCTGTTATACTGGAAACATACAAAAAAGAGACAGAATATGAAAAGAAACATTGTTTTCTCAAATTTTACATTAGAATTCGCTTCCAAGTATCAAATCTTCATTCTGAGCTCAATTCTATGCAAAACTCTTGTTTTCATCACTAAACTCGCTTAATATGTCTTTCTCATCCAAAACCACTCAGGAACGCATTTCTCCTCAAGAAACACTGAAACGTGCATTTATATGAAGAATATGTGATTTATTTACAGAAACACATCTGTTATACTGGAAACATACAAAAAAGAGACAGAATATGAAAAGAATCATTGTTTTCTCAAACTTTACATTAGAATTCGCTTCCCAGTATCAAATCTTCATTCTGGGCTCAATTCTATGCAAAACTCTTGTTTTCATCACTAAACTCGCTTAATATGTCTTTCTCATCCAAAACCACTCAGGAACGCATTTCTCCTCAAGAAACACTGAAACGTGCATTTATATGAAGAATATGTGATTTATTTACAGAAACACATCTGTTATACTGGAAACATACAAAAAAGAGACAGAATATGAAAAGAATCATTGTTTTCTCAAACTTTACAATAGAATTCGCTTCCCAGTATCAAATCTTCATTCTGAGCTCAATTCTATGCAAAACTCTTGTTTTCATCACTAAACTCGCTTAATATGTCTTTCTCATCCAAAACCACTCAGGAACGCATTTCTCCTCAAGAAACACTGAAACGTGCATTTATATGAAGAATATGTGATTTATTTACAGAAACACATCTGTTATACTGGAAACATACAAAAAAAGAGACAGAATATGAAAAGAAACATTGTTTTCTCAAATTTTACATTAGAATTCGCTTCCAAGTATCAAATCTTCATTCTGAGCTCAATTCTATGCAAAACTCTTGTTTTCATCACTAAACTCGCTTAATATGTCTTTCTCATCCAAAACCACTCAGGAACGCATTTCTCCTCAAGAAACACTGAAACGTGCATTTATATGAAGAATATGTGATTTATTTACAGAAACACATCTGTTATACTGGAAACATACAAAAAAGAGACAGAATATGAAAAGAAACATTGTTTTCTCAAATTTTACATTAGAATTCGCTTCCAAGTATCAAATCTTCATTCTGAGCTCAATTATATGCAAAACTCTTGTTTTCATCACTAAACTCAGTTAATATCTCTTTCTCTCAAAAAAAAACCACACAGAAAAGCATTTCTCCTCAAGAAACACTGAAAAGTGCATTTATATGAAAATGATGTGATTTCTTCAGAAAAGAAATCTCTTTTATTGGAAACATACAAAACAGGATGAAAATGAAAGGGGATATATTTTTACAATTTTTTTACATAATAGTTGGCCTTTCTGCATCAAACCTTCACACTGACCTCAATTCCATGTAAAACTTCCACTTTCAAACCTTCCACTGCCCGTACTTTGTGGAGGCAATGAGTCTGAATCATTGGCCAAAACAAAAGTCAATAGAATTTTTTTCCAGACTTCTATTGTCCGACATTTTTCAGATTTTTTTTCCAGACTTTTTTTGTCCGACATTTTTCAGATTTTTTTTCCAGACTTTTTTTGTCCGACATTTTTCAGATCTTTTTTTTCAGATTTTTTTTCAGACTTTTTTTGTCCAACATTTTTCAGATCTTTTTTTCAGACATTTTAAGATCTTTTTTTTCGGACAGTTTTTTCAGACTTCTTTTGTCCGACATTTTTCATATATTTTTTCCAGACTTTTTTTGTCCGACAATTTTCAGATCTTTTTTTTCAGACATTTTCAGATCTTTTTTTTCGGACAGTTTTTTCAGACTTCTTTTGTCCGACATTTTTCAGATCTTTTGTTTCAGAACTTTTTTTTTAAAACATTTTTTTCAGAGTTCCTTTGTCCGACAATTTTCAGATCTTTTTTTTCAGACTTCTTTTGTCCGACATCTTTCAGACTTTTTTTGTCCGACAATTTTCAGATCTTTTTTTCAGACTTCTTTTGTCCGACATCTTTCAGACTTTTTTTGTCCGACATTTTTCAGATAATTTTTTCAGATCTTTTTTTTCAGACATTTTTAGATCTTTTTTTTCAGACTTCTTTCGTCCGAAATTTTTCAAACTTCTTTTGTCCGACATTTTTCAGACTTTTTTTCAGATATAATTATAATAATAATTAATATTCGAATAAGCGCAATTTGCCGTGAGCTGGAATGAGATGGAAACATGAAACTTGGCATAGGAACTGGAATGATGTGCAGCTGCTTCTCAAGAACTATGACCCCAATCGGTCACATGATGGCGCTGTAATTAAGCCCAAACACGCGATTTTGAAAAGGCCACGCCCCTCACACCGTAAGTCTGATTGACTTGAAACTCGACACACATGTCTAGCTCCGTGTGATCTACAAAAAAGCTGCTCAGACCACTAACTAGATTTTCCGCCATATTGGATTTTTTGAAAAACAGATTTTTGACATCTCCTCCTAAACCGTAGGTCCGATTGCTACCAAATTTTCTGTGGATCATTATTGGGCTAATGTCATCTAAAGTTGCATAAAGCGTGTTGATACCTCATTGCGTTATGAATCTGTTGACCAACAAACTTTTCAATTGGAGGGGCTTAGCAGGAAATTGGCCATAATTCATTGACCATTAGTCAAATCATCATAAATCTTGGTAGATATCTTCAGTACATGTTTGGAAAGAGGCGTACCAAAGCGTTTTCTGCTTGACACATAGGGGGCGCCACAAATATCAGAAACTTGTATCGCAAGATCCGGTGGACAGAATTTTATCAAATTTGGTGCACATACTCTGGGGGCAAGTATTAACCAAGATCTATAGTGTCATATTGATCGGTGCATGTGGGCGTGGCCTATTTAGCATTTTATGCTAAATTATGCCTTTGCTCAATTTGCTGTGAGCTGGAATGAGCTAGAGACATGAGACTTGGTACCATAACTGTACATGATGTCATAATGCTTCACATAAAATATGAAAAGAATTGGCCACATGGTGGCGCTATAACAATTTTCAAGGCCAGCCCCCTGACACCATAAGTCCTATCAATTTGAAATTTGACAGACATGTGCTGCTGAATGTGATCTACAAAAAAGTCTCTTGGACCACGAAAGTCCACCAACTAAATTTTCCGCCATGTTGAATTTTTTGAAAAACACATTTTTGACATCTCCTCCTAAACCGTAGGTCTGATTGCTGGCATATTTTCTGCGAATCATTATTGGACCAGGCTCATCAAAGGTTGCATAAAGCTTGTTGATATGTAATTGTGTTGTGAAGATATTGACCAATTCATTTTTAAGGGGCGGGCTCAGCACGTCAATAGACCTAACTTCACAAGCCTTTGGCCCATCATCTCCAAACTTGCAGCATATGTTTACAAGAGTAGCGGAAACATCTGCTGAAAGTTTCATTCAAATCGGCCACATGGTGGCGCTGTAATTAAAGCCCAAACATGCGATTTTGGAAAGGCCACGCCCCTCAAACCGTAAGTCCGATTGACTTGAAATGTGACACATATGTGCAACTCCGTGTGATCTACAATAAAGCCTCTTGGACCTCCAAAGTGCACCTGGAAATATTTTCCGCCATATTGGATTTTTTGAAAAACACATTTTTGACATCTCCTCCTAAGCCGTAGGTCCGATTGCTGGAATATTTTCTGCGAATCATTATTGGACCAGGCTCATCAACAGTTGCATTAAGCTTGTTGATATGTTATTGCGTTGTGAAGATATTGACCAATACAATTCGAAGAGGCGTGCCTCAGCACATCAATAGACCTAACTTCACAAGCCTTTGGCCCATCATCTCCAAACTTGCAGCATATGTTCACAAGAGTAGTTGAAACATCCGCTGAAAGTTTCATTCAAATCGACCACTAGGGGGGCGCTTTGAGCGATAAAGGCTCTAACCCGCGAAATGCCGCTTGCGGCTTTAATTCATTTTAAATTGATATAACTATGTGGATGTGGAAATATGTTTTATATATTTCATGTTTATTCTTTTACAATGTAATTGTAACCTGTGTTGAAATGTACCACTATACGATCACAATGTGCAACTTTAGTTTTCATCACTAAGCCAAAGAATGCATTTCTCCTCAAGAAACACTGAAAAGTGGATTCATATGAAAAATGTGAAATTTCTTCACAGAAAAACATTTCTTCCATTGGAAACACACAAAAAAGGATAAATATGAAAGGGGACATAGTTTTCCAAAATCTAATATGATAGTTTTGGACTCCAGGCATCAAACTGTCAGTCTGAGCTGAATTCCATGTAAAACGCTAGTTTTCATCACTAAACTCGCTTAATATGTCTTTCTCACCCAAAACCACTCAGGAACGCATTTCTCCTCAAGAAACACTGAAATGTGCATTTATATGAAGAATATGTGATTTATTTACAGAAATACATCTGTTATACTGGAAACATACAAAAAAGAGGCAGAATATGAAAAGAAACATTGTTTTCTCAAATTTTACATTAGAATTCGCTTCCAAGTATCAAATCTTCATTCTGAGCTCAATTCTATGCAAAACTCTTGTTTTCATCACTAAACTCGCTTAATATGTCTTTCTCATCCAAAACCACTCAGGAACGCATTTCTCCTCAAGAAACACTGAAACGTGCATTTATATGAAGAATATGTGATTTATTTACAGAAACACATCTGTTATACTGGAAACATACAAAAAAGAGACAGAATATGAAAAGAAACATTGTTTTCTCAAATTTTACATTAGAATTCGCTTCCAAGTATCAAATCTTCATTCTGAGCTCAATTCTATGCAAAACTCTTGTTTTCATCACTAAACTCGCTTAATATGTCTTTCTCATCCAAAACCACTCAGGAACGCATTTCTCCTCAAGAAACACTGAAACGTGCATTTATATGAAGAATATGTGATTTATTTACAGAAACACATCTGTTATACTGGAAACATACAAAAAAGAGACAGAATATGAAAAGAATCATTGTTTTCTCAAACTTTACATTAGAATTCGCTTCCCAGTATCAAATCTTCATTCTGGGCTCAATTCTATGCAAAACTCTTGTTTTCATCACTAAACTCGCTTAATATGTCTTTCTCATCCAAAACCACTCAGGAACGCATTTCTCCTCAAGAAACACTGAAACGTGCATTTATATGAAGAATATGTGATTTATTTACAGAAACACATCTGTTATACTGGAAACATACAAAAAAGAGACAGAATATGAAAAGAAACATTGTTTTCTCAAATTTTACATTAGAATTCGCTTCCAAGTATCAAATCTTCATTCTGAGCTCAATTCTATGCAAAACTCTTGTTTTCATCACTAAACTCGCTTAATATGTCTTTCTCATCCAAAACCACTCAGGAACGCATTTCTCCTCAAGAAACACTGAAACGTGCATTTATATGAAGAATATGTGATTTATTTACAGAAACACATCTGTTATACTGGAAACATACAAAAAAGAGACAGAATATGAAAAGAATCATTGTTTTCTCAAACTTTACATTAGAATTCGCTTCCCAGTATCAAATCTTCATTCTGGGCTCAATTCTATGCAAAACTCTTGTTTTCATCACTAAACTCGCTTAATATGTCTTTCTCATCCAAAACCACTCAGGAACGCATTTCTCCTCAAGAAACACTGAAACGTGCATTTATATGAAGAATATGTGATTTATTTACAGAAACACATCTGTTATACTGGAAACATACAAAAAAGAGACAGAATATGAAAAGAATCATTGTTTTCTCAAACTTTACAATAGAATTCGCTTCCCAGTATCAAATCTTCATTCTGAGCTCAATTCTATGCAAAACTCTTGTTTTCATCACTAAACTCGCTTAATATGTCTTTCTCATCCAAAACCACTCAGGAACGCATTTCTCCTCAAGAAACACTGAAACGTGCATTTATATGAAGAATATGTGATTTATTTACAGAAACACATCTGTTATACTGGAAACATACAAAAAAAGAGACAGAATATGAAAAGAAACATTGTTTTCTCAAATTTTACATTAGAATTCGCTTCCAAGTATCAAATCTTCATTCTGAGCTCAATTCTATGCAAAACTCTTGTTTTCATCACTAAACTCGCTTAATATGTCTTTCTCATCCAAAACCACTCAGGAACGCATTTCTCCTCAAGAAACACTGAAACGTGCATTTATATGAAGAATATGTGATTTATTTACAGAAACACATCTGTTATACTGGAAACATACAAAAAAGAGACAGAATATGAAAAGAAACATTGTTTTCTCAAATTTTACATTAGAATTCGCTTCCAAGTATCAAATCTTCATTCTGAGCTCAATTATATGCAAAACTCTTGTTTTCATCACTAAACTCAGTTAATATCTCTTTCTCTCAAAAAAAACCACACAGAAAAGCATTTCTCCTCAAGAAACACTGAAAAGTGCATTTATATGAAAATGATGTGATTTCTTCAGAAAAGAAATCTCTTTTATTGGAAACATACAAAACAGGATGAAAATGAAAGGGGATATATTTTTACAATTTTTTTACATAATAGTTGGCCTTTCTGCATCAAACCTTCACACTGACCTCAATTCCATGTAAAACTTCCACTTTCAAACCTTCCACTGCCCGTACTTTGTGGAGGCAATGAGTCTGAATCATTGGCCAAAACAAAAGTCAATAGAATTTTTTTCCAGACTTCTATTGTCCGACATTTTTCAGATTTTTTTTCCAGACTTTTTTTGTCCGACATTTTTCAGATCTTTTTTTTCAGATTTTTTTTCAGACTTTTTTTGTCCAACATTTTTCAGATCTTTTTTTCAGACATTTTAAGATCTTTTTTTTCGGACAGTTTTTTCAGACTTCTTTTGTCCGACATTTTTCATATATTTTTTCCAGACTTTTTTTGTCCGACAATTTTCAGATCTTTTTTTTCAGACATTTTCAGATCTTTTTTTTCGGACAGTTTTTTCAGACTTCTTTTGTCCGACATTTTTCAGATCTTTTGTTTCAGATCTTTTTTTTTAAAACATTTTTTTCAGAGTTCCTTTGTCCGACAATTTTCAGATCTTTTTTTTCAGACTTCTTTTGTCCGACATCTTTCAGACTTTTTTTGTCCGACAATTTTCAGATCTTTTTTTCAGACTTCTTTTGTCCGACATCTTTCAGACTTTTTTTGTCCGACATTTTTCAGATAATTTTTTCAGATCTTTTTTTTCAGACATTTTTAGATCTTTTTTTTCAGACTTCTTTCGTCCGAAATTTTTCAAACTTCTTTTGTCCGACATTTTTCAGACTTTTTTTCAGATATAATTATAATAATAATTAATATTCGAATAAGCGCAATTTGCCGTGAGCTGGAATGAGATGGAAACATGAAACTTGGCATAGGAACTGGAATGATGTGCAGCTGCTTCTCAAGAACTATGACCCCAATCGGTCACATGATGGCGCTGTAATTAAGCCCAAACACGCGATTTTGAAAAGGCCACGCCCCTCACACCGTAAGTCTGATTGACTTGAAACTCGACACACATGTCTAGCTCCGTGTGATCTACAAAAAAGCTGCTCAGACCACTAACTAGATTTTCCGCCATATTGGATTTTTTGAAAAACAGATTTTTGACATCTCCTCCTAAACCGTAGGTCCGATTGCTACCAAATTTTCTGTGGATCATTATTGGGCTAATGTCATCTAAAGTTGCATAAAGCGTGTTGATACCTCATTGCGTTATGAATCTGTTGACCAACAAACTTTTCAATTGGAGGGGCTTAGCAGGAAATTGGCCATAATTCATTGACCATTAGTCAAATCATCATAAATCTTGGTAGATATCTTCAGTACATGTTTGGAAAGAGGCGTACCAAAGCGTTTTCTGCTTGACACATAGGGGGCGCCACAAATATCAGAAACTTGTATCGCAAGATCCGGTGGACAGAATTTTATCAAATTTGGTGCACATACTCTGGGGGCAAGTATTAACCAAGATCTATAGTGTCATATTGATCGGTGCATGTGGGCGTGGCCTATTTAGCATTTTATGCTAAATTATGCCTTTGCTCAATTTGCTGTGAGCTGGAATGAGCTAGAGACATGAGACTTGGTACCATAACTGTACATGATGTCATAATGCTTCACATAAAATATGAAAAGAATTGGCCACATGGTGGCGCTATAACAATTTTCAAGGCCAGCCCCCTGACACCATAAGTCCTATCAATTTGAAATTTGACAGACATGTGCTGCTGAATGTGATCTACAAAAAAGTCTCTTGGACCACGAAAGTCCACCAACTAAATTTTCCGCCATGTTGAATTTTTTGAAAAACACATTTTTGACATCTCCTCCTAAACCGTAGGTCTGATTGCTGGCATATTTTCTGCGAATCATTATTGGACCAGGCTCATCAAAGGTTGCATAAAGCTTGTTGATATGTAATTGTGTTGTGAAGATATTGACCAATTCATTTTTAAGGGGTGGGCTCAGCACGTCAATAGACCTAACTTCACAAGCCTTTGGCCCATCATCTCCAAACTTGCAGCATATGTTTACAAGAGTAGCGGAAACATCTGCTGAAAGTTTCATTCAAATCGGCCACATGGTGGCGCTGTAATTAAAGCCCAAACATGCGATTTTGGAAAGGCCACGCCCCTCAAACCGTAAGTCCGATTGACTTGAAATGTGACACATATGTGCAACTCCGTGTGATCTACAATAAAGCCTCTTGGACCTCCAAAGTGCACCTGGAAATATTTTCCGCCATATTGGATTTTTTGAAAAACACATTTTTGACATCTCCTCCTAAGCCGTAGGTCCGATTGCTGGAATATTTTCTGCGAATCATTATTGGACCAGGCTCATCAACAGTTGCATTAAGCTTGTTGATATGTTATTGCGTTGTGAAGATATTGACCAATACAATTCGAAGAGGCGTGCCTCAGCACATCAATAGACCTAACTTCACAAGCCTTTGGCCCATCATCTCCAAACTTGCAGCATATGTTCACAAGAGTAGTTGAAACATCCGCTGAAAGTTTCATTCAAATCGACCACTAGGGGGGCGCTTTGAGCGATAAAGGCTCTAACCCGCGAAATGCCGCTTGCGGCTTTAATTCATTTTAAATTGATATAACTATGTGGATGTGGAAATATGTTTTATATATTTCATGTTTATTCTTTTACAATGTAATTGTAACCTGTGTTGAAATGTACCACTATACGATCACAATGTGCAACTTTAGTTTTCATCACTAAGCCAAAGAATGCATTTCTCCTCAAGAAACACTGAAAAGTGGATTCATATGAAAAATGTGAAATTTCTTCACAGAAAAACATTTCTTCCATTGGAAACACACAAAAAATGATAAATATGAAAGGGGACATAGTTTTCCAAAATCTAATATGATAGTTTTGGACTCCAGGCATCAAACTGTCAGTCTGAGCTGAATTCCATGTAAAACGCTAGTTTTCATCACTAAACTCGCTTAATATGTCTTTCTCACCCAAAACCACTCAGGAACGCATTTCTCCTCAAGAAACACTGAAATGTGCATTTATATGAAGAATATGTGATTTATTTACAGAAATACATCTGTTATACTGGAAACATACAAAAAAGAGGCAGAATATGAAAAGAAACATTGTTTTCTCAAATTTTACATTAGAATTCGCTTCCAAGTATCAAATCTTCATTCTGAGCTCAATTCTATGCAAAACTCTTGTTTTCATCACTAAACTCGCTTAATATGTCTTTCTCATCCAAAACCACTCAGGAACGCATTTCTCCTCAAGAAACACTGAAACGTGCATTTATATGAAGAATATGTGATTTATTTACAGAAACACATCTGTTATACTGGAAACATACAAAAAAGAGACAGAATATGAAAAGAAACATTGTTTTCTCAAATTTTACATTAGAATTCGCTTCCAAGTATCAAATCTTCATTCTGAGCTCAATTCTATTCAAAACTCTTGTTTTCATCACTAAACTCGCTTAATATGTCTTTCTCATCCAAAACCACTCAGGAACGCATTTCTCCTCAAGAAACACTGAAACGTGCATTTATATGAAGAATATGTGATTTATTTACAGAAACACATCTGTTATACTGGAAACATACAAAAAAAGAGACAGAATATGAAAAGAAACATTGTTTTCTCAAATTTTACATTAGAATTCGCTTCCAAGTATCAAATCTTCATTCTGAGCTCAATTATATGCAAAACTCTTGTTTTCATCACTAAACTCAGTTAATATCTCTTTCTCTCAAAAAAAAACCACACAGAAAAGCATTTCTCCTCAAGAAACACTGAAAAGTGCATTTATATGAAAATGATGTGATTTCTTCAGAAAAGAAATCTCTTTTATTGGAAACATACAAAACAGGATGAAAATGAAAGGGGATATATTTTTACAATTTTTTTACATAATAGTTGGCCTTTCTGCATCAAACCTTCACACTGACCTCAATTCCATGTAAAACTTCCACTTTCAAACCTTCCACTGCCCGTACTTTGTGGAGGCAATGAGTCTGAATCATTGGCCAAAACAAAAGTCAATAGAATTTTTTTCCAGACTTCTATTGTCCGACATTTTTCAGATTTTTTTTCCAGACTTTTTTTGTCCGACATTTTTCAGATTTTTTTTCCAGACTTTTTTTGTCCGACATTTTTCAGATCTTTTTTTTCAGATTTTTTTTCAGACTTTTTTTGTCCAACATTTTTCAGATCTTTTTTTCAGACATTTTAAGATCTTTTTTTTCGGACAGTTTTTTCAGACTTCTTTTGTCCGACATTTTTCATATATTTTTTCCAGACTTTTTTTGTCCGACAATTTTCAGATCTTTTTTTCAGATCTTTTTTTTCAGACTTCTTTTGTCCGACATTTTTCATATATTTTTTCCAGACTTTTTTTGTCCGACAATTTTCAGATCTTTTTTTTCAGACATTTTCAGATCTTTTTTTTCGGACAGTTTTTTCAGACTTCTTTTGTCCGACATATTTCAGATATTTTTTCCAGACTTTTTTTGTCCGACAATTTTCAGATCTTTTTTTTCAGACTTCTTTTGTCCGACATTTTTCAGATCTTTTGTTTCAGATCTTTTTTTTTAAAACATTTTTTTCAGAGTTCTTTTGTCCGACAATTTTCAGATCTTTTTTTCAGACTTCTTTTGTCCGACATCTTTCAGACTTTTTTTGTCCGACATTTTTCAGATAATTTTTTCAGATCTTTTTTTTCAGACATTTTTAGATCTTTTTTTTCAGACTTCTTTTGTCCGAAATTTTTCAAACTTCTTTTGTCCGACATTTTTCAGACTTTTTTTCAGATATAATTGTAATAATAATTAATATTCGAATAAGCGCAATTTGCCGTGAGCTGGAATGAGATGGAAACATGAAACTTGGCATAGGAACTGGAATGATGTGCAGCTGCTTCTCAAGAACTATGACCCCAATCGGTCACATGATGGCGCTGTAATTAACGCCCAAACACGCGATTTTGAAAAGGCCACGCCCCTCACACCGTAAGTCTGATTGACTTGAAACTCGACACACATGTCTAGCTCCGTGTGATCTACAAAAAAGCTGCTCAGACCACTAACTAGATTTTCCGCCATATTGGATTTTTTGAAAAACAGATTTTTGACATCTCCTCCTAAACCGTAGGTCCGATTGCTACCAAATTTTCTGTGGATCATTATTGGGCTAATGTCATCTAAAGTTGCATAAAGCGTGTTGATACCTCATTGCGTTATGAATCTGTTGACCAACAAACTTTTCAATTGGAGGGGCTTAGCAGCCATAATTCATTGACCATTAGTCAAATCATCATAAATCTTGGTAGATATCTTCAGTACATGTTTGGAAAGAGGCGTACCAAAGCGTTTTCTGCTTGACACATAGGGGGCGCCACAAATATCAGAAACTTGTATCGCAAGATCCGGTGGACAGAATTTTATCAAATTTGGTGCACATACTCTGGGGGCAAGTATTAACCAAGATCTATAGTGTCATATTGATCGGTGCATGTGGGCGTGGCCTATTTAGCATTTTATGCTAAATTATGCCTTTGCTCAATTTGCTGTGAGCTGGAATGAGCTAGAGACATGAGACTTGGTACCATAACTGTACATGATGTCATAATGCTTCACATAAAATATGAAAAGAATTGGCCACATGGTGGCGCTATAACAATTTTCAAGGCCAGCCCCCTGACACCATAAGTCCTATCAATTTGAAATTTGACAGACATGTGCTGCTGAATGTGATCTACAAAAAAGTCTCTTGGACCACGAAAGTCCACCAACTAAATTTTCCGCCATGTTGAATTTTTTGAAAAACACATTTTTGACATCTCCTCCTAAACCGTAGGTCTGATTGCTGGCATATTTTCTGCGAATCATTATTGGACCAGGCTCATCAAAGGTTGCATAAAGCTTGTTGATATGTAATTGTGTTGTGAAGATATTGACCAATTCATTTTTAAGGGGCGGGCTCAGCACGTCAATAGACCTAACTTCACAAGCCTTTGGCCCATCATCTCCAAACTTGCAGCATATGTTTACAAGAGTAGCGGAAACATCTGCTGAAAGTTTCATTCAAATCGGCCACATGGTGGCGCTGTAATTAAAGCCCAAACATGCGATTTTGGAAAGGCCACGCCCCTCAAACCGTAAGTCCGATTGACTTGAAATGTGACACATATGTGCAACTCCGTGTGATCTACAATAAAGCCTCTTGGACCTCCAAAGTGCACCTGGAAATATTTTCCGCCATATTGGATTTTTTGAAAAACACATTTTTGACATCTCCTCCTAAGCCGTAGGTCCGATTGCTGGAATATTTTCTGCGAATCATTATTGGACCAGGCTCATCAACAGTTGCATTAAGCTTGTTGATATGTTATTGCGTTGTGAAGATATTGACCAATACAATTCGAAGAGGCGTGCCTCAGCACATCAATAGACCTAACTTCACAAGCCTTTGGCCCATCATCTCCAAACTTGCAGCATATGTTCACAAGAGTAGTTGAAACATCCGCTGAAAGTTTCATTCAAATCGACCACTAGGGGGGCGCTTTGAGCGATAAAGGCTCTAACCCGCGAAATGCCGCTTGCGGCTTTAATTCATTTTAAATTGATATAACTATGTGGATGTGGAAATATGTTTTATATATTTCATGTTTATTCTTTTACAATGTAATTGTAACCTGTGTTGAAATGTACCACTATACGATCACAATGTGCAACTTTAGTTTTCATCACTAAGCCAAAGAATGCATTTCTCCTCAAGAAACACTGAAAAGTGGATTCATATGAAAAATGTGAAATTTCTTCACAGAAAAACATTTCTTCCATTGGAAACACACAAAAAATGATAAATATGAAAGGGGACATAGTTTTCCAAAATCTAATATGATAGTTTTGGACTCCAGGCATCAAACTGTCAGTCTGAGCTGAATTCCATGTAAAACGCTAGTTTTCATCAATAAACTCGCTTAATATGTCTTTCTCACCCAAAACCACTCAGGAACGCATTTCTCCTCAAGAAACACTGAAATGTGCATTTATATGAAGAATATGTGATTTATTTACAGAAATACATCTGTTATACTGGAAACATACAAAAAAGAGGCAGAATATGAAAAGAAACATTGTTTTCTCAAATTTTACATTAGAATTCGCTTCCAAGTATCAAATCTTCATTCTGAGCTCAATTCTATGCAAAACTCTTGTTTTCATCACTAAACTCGCTTAATATGTCTTTCTCATCCAAAACCACTCAGGAACGCATTTCTCCTCAAGAAACACTGAAACGTGCATTTATATGAAGAATATGTGATTTATTTACAGAAACACATCTGTTATACTGGAAACATACAAAAAAGAGACAGAATATGAAAAGAAACATTGTTTTCTCAAATTTTACATTAGAATTCGCTTCCAAGTATCAAATCTTCATTCTGAGCTCAATTCTATGCAAAACTCTTGTTTTCATCACTAAACTCGCTTAATATGTCTTTCTCATCCAAAACCACTCAGGAACGCATTTCTCCTCAAGAAACACTGAAACGTGCATTTATATGAAGAATATGTGATTTATTTACAGAAACACATCTGTTATACTGGAAACATACAAAAAAGAGACAGAATATGAAAAGAATCATTGTTTTCTCAAACTTTACAATAGAATTCGCTTCCCAGTATCAAATCTTCATTCTGAGCTCAATTCTATGCAAAACTCTTGTTTTCATCACTAAACTCGCTTAATATGTCTTTCTCATCCAAAACCACTCAGGAACGCATTTCTCCTCAAGAAACACTGAAACGTGCATTTATATGAAGAATATGTGATTTATTTACAGAAACACATCTGTTATACTGGAAACATACAAAAAAAGAGACAGAATATGAAAAGAAACATTGTTTTCTCAAATTTTACATTAGAATTCGCTTCCAAGTATCAAATCTTCATTCTGAGCTCAATTCTATGCAAAACTCTTGTTTTCATCACTAAACTCGCTTAATATGTCTTTCTCATCCAAAACCACTCAGGAACGCATTTCTCCTCAAGAAACACTGAAACGTGCATTTATATGAAGAATATGTGATTTATTTACAGAAACACATCTGTTATACTGGAAACATACAAAAAAGAGACAGAATATGAAAAGAAACATTGTTTTCTCAAATTTTACATTAGAATTCGCTTCCAAGTATCAAATCTTCATTCTGAGCTCAATTATATGCAAAACTCTTGTTTTCATCACTAAACTCAGTTAATATCTCTTTCTCTCAAAAAAAACCACACAGAAAAGCATTTCTCCTCAAGAAACACTGAAAAGTGCATTTATATGAAAATGATGTGATTTCTTCAGAAAAGAAATCTCTTTTATTGGAAACATACAAAACAGGATGAAAATGAAAGGGGATATATTTTTACAATTTTTTTACATAATAGTTGGCCTTTCTGCATCAAACCTTCACACTGACCTCAATTCCATGTAAAACTTCCACTTTCAAACCTTCCACTGCCCGTACTTTGTGGAGGCAATGAGTCTGAATCATTGGCCAAAACAAAAGTCAATAGAATTTTTTTCCAGACTTCTATTGTCCGACATTTTTCAGATTTTTTTTCCAGACTTTTTTTGTCCGACATTTTTCAGATTTTTTTTCCAGACTTTTTTTGTCCGACATTTTTCAGATCTTTTTTTTCAGATTTTTTTTCAGACTTTTTTTGTCCAACATTTTTCAGATCTTTTTTTCAGACATTTTAAGATCTTTTTTTTCGGACAGTTTTTTCAGACTTCTTTTGTCCGACATTTTTCATATATTTTTTCCAGACTTTTTTTGTCCGACAATTTTCAGATCTTTTTTTCAGATCTTTTTTTTCAGACTTCTTTTGTCCGACATTTTTCATATATTTTTTCCAGACTTTTTTTGTCCGACAATTTTCAGATCTTTTTTTTCAGACATTTTCAGATCTTTTTTTTCGGACAGTTTTTTCAGACTTCTTTTGTCCGACATATTTCAGATATTTTTTCCAGACTTTTTTTGTCCGACAATTTTCAGATCTTTTTTTTCAGACTTCTTTTGTCCGACATCTTTCAGACTTTTTTTGTCCGACATTTTTCAGATATTTTTTTTAGATCTTTTTTTTCAGACTTTTTTTGTCCGACATTTTTCAGATCTTTTGTTTCAGATCTTTTTTTTTAAAACATTTTTTTCAGAGTTCTTTTGTCCGACAATTTTCAGATCTTTTTTTCAGACTTCTTTTGTCCGACATCTTTCAGACTTTTTTTGTCCGACATTTTTCAGATAATTTTTTCAGATCTTTTTTTTCAGACATTTTTAGATCTTTTTTTTCAGACTTCTTTCGTCCGAAATTTTTCAAACTTCTTTTGTCCGACATTTTTCAGACTTTTTTTCAGATATAATTATAATAATAATTAATATTCGAATAAGCGCAATTTGCCGTGAGCTGGAATGAGATGGAAACATGAAACTTGGCATAGGAACTGGAATGATGTGCAGCTGCTTCTCAAGAACTATGACCCCAATCGGTCACATGATGGCGCTGTAATTAAGCCCAAACACGCGATTTTGAAAAGGCCACGCCCCTCACACCGTAAGTCTGATTGACTTGAAACTCGACACACATGTCTAGCTCCGTGTGATCTACAAAAAAGCTGCTCAGACCACTAACTAGATTTTCCGCCATATTGGATTTTTTGAAAAACAGATTTTTGACATCTCCTCCTAAACCGTAGGTCCGATTGCTACCAAATTTTCTGTGGATCATTATTGGGCTAATGTCATCTAAAGTTGCATAAAGCGTGTTGATACCTCATTGCGTTATGAATCTGTTGACCAACAAACTTTTCAATTGGAGGGGCTTAGCAGGAAATTGGCCATAATTCATTGACCATTAGTCAAATCATCATAAATCTTGGTAGATATCTTCAGTACATGTTTGGAAAGAGGCGTACCAAAGCGTTTTCTGCTTGACACATAGGGGGCGCCACAAATATCAGAAACTTGTATCGCAAGATCCGGTGGACAGAATTTTATCAAATTTGGTGCACATACTCTGGGGGCAAGTATTAACCAAGATCTATAGTGTCATATTGATCGGTGCATGTGGGCGTGGCCTATTTAGCATTTTATGCTAAATTATGCCTTTGCTCAATTTGCTGTGAGCTGGAATGAGCTAGAGACATGAGACTTGGTACCATAACTGTACATGATGTCATAATGCTTCACATAAAATATGAAAAGAATTGGCCACATGGTGGCGCTATAACAATTTTCAAGGCCAGCCCCCTGACACCATAAGTCCTATCAATTTGAAATTTGACAGACATGTGCTGCTGAATGTGATCTACAAAAAAGTCTCTTGGACCACGAAAGTCCACCAACTAAATTTTCCGCCATGTTGAATTTTTTGAAAAACACATTTTTGACATCTCCTCCTAAACCGTAGGTCTGATTGCTGGCATATTTTCTGCGAATCATTATTGGACCAGGCTCATCAAAGGTTGCATAAAGCTTGTTGATATGTAATTGTGTTGTGAAGATATTGACCAATTCATTTTTAAGGGGCGGGCTCAGCACGTCAATAGACCTAACTTCACAAGCCTTTGGCCCATCATCTCCAAACTTGCAGCATATGTTTACAAGAGTAGCGTAAACATCTGCTGAAAGTTTCATTCAAATCGGCCACATGGTGGCGCTGTAATTAAAGCCCAAACATGCGATTTTGGAAAGGCCACGCCCCTCAAACCGTAAGTCCGATTGACTTGAAATGTGACACATATGTGCAACTCCGTGTGATCTACAATAAAGCCTCTTGGACCTCCAAAGTGCACCTGGAAATATTTTCCGCCATATTGGATTTTTTGAAAAACACATTTTTGACATCTCCTCCTAAGCCGTAGGTCCGATTGCTGGAATATTTTCTGCGAATCATTATTGGACCAGGCTCATCAACAGTTGCATTAAGCTTGTTGATATGTTATTGCGTTGTGAAGATATTGACCAATACAATTCGAAGAGGCGTGCCTCAGCACATCAATAGACCTAACTTCACAAGCCTTTGGCCCATCATCTCCAAACTTGCAGCATATGTTCACAAGAGTAGTTGAAACATCCGCTGAAAGTTTCATTCAAATCGACCACTAGGGGGGCGCTTTGAGCGATAAAGGCTCTAACCCGCGAAATGCCGCTTGCGGCTTTAATTCATTTTAAATTGATATAACTATGTGGATGTGGAAATATGTTTTATATATTTCATGTTTATTCTTTTACAATGTAATTGTAACCTGTGTTGAAATGTACCACTATACGATCACAATGTGCAACTTTAGTTTTCATCACTAAGACAAAGAATGCATTTCTCCTCAAGAAACACTGACAAGTGGATTCATATGAAAAATGTGAAATTTCTTCACAGAAAAACATTTCTTCCATTGGAAACACACAAAAAAGGATAAATATGAAAGGGGACATAGTTTTCCAAAATCTAATATGATAGTTTTGGACTCCAGGCATCAAACTGTCAGTCTGAGCTGAATTCCATGTAAAACGCTAGTTTTCATCACTAAACTCGCTTAATATGTCTTTCTCACCCAAAACCACTCAGGAACGCATTTCTCCTCAAGAAACACTGAAATGTGCATTTATATGAAGAATATGTGATTTATTTACAGAAATACATCTGTTATACTGGAAACATACAAAAAAGAGGCAGAATATGAAAAGAAACATTGTTTTCTCAAATTTTACATTAGAATTCGCTTCCAAGTATCAAATCTTCATTCTGAGCTCAATTCTATGCAAAACTCTTGTTTTCATCACTAAACTCGCTTAATATGTCTTTCTCATCCAAAACCACTCAGGAACGCATTTCTCCTCAAGAAACACTGAAACGTGCATTTATATGAAGAATATGTGATTTATTTACAGAAACACATCTGTTATACTGGAAACATACAAAAAAGAGACAGAATATGAAAAGAAACATTGTTTTCTCAAATTTTACATTAGAATTCGCTTCCAAGTATCAAATCTTCATTCTGAGCTCAATTCTATGCAAAACTCTTGTTTTCATCACTAAACTCGCTTAATATGTCTTTCTCATCCAAAACCACTCAGGAACGCATTTCTCCTCAAGAAACACTGAAACGTGCATTTATATGAAGAATATGTGATTTATTTACAGAAACACATCTGTTATACTGGAAACATACAAAAAAGAGACAGAATATGAAAAGAATCATTGTTTTCTCAAACTTTACATTAGAATTCGCTTCCCAGTATCAAATCTTCATTCTGGGCTCAATTCTATGCAAAACTCTTGTTTTCATCACTAAACTCGCTTAATATGTCTTTCTCATCCAAAACCACTCAGGAACGCATTTCTCCTCAAGAAACACTGAAACGTGCATTTATATGAAGAATATGTGATTTATTTACAGAAACACATCTGTTATACTGGAAACATACAAAAAAGAGACAGAATATGAAAAGAAACATTGTTTTCTCAAATTTTACATTAGAATTCGCTTCCAAGTATCAAATCTTCATTCTGAGCTCAATTCTATGCAAAACTCTTGTTTTCATCACTAAACTCGCTTAATATGTCTTTCTCATCCAAAACCACTCAGGAACGCATTTCTCCTCAAGAAACACTGAAACGTGCATTTATATGAAGAATATGTGATTTATTTACAGAAACACATCTGTTATACTGGAAACATACAAAAAAGAGACAGAATATGAAAAGAATCATTGTTTTCTCAAACTTTACATTAGAATTCGCTTCCCAGTATCAAATCTTCATTCTGGGCTCAATTCTATGCAAAACTCTTGTTTTCATCACTAAACTCGCTTAATATGTCTTTCTCATCCAAAACCACTCAGGAACGCATTTCTCCTCAAGAAACACTGAAACGTGCATTTATATGAAGAATATGTGATTTATTTACAGAAACACATCTGTTATACTGGAAACATACAAAAAAGAGACAGAATATGAAAAGAATCATTGTTTTCTCAAACTTTACAATAGAATTCGCTTCCCAGTATCAAATCTTCATTCTGAGCTCAATTCTATGCAAAACTCTTGTTTTCATCACTAAACTCGCTTAATATGTCTTTCTCATCCAAAACCACTCAGGAACGCATTTCTCCTCAAGAAACACTGAAACGTGCATTTATATGAAGAATATGTGATTTATTTACAGAAACACATCTGTTATACTGGAAACATACAAAAAAAGAGACAGAATATGAAAAGAAACATTGTTTTCTCAAATTTTACATTAGAATTCGCTTCCAAGTATCAAATCTTCATTCTGAGCTCAATTCTATGCAAAACTCTTGTTTTCATCACTAAACTCGCTTAATATGTCTTTCTCATCCAAAACCACTCAGGAACGCATTTCTCCTCAAGAAACACTGAAACGTGCATTTATATGAAGAATATGTGATTTATTTACAGAAACACATCTGTTATACTGGAAACATACAAAAAAGAGACAGAATATGAAAAGAAACATTGTTTTCTCAAATTTTACATTAGAATTCGCTTCCAAGTATCAAATCTTCATTCTGAGCTCAATTATATGCAAAACTCTTGTTTTCATCACTAAACTCAGTTAATATCTCTTTCTCTCAAAAAAAACCACACAGAAAAGCATTTCTCCTCAAGAAACACTGAAAAGTGCATTTATATGAAAATGATGTGATTTCTTCAGAAAAGAAATCTCTTTTATTGGAAACATACAAAACAGGATGAAAATGAAAGGGGATATATTTTTACAATTTTTTTACATAATAGTTGGCCTTTCTGCATCAAACCTTCACACTGACCTCAATTCCATGTAAAACTTCCACTTTCAAACCTTCCACTGCCCGTACTTTGTGGAGGCAATGAGTCTGAATCATTGGCCAAAACAAAAGTCAATAGAATTTTTTTCCAGACTTCTATTGTCCGACATTTTTCAGATTTTTTTTCCAGACTTTTTTTGTCCGACATTTTTCAGATTTTTTTTCCAGACTTTTTTTGTCCGACATTTTTCAGATCTTTTTTTTCAGATTTTTTTTCAGACTTTTTTTGTCCAACATTTTTCAGATCTTTTTTTCAGACATTTTAAGATCTTTTTTTTCGGACAGTTTTTTCAGACTTCTTTTGTCCGACATTTTTCATATATTTTTTCCAGACTTTTTTTGTCCGACAATTTTCAGATCTTTTTTTTCAGACATTTTCAGATCTTTTTTTTCGGACAGTTTTTTCAGACTTCTTTTGTCCGACATTTTTCAGATCTTTTGTTTCAGATCTTTTTTTTTAAAACATTTTTTTCAGAGTTCCTTTGTCCGACAATTTTCAGATCTTTTTTTTCAGACTTCTTTTGTCCGACATCTTTCAGACTTTTTTTGTCCGACATTTTTCAGATAATTTTTTCAGATCTTTTTTTTCAGACATTTTTAGATCTTTTTTTTCAGACTTCTTTCGTCCGAAATTTTTCAAACTTCTTTTGTCCGACATTTTTCAGACTTTTTTTCAGATATAATTATAATAATAATTAATATTCGAATAAGCGCAATTTGCCGTGAGCTGGAATGAGATGGAAACATGAAACTTGGCATAGGAACTGGAATGATGTGCAGCTGCTTCTCAAGAACTATGACCCCAATCGGTCACATGATGGCGCTGTAATTAAGCCCAAACACGCGATTTTGAAAAGGCCACGCCCCTCACACCGTAAGTCTGATTGACTTGAAACTCGACACACATGTCTAGCTCCGTGTGATCTACAAAAAAGCTGCTCAGACCACTAACTAGATTTTCCGCCATATTGGATTTTTTGAAAAACAGATTTTTGACATCTCCTCCTAAACCGTAGGTCCGATTGCTACCAAATTTTCTGTGGATCATTATTGGGCTAATGTCATCTAAAGTTGCATAAAGCGTGTTGATACCTCATTGCGTTATGAATCTGTTGACCAACAAACTTTTCAATTGGAGGGGCTTAGCAGGAAATTGGCCATAATTCATTGACCATTAGTCAAATCATCATAAATCTTGGTAGATATCTTCAGTACATGTTTGGAAAGAGGCGTACCAAAGCGTTTTCTGCTTGACACATAGGGGGCGCCACAAATATCAGAAACTTGTATCGCAAGATCCGGTGGACAGAATTTTATCAAATTTGGTGCACATACTCTGGGGGCAAGTATTAACCAAGATCTATAGTGTCATATTGATCGGTGCATGTGGGCGTGGCCTATTTAGCATTTTATGCTAAATTATGCCTTTGCTCAATTTGCTGTGAGCTGGAATGAGCTAGAGACATGAGACTTGGTACCATAACTGTACATGATGTCATAATGCTTCACATAAAATATGAAAAGAATTGGCCACATGGTGGCGCTATAACAATTTTCAAGGCCAGCCCCCTGACACCATAAGTCCTATCAATTTGAAATTTGACAGACATGTGCTGCTGAATGTGATCTACAAAAAAGTCTCTTGGACCACGAAAGTCCACCAACTAAATTTTCCGCCATGTTGAATTTTTTGAAAAACACATTTTTGACATCTCCTCCTAAACCGTAGGTCTGATTGCTGGCATATTTTCTGCGAATCATTATTGGACCAGGCTCATCAAAGGTTGCATAAAGCTTGTTGATATGTAATTGTGTTGTGAAGATATTGACCAATTCATTTTTAAGGGGTGGGCTCAGCACGTCAATAGACCTAACTTCACAAGCCTTTGGCCCATCATCTCCAAACTTGCAGCATATGTTTACAAGAGTAGCGGAAACATCTGCTGAAAGTTTCATTCAAATCGGCCACATGGTGGCGCTGTAATTAAAGCCCAAACATGCGATTTTGGAAAGGCCACGCCCCTCAAACCGTAAGTCCGATTGACTTGAAATGTGACACATATGTGCAACTCCGTGTGATCTACAATAAAGCCTCTTGGACCTCCAAAGTGCACCTGGAAATATTTTCCGCCATATTGGATTTTTTGAAAAACACATTTTTGACATCTCCTCCTAAGCCGTAGGTCCGATTGCTGGAATATTTTCTGCGAATCATTATTGGACCAGGCTCATCAACAGTTGCATTAAGCTTGTTGATATGTTATTGCGTTGTGAAGATATTGACCAATACAATTCGAAGAGGCGTGCCTCAGCACATCAATAGACCTAACTTCACAAGCCTTTGGCCCATCATCTCCAAACTTGCAGCATATGTTCACAAGAGTAGTTGAAACATCCGCTGAAAGTTTCATTCAAATCGACCACTAGGGGGGCGCTTTGAGCGATAAAGGCTCTAACCCGCGAAATGCCGCTTGCGGCTTTAATTCATTTTAAATTGATATAACTATGTGGATGTGGAAATATGTTTTATATATTTCATGTTTATTCTTTTACAATGTAATTGTAACCTGTGTTGAAATGTACCACTATACGATCACAATGTGCAACTTTAGTTTTCATCACTAAGCCAAAGAATGCATTTCTCCTCAAGAAACACTGAAAAGTGGATTCATATGAAAAATGTGAAATTTCTTCACAGAAAAACATTTCTTCCATTGGAAACACACAAAAAATGATAAATATGAAAGGGGACATAGTTTTCCAAAATCTAATATGATAGTTTTGGACTCCAGGCATCAAACTGTCAGTCTGAGCTGAATTCCATGTAAAACGCTAGTTTTCATCACTAAACTCGCTTAATATGTCTTTCTCACCCAAAACCACTCAGGAACGCATTTCTCCTCAAGAAACACTGAAATGTGCATTTATATGAAGAATATGTGATTTATTTACAGAAATACATCTGTTATACTGGAAACATACAAAAAAGAGGCAGAATATGAAAAGAAACATTGTTTTCTCAAATTTTACATTAGAATTCGCTTCCAAGTATCAAATCTTCATTCTGAGCTCAATTCTATGCAAAACTCTTGTTTTCATCACTAAACTCGCTTAATATGTCTTTCTCATCCAAAACCACTCAGGAACGCATTTCTCCTCAAGAAACACTGAAACGTGCATTTATATGAAGAATATGTGATTTATTTACAGAAACACATCTGTTATACTGGAAACATACAAAAAAGAGACAGAATATGAAAAGAATCATTGTTTTCTCAAACTTTACAATAGAATTCGCTTCCCAGTATCAAATCTTCATTCTGAGCTCAATTCTATGCAAAACTCTTGTTTTCATCACTAAACTCGCTTAATATGTCTTTCTCATCCAAAACCACTCAGGAACGCATTTCTCCTCAAGAAACACTGAAACGTGCATTTATATGAAGAATATGTGATTTATTTACAGAAACACATCTGTTATACTGGAAACATACAAAAAAGAGACAGAATATGAAAAGAAACATTGTTTTCTCAAATTTTACATTAGAATTCGCTTCCAAGTATCAAATCTTCATTCTGAGCTCAATTCTATGCAAAACTCTTGTTTTCATCACTAAACTCGCTTAATATGTCTTTCTCATCCAAAACCACTCAGGAACGCATTTCTCCTCAAGAAACACTGAAACGTGCATTTATATGAAGAATATGTGATTTATTTACAGAAACACATCTGTTATACTGGAAACATACAAAAAAGAGACAGAATATGAAAAGAATCATTGTTTTCTCAAACTTTACATTAGAATTCGCTTCCCAGTATCAAATCTTCATTCTGGGCTCAATTCTATGCAAAACTCTTGTTTTCATCACTAAACTCGCTTAATATGTCTTTCTCATCCAAAACCACTCAGGAACGCATTTCTCCTCAAGAAACACTGAAACGTGCATTTATATGAAGAATATGTGATTTATTTACAGAAACACATCTGTTATACTGGAAACATACAAAAAAGAGACAGAATATGAAAAGAAACATTGTTTTCTCAAATTTTACATTAGAATTCGCTTCCAAGTATCAAATCTTCATTCTGAGCTCAATTCTATGCAAAACTCTTGTTTTCATCACTAAACTCGCTTAATATGTCTTTCTCATCCAAAACCACTCAGGAACGCATTTCTCCTCAAGAAACACTGAAACGTGCATTTATATGAAGAATATGTGATTTATTTACAGAAACACATCTGTTATACTGGAAACATACAAAAAAGAGACAGAATATGAAAAGAATCATTGTTTTCTCAAACTTTACATTAGAATTCGCTTCCCAGTATCAAATCTTCATTCTGGGCTCAATTCTATGCAAAACTCTTGTTTTCATCACTAAACTCGCTTAATATGTCTTTCTCATCCAAAACCACTCAGGAACGCATTTCTCCTCAAGAAACACTGAAACGTGCATTTATATGAAGAATATGTGATTTATTTACAGAAACACATCTGTTATACTGGAAACATACAAAAAAGAGACAGAATATGAAAAGAATCATTGTTTTCTCAAACTTTACAATAGAATTCGCTTCCCAGTATCAAATCTTCATTCTGAGCTCAATTCTATGCAAAACTCTTGTTTTCATCACTAAACTCGCTTAATATGTCTTTCTCATCCAAAACCACTCAGGAACGCATTTCTCCTCAAGAAACACTGAAACGTGCATTTATATGAAGAATATGTGATTTATTTACAGAAACACATCTGTTATACTGGAAACATACAAAAAAAGAGACAGAATATGAAAAGAAACATTGTTTTCTCAAATTTTACATTAGAATTCGCTTCCAAGTATCAAATCTTCATTCTGAGCTCAATTCTATGCAAAACTCTTGTTTTCATCACTAAACTCGCTTAATATGTCTTTCTCATCCAAAACCACTCAGGAACGCATTTCTCCTCAAGAAACACTGAAACGTGCATTTATATGAAGAATATGTGATTTATTTACAGAAACACATCTGTTATACTGGAAACATACAAAAAAGAGACAGAATATGAAAAGAAACATTGTTTTCTCAAATTTTACATTAGAATTCGCTTCCAAGTATCAAATCTTCATTCTGAGCTCAATTATATGCAAAACTCTTGTTTTCATCACTAAACTCAGTTAATATCTCTTTCTCTCAAAAAAAACCACACAGAAAAGCATTTCTCCTCAAGAAACACTGAAAAGTGCATTTATATGAAAATGATGTGATTTCTTCAGAAAAGAAATCTCTTTTATTGGAAACATACAAAACAGGATGAAAATGAAAGGGGATATATTTTTACAATTTTTTTACATAATAGTTGGCCTTTCTGCATCAAACCTTCACACTGACCTCAATTCCATGTAAAACTTCCACTTTCAAACCTTCCACTGCCCGTACTTTGTGGAGGCAATGAGTCTGAATCATTGGCCAAAACAAAAGTCAATAGAATTTTTTTCCAGACTTCTATTGTCCGACATTTTTCAGATTTTTTTTCCAGACTTTTTTTGTCCGACATTTTTCAGATTTTTTTTCCAGACTTTTTTTGTCCGACATTTTTCAGATCTTTTTTTTCAGATTTTTTTTCAGACTTTTTTTGTCCAACATTTTTCAGATCTTTTTTTCAGACATTTTAAGATCTTTTTTTTCGGACAGTTTTTTCAGACTTCTTTTGTCCGACATTTTTCATATATTTTTTCCAGACTTTTTTTGTCCGACAATTTTCAGATCTTTTTTTTCAGACATTTTCAGATCTTTTTTTTCGGACAGTTTTTTCAGACTTCTTTTGTCCGACATTTTTCAGATCTTTTGTTTCAGATCTTTTTTTTTAAAACATTTTTTTCAGAGTTCCTTTGTCCGACAATTTTCAGATCTTTTTTTTCAGACTTCTTTTGTCCGACATCTTTCAGACTTTTTTTGTCCGACATTTTTCAGATAATTTTTTCAGATCTTTTTTTTCAGACATTTTTAGATCTTTTTTTTCAGACTTCTTTCGTCCGAAATTTTTCAAACTTCTTTTGTCCGACATTTTTCAGACTTTTTTTCAGATATAATTATAATAATAATTAATATTCGAATAAGCGCAATTTGCCGTGAGCTGGAATGAGATGGAAACATGAAACTTGGCATAGGAACTGGAATGATGTGCAGCTGCTTCTCAAGAACTATGACCCCAATCGGTCACATGATGGCGCTGTAATTAAGCCCAAACACGCGATTTTGAAAAGGCCACGCCCCTCACACCGTAAGTCTGATTGACTTGAAACTCGACACACATGTCTAGCTCCGTGTGATCTACAAAAAAGCTGCTCAGACCACTAACTAGATTTTCCGCCATATTGGATTTTTTGAAAAACAGATTTTTGACATCTCCTCCTAAACCGTAGGTCCGATTGCTACCAAATTTTCTGTGGATCATTATTGGGCTAATGTCATCTAAAGTTGCATAAAGCGTGTTGATACCTCATTGCGTTATGAATCTGTTGACCAACAAACTTTTCAATTGGAGGGGCTTAGCAGGAAATTGGCCATAATTCATTGACCATTAGTCAAATCATCATAAATCTTGGTAGATATCTTCAGTACATGTTTGGAAAGAGGCGTACCAAAGCGTTTTCTGCTTGACACATAGGGGGCGCCACAAATATCAGAAACTTGTATCGCAAGATCCGGTGGACAGAATTTTATCAAATTTGGTGCACATACTCTGGGGGCAAGTATTAACCAAGATCTATAGTGTCATATTGATCGGTGCATGTGGGCGTGGCCTATTTAGCATTTTATGCTAAATTATGCCTTTGCTCAATTTGCTGTGAGCTGGAATGAGCTAGAGACATGAGACTTGGTACCATAACTGTACATGATGTCATAATGCTTCACATAAAATATGAAAAGAATTGGCCACATGGTGGCGCTATAACAATTTTCAAGGCCAGCCCCCTGACACCATAAGTCCTATCAATTTGAAATTTGACAGACATGTGCTGCTGAATGTGATCTACAAAAAAGTCTCTTGGACCACGAAAGTCCACCAACTAAATTTTCCGCCATGTTGAATTTTTTGAAAAACACATTTTTGACATCTCCTCCTAAACCGTAGGTCTGATTGCTGGCATATTTTCTGCGAATCATTATTGGACCAGGCTCATCAAAGGTTGCATAAAGCTTGTTGATATGTAATTGTGTTGTGAAGATATTGACCAATTCATTTTTAAGGGGTGGGCTCAGCACGTCAATAGACCTAACTTCACAAGCCTTTGGCCCATCATCTCCAAACTTGCAGCATATGTTTACAAGAGTAGCGGAAACATCTGCTGAAAGTTTCATTCAAATCGGCCACATGGTGGCGCTGTAATTAAAGCCCAAACATGCGATTTTGGAAAGGCCACGCCCCTCAAACCGTAAGTCCGATTGACTTGAAATGTGACACATATGTGCAACTCCGTGTGATCTACAATAAAGCCTCTTGGACCTCCAAAGTGCACCTGGAAATATTTTCCGCCATATTGGATTTTTTGAAAAACACATTTTTGACATCTCCTCCTAAGCCGTAGGTCCGATTGCTGGAATATTTTCTGCGAATCATTATTGGACCAGGCTCATCAACAGTTGCATTAAGCTTGTTGATATGTTATTGCGTTGTGAAGATATTGACCAATACAATTCGAAGAGGCGTGCCTCAGCACATCAATAGACCTAACTTCACAAGCCTTTGGCCCATCATCTCCAAACTTGCAGCATATGTTCACAAGAGTAGTTGAAACATCCGCTGAAAGTTTCATTCAAATCGACCACTAGGGGGGCGCTTTGAGCGATAAAGGCTCTAACCCGCGAAATGCCGCTTGCGGCTTTAATTCATTTTAAATTGATATAACTATGTGGATGTGGAAATATGTTTTATATATTTCATGTTTATTCTTTTACAATGTAATTGTAACCTGTGTTGAAATGTACCACTATACGATCACAATGTGCAACTTTAGTTTTCATCACTAAGCCAAAGAATGCATTTCTCCTCAAGAAACACTGAAAAGTGGATTCATATGAAAAATGTGAAATTTCTTCACAGAAAAACATTTCTTCCATTGGAAACACACAAAAAATGATAAATATGAAAGGGGACATAGTTTTCCAAAATCTAATATGATAGTTTTGGACTCCAGGCATCAAACTGTCAGTCTGAGCTGAATTCCATGTAAAACGCTAGTTTTCATCACTAAACTCGCTTAATATGTCTTTCTCACCCAAAACCACTCAGGAACGCATTTCTCCTCAAGAAACACTGAAATGTGCATTTATATGAAGAATATGTGATTTATTTACAGAAATACATCTGTTATACTGGAAACATACAAAAAAGAGGCAGAATATGAAAAGAAACATTGTTTTCTCAAATTTTACATTAGAATTCGCTTCCAAGTATCAAATCTTCATTCTGAGCTCAATTCTATGCAAAACTCTTGTTTTCATCACTAAACTCGCTTAATATGTCTTTCTCATCCAAAACCACTCAGGAACGCATTTCTCCTCAAGAAACACTGAAACGTGCATTTATATGAAGAATATGTGATTTATTTACAGAAACACATCTGTTATACTGGAAACATACAAAAAAGAGACAGAATATGAAAAGAATCATTGTTTTCTCAAACTTTACAATAGAATTCGCTTCCCAGTATCAAATCTTCATTCTGAGCTCAATTCTATGCAAAACTCTTGTTTTCATCACTAAACTCGCTTAATATGTCTTTCTCATCCAAAACCACTCAGGAACGCATTTCTCCTCAAGAAACACTGAAACGTGCATTTATATGAAGAATATGTGATTTATTTACAGAAACACATCTGTTATACTGGAAACATACAAAAAAAGAGACAGAATATGAAAAGAAACATTGTTTTCTCAAATTTTACATTAGAATTCGCTTCCAAGTATCAAATCTTCATTCTGAGCTCAATTCTATGCAAAACTCTTGTTTTCATCACTAAACTCGCTTAATATGTCTTTCTCATCCAAAACCACTCAGGAACGCATTTCTCCTCAAGAAACACTGAAACGTGCATTTATATGAAGAATATGTGATTTATTTACAGAAACACATCTGTTATACTGGAAACATACAAAAAAGAGACAGAATATGAAAAGAATCATTGTTTTCTCAAACTTTACAATAGAATTCGCTTCCCAGTATCAAATCTTCATTCTGAGCTCAATTCTATGCAAAACTCTTGTTTTCATCACTAAACTCGCTTAATATGTCTTTCTCATCCAAAACCACTCAGGAACGCATTTCTCCTCAAGAAACACTGAAACGTGCATTTATTTGAAGAATATGTGATTTATTTACAGAAACACATCTGTTATACTGGAAACATACAAAAAAGAGACAGAATATGAAAAGAAACATTGTTTTCTCAAATTTTACATTAGAATTCGCTTCCAAGTATCAAATCTTCATTCTGAGCTCAATTCTATGCAAAACTCTTGTTTTCATCACTAAACTCAGTTAATATCTCTTTCTCTCAAAAAAAACCACACAGAAAAGCATTTCTCCTCAAGAAACACTGAAAAGTGCATTTATATGAAAATGATGTGATTTCTTCAGAAAAGAAATCTCTTTTATTGGAAACATACAAAACAGGATGAAAATGAAAGGGGATATATTTTTAAAATTTTTTTACATAATAGTTGGCCTTTCTGCATCAAACCTTCACACTGACCTCAATTCCATGTAAAACTTCCACTTTCAAACCTTCCACTGCCCGTACTTTGTGGAGGCAATGAGTCTGAATCATTGGCCAAAACAAAAGTCAATAGAATTTTTTTCCAGACTTCTATTGTCCGACATTTTTCAGATTTTTTTTCCAGACTTTTTTTGTCCGACAATTTTCAGATCTTTTTTTTCAGATTTTTTTTCAGACTTTTTTTGTCCAACATTTTTCAGATCTTTTTTTCAGACATTTTAAGATCTTTTTTTTCGGACAGTTTTTTCAGACTTCTTTTGTCCGACATTTTTCATATATTTTTTTCAGACTTTTTTTGTCCGACAATTTTCAGATCTTTTTTTCAGATCTTTTTTTTCAGACTTCTTTTGTCCGACATTTTTCATATATTTTTTCCAGACTTTTTTTGTCCGACAATTTTCAGATCTTTTTTTCAGATCTTTTTTTTCAGACTTCTTTTGTCCGACATTTTTCATATATTTTTTCCAGACTTTTTTTGTCCGACAATTTTCAGATCTTTTTTTTCAGACATTTTCAGATATTTTTTTTCGGACAGTTTTTTCAGACTTCTTTTGTCCGACATATTTCAGATATTTTTTCCAGACTTTTTTTGTCCGACAATTTTCAGATATTTTTTTTCAGACTTCTTTTGTCCGACATCTTTCAGACTTTTTTTGTCCGACAATTTTCAGATCTTTTTTTTCAGACTTCTTTTGTCCGACATCTTTCAGACTTTTTTTGTCCGACATTTTTCAGATATTTTTTTTCAGACTTTTTTTGTCCGACATTTTTCAGATCTTTTGTTTCAGATCTTTTTTTTTAAAACATTTTTTTCAGACTTCTTTTGTCCGACATTTTCAGATCTTTTTTTTCAGACTTCTTTTGTCCGACAATTTTCAGATCTTTTTTTTCAGACTTCTTTTGTCCGACATCTTTCAGACTTTTTTTGTCCGACATTTTTCAGATATTTTTTTCAGATCTTTTTTTTCAGACTTCTTTTGTCCGACATTTTTCATATATTTTTTCCAGACTTTTTTTGTCCGACAATTTTCAGATCTTTTTTTTCAGACATTTTCAGATCTTTTTTTTCGGACAGTTTTTTCAGACTTCTTTTGTCCGACATATTTCAGATATTTTTTCCAGACTTTTTTTGTCCGACAATTTTCAGATATTTTTTTTCAGACTTCTTTTGTCCGACATCTTTCAGACTTTTTTTGTCCGACATTTTTCAGATATTTTTTTCAGATCTTTTTTTTCAGACTTTTTTAGTCCGACATTTTTCAGATCTTTTGTTTCAGATCTTTTTTTTTAAAACATTTTTTTCAGAGTTCTTTTGTCCGACAATTTTCAGATCTTTTTTTTCAGACTTCTTTTGTCCGACATCTTTCAGACTTTTTTTGTCCGACATTTTTCAGATAATTTTTTCAGATCTTTTTTTTCAGACATTTTTAGATCTTTTTTTTCAGACTTCTTTTGTCCGAAATTTTTCAAACTTCTTTTGTCCGACATTTTTCAGACTTTTTTTCAGATATAATTATAATAATAATTAATATTCGAATAAGCGCAATTTGCCGTGAGCTGGAATGAGATGGAAACATGAAACTTGGCATAGGAACTGGAATGATGTGCAGCTGCTTCTCAAGAACTATGACCCCAATCGGCCACATGATGGCGCTGTAATTAACGCCCAAACACGCGATTTTGAAAAGGCCACGCCCCTCACACCGTAAGTCTGATTGACTTGAAACTCGACACACATGTCTAGCTCCGTGTGATCTACAAAAAAGCTGCTCAGACCACTAACTAGATTTTCCGCCATATTGGATTTTTTGAAAAACAGATTTTTGACATCTCCTCCTAAACCGTAGGTCCGATTGCTACCAAATTTTCTGTGGATCATTATTGGGCTAATGTCATCTAAAGTTGCATAAAGCGTGTTGATACCTCATTGCGTTATGAATCTGTTGACCAACAAACTTTTCAATTGGAAGGGCTTAGCAGGAAATTGGCCATAATTCATTGACCATTAGTCAAATCATCATAAATCTTGGTAGATATCTTCAGTACATGTTTGGAAAGAGGCGTACCAAAGCGTTTTCTGCTTGACACATAGGGGGCGCCACAAATATCAGAAACTTGTATCGCAAGATCCGGTAGACAGAATTTTATCAAATTTGGTGCACATACTCTGGGGGCAAGTATTAACCAAGATCTATAGTGTCATATTGATCGGTGCATGTGGGCGTGGCCTATTTAGCATTTTATGCTAAATTATGCCTTTGCTCAATTTGCTGTGAGCTGGAATGAGCTAGAGACATGAGACTTGGTACCATAACTGTACATGATGTCATAATGCTTCACATAAAATATGAAAAGAATTGGCCACATGGTGGCGCTATAACAATTTTCAAGGCCAGCCCCCTGACACCATAAGTCCTATCAATTTGAAATTTGACAGACATGTGCTGCTGAATGTGATCTACAAAAAAGTCTCTTGGACCACGAAAGTCCACCAACTAAATTTTCCGCCATATTGAATTTTTTGAAAAACACATTTTTGACATCTCCTCCTAAACCGTAGGTCTGATTGCTGGCATATTTTCTGCGAATCATTATTGGACCAGGCTCATCAAAGGTTGCATAAAGCTTGTTGATATGTAATTGTGTTGTGAAGATATTGACCAATTCATTTTTAAGGGGCGGGCTCAGCACGTCAATAGACCTAACTTCACAAGCCTTTGGCCCATCATCTCCAAACTTGCAGCATATGTTTACAAGAGTAGCGGAAACATCTGCTGAAAGTTTCATTCAAATCGGCCACATGGTGGCGCTGTAATTAAAGCCCAAACATGCGATTTTGGAAAGGCCACGCCCCTCAAACCGTAAGTCCGATTGACTTGAAATGTGACACATATGTGCAACTCCGTGTGATCTACAATAAAGCCTCTTGGACCTCCAAAGTGCACCTGGAAATATTTTCCGCCATATTGGATTTTTTGAAAAACACATTTTTGACATCTCCTCCTAAGCCGTAGGTCCGATTGCTGGAATATTTTCTGCGAATCATTATTGGACCAGGCTCATCAACAGTTGCATTAAGCTTGTTGATATGTTATTGCGTTGTGAAGATATTGACCAATACAATTCGAAGAGGCGTGCCTCAGCACATCAATAGACTTCACAAGCCTTCGGCCCATCATCTCCAAACTTGCAGCATATGTTCACAAGAGTAGTTGAAACATCCGCTGAAAGTTTCATTCAAATCGACCACTAGGGTTAGGGTTAGGGTTAGGGTTAGGGTTAGGGTTAGGGTTAGGGTTAGGTAAGGGCATGATAACCACGATGATCAAATTGATCATCCTTGATCATCCTCATTAACTCTTTGTGTGGGTTAGGGTTAGGGTTAGGGTTAGGGTTAGGGTTAGGGGTTAGGGTTAGGGTTAGGGTTAGGGTTAGGGTTAGGGTTAGGGTAAGGGTTAGGGTTAGGGTTAGGGTTAGGGTTAGGGTTAGGGTTAGGGGTTAGGGTTAGGGTTAGGGTTAGGGTTAGGGTTAGGTAAGGGCATGATAACCACGATGATCAAATTGATCATCCTTGATCATCCTCATTAACTCTTTGTGTGAACATGACAGAGCGATGAGACCTTGACGTACCCCCCCATTTTCGGGGTCGTTCTTTCCACTGATGGCACTGACAAGTCTGTGCGACTTTCGGTTGCGAAGTTACGCAACTTTTTTATATCAAAAAATGTATATCTCTGGAACGGAAGGTCGTAGAGACTCATAACCACGACAGGCGTGTTCAGCGTGGTCGAATTATGTCAGACAGAGCACGTTTCCAAGTGTCTACGACGTTCGGTTCGGGAGATATTCGAGAAAAACGTTAAATGTTTCAGAAACATCTTGTAGTGAACTGTTTAATTGTTTAATGTTTCAGAAACATCCTGTAGTGAACTGTTTAATTGTTTAATGTTTCAGAAACATCTAGTAGTGAACTGTTTAACTGTTAAATGGGTTAGGGTTAGGGTTAGGGTTAGGGTTAGGGTTAGGGTTAGGGTTAGGGTTAGGGTTAGGTTAGGGTTAGGGTTAGGTTAGGGTTAGGGTTAGGGTTAGGGTTAGGTTAGGGTTAGGGTTAGGGTTAGGGTTAGGGTTAGGGTTAGGGTTAGGGTTAGGTAAGGGCATGATAACCACGATGATCAAATTGATCATCCTTGATCATCCTCATTAACTCTTTGTGTGAACATGACAGAGCGATGAGACCTTGACGTACCCCCCCATTTTCGGGGTCGTTCTTTCCACTGATGGCACTGACAAGTCTGTGCGACTTTCGGTTGCGAAGTTACGCAACTTTTTTATATCAAAAAATGTATATCTCTGGAACGGAAGGTCGTAGAGACTCACAACCACGACAGGCGTGTTCAGCGTGGTCGAATTATGTCAGACAGAGCACGTTTCCAAGTGTCTACGACGTTCGGTTCGGGAGATATTCGCGAAAAACGTTAAATGTTTCAGAAACATCTTGTAGTGAACTGTTTAATTGTTAAATGTTTCAGAAACATCCTGTAGTGAACTGTTTAACTGTTAAATGTTTCAGAAACATCTTGTAGTGAACTGTTTAATTGTTAAATGTTTCAGAAACATCCTGTAGTGAACTGTTTAACTGTTAAATGTTTCAGAAACATCCTGTAGTGAACTGTTTAACTGTTAAATGTTTCAGAAACATCCTGTAGTGAACTGTTTAACTGTTAAATGTTTCAGAAACATCCTGTAGTGAAGTGTTTAATTGTTTAATGTTTCAGAAACATCTAGTAGTGAACTGTTTAACTGTTAAATGTTTCAGAAACATCCTGTAGTGAACTGTTTAATTGTTTAATGTTTCAGAAACATCTAGTAGTGAACTGTTTAACTGTTAAATGGGTTAGGGTTAGGGTTAGGGTTAGGTTAAGGGGATAAAAACTTCATCTGGAAATAGGGTTAGGGTTAGGGTTAGGGTTAGGGTTAGGGTTAGGTTTGGGTTATGGTTGGGGTTGATAGATCCGGTGGAGGTTTGTTTGCACTGGCCTAAAGATCTGTATGTAAGTGTGTGTGGCTGTATGATGCTTAATGTGTGAGCTGGTTCCTGTTCCTGTCGTGATGGATGGGTGAGGTGGCTGGAGCAGCTCTCTGCCCCGGGAGACCCGGGTTCGACTCCCAGATGAGGCGGAGGACCAGGATGTGGTTAGGGCCCAGGGTTAGGGTTAGGGTAAGAGGGTGGGGTAAGATGGTTGAGTCAGGGCAAGGTTAGGGGGTTGGGGTTCAAGTAGGGGGTTAGGGTTAGGGTAAGGTGGTAGGGTTAGGGTAAGAAGGTAGGGTCAGGGTAAGGTTAGGGGGTTGGGGTTCAAGTAGGGGGTTAGGGTTAGGGTTAGGGTAAGAAGGTAGGGTCAGGGTAAGGTTAGGTGGTTTGGGTTCAGGTAGGGTTAGGGTTAGGATAAGGGGGTGGGTAAGGGTTAAGGTTTAGGGATTAAATCAGGAAGTACTGACGCAACTGTCTAAGGATAAACTTGGCTGTGGTGGGCGTCCAGGTGCGATTGTCCGATTCCGTTATGAAGTCCTGGGGTGGGATTGCAGGGATATGTTGAAGAGTGCTGATGACCTTGTTGATGTGGGTGAGGGTGCTCTTGTGTTTGGGGCTGAGGTTTGGGGAGAAGTTGATGAGGGGTACATATACATCGGCGCGAGGGAAGGTGCTGGTTGCAGTTTTCATCATGATTTGCAGTTGTTTGACAGCGACCTTGGGGTCCTGGATCCTGTCATTAAGGCCAACTGCGAGGATGACGAATGAAGTGTTGTGGTTGGGTGCTGTCCTTCTAAAAAGCTGGTAGAATTTCCGGAAGTTGGCAGAGGGGTAGCTGTCGAGTTGTAGATCTGTTTTGGAGTGAGATGGGAATCTGCTGATGCGGCCGTCGCCCAATACCAAGTATGTCGCCTGTGTTGTGATGGTCCAATCGTCGGGTCTGGTGTTGTGGCAGGTGGGTATACAGGGGCCTGGGGAGTAGCTTATGTCGGGGTCGAAGGAGGGGTTGTAGGTGGGATCTAGGGTGATGGACTCCAGCTCTGAGGTAGCGGTGGCTTCCAGAGAGGCCAAGGCAAGCGGCGCGACCCCAAAAGAGTGCTGAGTGGAGGGCTCAGATAGGGCTTTCAGAGTGGCAGTGTTAGCCTTTGGAGTCCCAGTCATC